>NC_088647.1:31174191-31258204 GCF_964019385.1 Sycon ciliatum
TGTGTGTGTGTGTGTGTGTGTGTGTGTGTGTGTGTGTGTGTGTGAGGGTGTGTGCTGTGGGTGGATGTGTGTGCGCGCGCGCGTGTGTGTGTGTGTGTGCACGTGTGTGTGTGTGTGTGTGTGTGTGTGTGTGTGTGTGTGTGTGTGTGTGTGTGTGTGTGTGTGTGTGTGTGTGTGTGTGTGAAATGTTCTGGACTTCATCCTTCATCCTCATCATAATAATCAATATAAATGATGCATGCTCAGTAGTTAGGCTAAGTACTTGTTTGGGTTCGGTGTCTGGTTGCTATATAGCAAACGTTTCTAAAAATTATACATTTTATAATGGCTGCATATACATAACATTAATCCTTAAGTGTCATCTGACTCGCTAAGTAAGTGAGTGAAGATGAGTATACTATACACGCATGTGTACGTGTGTATGTGCAAACACACGCTCACAGCTACGGACGACCCCTTATGAGGTCGGCGTAAAACTTAGCGTGCTCGTAAAATGTCTTGTGCATTACACGATTAGGTGTGGGCATTTGCCCTTCTCTCTTTCCTCTCCAGATCCTGACTAAATTAATCCAGCTCCTCCTGGATCCTATCAAGCGGAATGTTGGTGATGAACTGCAAGGTGCGGAGCATACATTGCACGAAACTACACACACACACACACACACACACACACACACACACACACACACACGCACACACACACACACACACACACACCTGTCCTGTCCTGTCGAGCCACTGCCACAAGGGTCACGTGGGCCCCGGAGGGGCAACGGAAAGAGAAGAGGAGAAAGCTGTCTCACGGCGTCCGGGACAAACACAACGAGAGGTCGCCAGGATTCAGGTCACCTACGACTGCCACCACGAGACTGACGCATGACCGGGGGAGAACCTGAGCAGCGGTGTCTATTCCTGCCCTGGACCGAACGGAAGCAGCGGCCGCAGGACGCACAGTGCGCGCCACAACACGGCTCCTCTACGGCTGGGGACTACACACACACACACACACACACACACACACACACACACACACAAACACACACACACACATGCCCACACATGCACACCCGCGCACTCGTGTGCGCATCCCTCCCTCCATCCAACAACCCCACCCACCCGCCCACACACACACACATGTGCTCACTGCCAGAAAATTGTTCACGTGATGTGTCCCTGGGATAGGGAGATTCAGACTAATCGTGAAAGACTTCTGTGCCGTCCAACAAAAGAATGTCCAAAACTCTCAAACCATACATGCGCTTATGCATGGGCATATGACGCATGCGCGCGTGTGTGTGTGTGTGGGGGTGTGGGTGTGTGTGTGTGCACATATGTGGGTATATGTCGGAAACCTCAGCAGGGACTTACACGATGTGATTTCATTCAAATAGTGATCTTATGTGTACGTATGTGGGTGCTGTGTGGCACACATGCATGTGTGTATGTGTTTTGAGTATGTCTGTTGTTGGTGCATGTGTTCGTGTGTGTTTCCGCAGCCCCTAGTACGGTGCCCGCCAGCCCACTTCCTCGTTCTCCCCCAATATCGAGTTCACTGCTCACACCGCAACCAAAGGCTAGACGTCGCTCAGGCTCTCTTAGTGGACCGAACATACCTAAAGCAGCGCAGTGCGTTTCTCGGTGCATAAGCCAATCGGCGGCTGGCAGGAGGTCACCCAGTTTTTCACCTGGTGCACACGGACAGCGGCCTGCATCAAGGCTGAGTAGCTCCGGCCGAGCGGCATCACCCAAGTCGCCAATCCTCCTGCCAGGGTTGCTAGTGGGACCCCCTCTCCCCAGAGGGTCGCCAGGGGCATCCCCGCTCCCTGGAGCATCGCCAGCCGGATCCCCGCTCCCTGGAACGTCGCTACCAGCATCCCCGCTCCCCAAATTGTCGGCTGCCACCTCACCACGTGTACTGCTTTTGTCCGGTCCGCAAACACCACCCCCAGCGATTGAGCTTGGTCCAAACCGTCCTGATCCCAATCGCGTCGCGACCTCCCCAAGCAGGTCGGGGAAGTCCCCGACCGAGGCGGGACAGTCCCCGAGGGTTCGCTCACCATCACCGTCCAACCGGGCCAGTGGATCATCCACACCAATCAAGCAACGCGGTCCACTCTCGCCGACGATAATCAAAGGCACTACGGACAAACGGCCTAGTCCACTGGCACTGCACGATGACTTAACTGGATCTGCTGACAAGGAAGCTGCGAGGCTCGCTCGTCCGAAATCCTGGACTGCTACTCAGATGTTGAATATCATGGTGGGAAGTACCTTTTCAAAAGGTACAATGACTTCCGAAAAGCTGCAGGCTATAATGGTAAGTGAAAAAATACACCAAGTATGTGCATGTCTGCATGCGGCACGCAATTGTGAAGTGCTTGTCAGAAATATCCGGGCATAGCAGGATGATCTAATACCTTGACTGACGAGCAGAGGGTACCAAATGCAATTCCGTCTCGAACACGGAATGATGACGTCCAACCATCCTGCGGCCAACAGGGGAAGTATGCCCGAAAATCCAAAATTTTACCACTCGCACTCACCTAGGTGCCTGGTGGGTGTTTGCACACGAGTGTGCGAAACTCTGAGTATCAGCGCGGAGACGAGACTTGGCCGAGCCGTTTGGTGTGCGCGGTGTATAGAGGTTATGCGAATGATTTCATTGAGATTTCAAACGGACACAAGTATTTATATTTTTTATTTTTTATTTTATTTCTACGCCTCGTAGCATGTCAAGACAGCCAATTGAATGGAGGACAGGATGAGACCAGCCACGGAAGAAGAAAAAAAAGAAAACGAAAAGCACGTATACAAAATGGGGTAGGGATTTGCAAGTTACAAAGCAATGGGATGCCCAGCGAGCTATGCAGCGGGAGTGGTGAATGTGATGTCGTTTTCTGGAAGATACTGGAAGACATACGTGAGCGTGAGTCAGGACTTTTTCAAAAGGGCGCTATGTATGCAGCGTGAGGCGCTAGTGCAGCGCTGTGACCCGAGTCGCCGCCTTCGCCAAAGCATGGTTCCAAGTTATTGCTCGTCTCTTGTTGCTGTTGTACTCTGACTAGCTTTCTTCTTTTATGACACTATACGGTCCAAGTCACTGCTTGTCTCCGGCTTGTTATAGTTGTACTCTGCCTTGCTCTCTTTATCGCTTCTCTTGTTTCATTCTATAGGCCATGGTTGGCAATCACCCATATCTCTACATTACTAGCAGTCTCAACGACATGCTGTGAGATACAATTATAATACTTTGTAGTTGTAAAATTATACTTTTTCTAATGGTCCGCTAACTCCAAAGCAGCCACTTACATATAGGAAATTCGCTTCTCAACTCCAAACTCCCAAACCGGTCTCTTCACTGCTAGTCAAATTACCAACAAATTTTCGGGCCTGGCCCATCATCAGAGTAATGAAATAAAATAATACTTCGAAGTAATAATAAATATTGATAATCTCAACAGATGATGAATCGATGATGTAATTGCATAACCTCTATAGCTACATGTACCTGTGTCCACCCTGCAGTGATCATTCTGCATAGCCTGTGCTGTGTAGATACATCGAAGCATGTCAAATTCCCGCCATGTCCAGTTAGAGTATGAGCAAGTGCCCTGGACTGTAGGAGTATGGGGCTCAGGCACGTGGGCCGCATGGGACACGGGGCCACGTGCAACTCCCTGAATATGTCGACCCAGGTTCAGCATGCACAGAATGACCATGAATGACAGGCACCTGCCATCCTACACATATGCAGCCGTGCACCCCCCCCCCCCCCCCCCCCTCCCCCTGAAAGGGGACTGTCTATGCCCCTGGGGCTACACAGGACAATGGCACCAGGATTTCAGGTGATCCGGGCCATTAGTATACTGGGCCGGCATTGAACATGACTCGCCAAAACCCCTGTTTGCACATTTGCACGAATTGGGCAGGCATACATGGTACAAGTAGTCATGTACTGGATTGGAAATAAGCAGTATTGACAAAATCCCTGTTTTACACATATTGGGTGGATCAGCTTTTTTGCCTGAACCGGGTGCCAGGGCATTTCTTCTGGAGCTGCATTGTTTCTTTGTTTGTGCAACGTCACACCTGTCTGTTAATCTGTTAGTTCCAATGACCATGAAGAGATGCTTGCAGCACATCCACATGGTTTTGTTATTAGTATTATTATTATTATTATTATTATGAAATGACCCAAAGGCAATATGCCTATCGAGGGGTTCATTTGATTGAAAGAACATTACTACTACTAGTATGTACAAAGACAAGTAGGGATTGATGAGGAGAGAAACGGGGAAAATCAACTGCAAGGAGGCGGAATTCCGTTGATTGCATAAGCATTTTGATTTGCAATCGCTTCGCTCTGTGCTGTATAGCCGTGACAGGCGGTTAGGACTCCTCATGGCCGCCCTGCCGTCCTTCTACTGGGACAGCGGCCTGGCTGTACACGGCATCCGCTTTCTCACGATGCGTACTGTGCCGTTCTCTTCATTCTGTCCAGGTCTCGGTGAATGAGAATCGCACGTGGAAGCTCCTGGAGCAGGAATCCAATCCCATCATCATATGGCGACTGATGGTCATCTGGCTGGAGTCTCTGCAGGTGAGTTGTGTTTTTATTATGTTTTTATTATTTTTTCTAGCGCACAGTATGCAGCGCACGGACTTCGCCCACCCGCGAATATTCGAATTTTCAAACCTTCGACCTAGATTGTATCCGATCGATTATTCGTTGAGGTCCAAGAGATCGAGGAAATTCGAATAATCGATTATTCGTTGCATCGCTAGTATTCTACAATCAGAGAGGTTCCAGGCTCTCCAATAGAGTGGCAAATACCGAAAGGCCGAGCTAGTTCCACGAAGAATAAGAGGGTCATCACAATACACCTGGGCCAGACCCAGGTCATGACACCCTCATCCGTCACAATACGCCTGGGCCAGACCCAGGTCGCGACACCCTCATCCTTCTTGGCCCAGACGTGCTATTATTGTGATAGTCCTCTTTTTCTTGTAGGTTTGGTGTCTTCTTATAATGGTTGCAAGCCCGCCGTACAGAGACCGGAGGATCCGAATGGTGTGCCATGATTCTTTACCTTTGCTGGTCGTGCTTTCGTCCTGGTACGGCTGGACCCACTCTGTCTTAGTGGGGCTGATGCTTAGGTCCCACTCTCCAGGTATGTCCGTTTTTCTTCAGCAATGACAGTTTCGAAGTGAAGTCTGCTTGCAGCGACAAGATTGACGCCCTCCATATAAATTACATCCCATGGTATAGTCTAGAGTCGCAATACTCTTCTTGTTCACCTTGATGATTCCCAGGAGCGGTGATAGGGTTACACGGCGTTGCAGCACTTGCCCAGTGGCCTCAAGATAGCATGAGAACAATGCTGGTGAGAGGCAGTCACCTTGAGGTATGCCTGCTGCTGTGGCAAATAGGGTTACAAGCTCCCTGGGTATGCAAACTAGAGGGATCGGTGTCCTTTACCAACATTCTGACCATTCTTGAGTTGGCGTTTTCCAGAAAGCTAGCCACCATGGCCATCAACTGGCGTCTGATCACTGTGCCAGGTGGAGCTGCCCCCCCCCCCCCCCCTCCCCGAGTAACCGCGGACTTAGTGCTTGGTGTCCTTAAGCAGCATGTTTACCACTGTTGACTTGGCATTTTCCAGAAAGCCATCCACCATGCTCATCAATTAGTCTCTGATCACTGTGTCAAGAGCCCGGGACGTGTCAACACTCCGTGCCGTGCACTGCCACTTAAACCACTTGGGCTTTTGCTGCAATCCTTCGACCTCTCCACACTGGATCAGCACTCCGTTTTGGTCGGAAGTGCTCTGCGATGGCGCTATGTAGTTATCTACTTTCGGACTTATCCCGCGTAATGTTTCAATTGATTGGCATTTCCAGATTGTGTCCAGCAATGCAGGACGAAAACTGGAGAGAGTTTCCTTCGGCTTCCCAGGTTTTGCCCAGGGATGAAAAGTACCTTGACCCAATTCCAAGTCCTTGGATGTAATGCCGATTCCCAAAAGACGAACAATTCGCTTGTTGTGCAGGCGGCTCACAACGAGGCACGCAGCGGAATCGTTTCAGGAAGGCTCTTCGACCGACATTGCCTTTTACCTCACCTGCCATCCGGAACTTACGACCAGTCCTTCGCTACATCACGTGCAGTAATTGTTCCACATTTTCACGTAGGACGGCGTCATCAGTGATATAGGAGAAGATGCGAAGATGGCTGATCTAAGACAGTACAGGGGCAGAATTTATGCTACTACATTGCCTTTTTGGAATAACCTGTTATGTAGAACCTTTCACTACAACCGGTAGATAGACCTTGGAACTCACCGACATAGACCGTGGCATCCGAACCACAGCCTAACTCACTGGCGTAGACTACGGCATCCGATCCACGGCCTAACGCACTGACATATACTACGGCATCTTATCCACGGCCTAGCTCACTGGCATAGACCGTGGCATCCGAATCACAGCCTAACTCACTGGCATAGACTACGGCATCCTATCCACGACCTAACTCACTGGCATAGACCGTGGCATCTGAACCACAGCCTAACTCACTGGTATAGACTACGGCATCCGGTCCATGGCCTAACTCACTGGCATAGACCGTGGCATCCGAACCACAGCCTAACTCACTGGCATAGACTACGACATCCGATCCACGGCCTAACTCACTGGCATAGACCGTGGCATCTGAACTACAGCCTTACTCACTGACATAGACAACGGCATCCGATCCACGGCCTAGCTCACTGGCATAGACCGTGGCATCCGAACCACTGCATATCTCACTGGCACAGACTACTGCATCCGATCCACGGCCTAACTCACTGACATCGACCGTGGCTAACTCACTGGCATAGACTACGGCATCCGATCCACGGCCTAGCTCACTGGCATAGACTGTGGCATGTGAACCACAGCCTAACTCACCGGTATAGACTACAGCATCTGAACCACAGCCTAACTCACCGGTATAGACTGTGGCATGTGAACCACAGCCTAACTCACCGGTATAGACTACAGCATCTGAACCACAGCCTAACTCACTGGCATACACATCAGCATCCGATCCACGGCCTAGCTCACAGACATAGACTGTGGCATCTGAACCACAGCCTAACTCACTGGCATAAACAACGGCATCCGATCCACGGCCTAGCTCACTGGCATAGACCGTGGCATCCGAACCACAGCCTAACTCACTGGCACAGAGTACTGCATCCGATCCACGGCCTAATTCACTGACATCGAACGTGGCATCCGATCCACGGCCTAACTCACTGACATATACTACGGCATCCGATCCACGGCCTAGCTCACTGACCGTGGCATCCAAACCACAGCCTAACTCGCTGGCATAAACCACAGCATCCGATCCACGGCCTAGCTCACCGACATAGACTGTGGCATCTGAACCACAGCCTAACTCACTGACATAGACCGTGGCATCCGAACAACAGCTCAACACCGGTTCATTCCAGCCCATTGGAATGCGTCCCAACCATATTGTATCCCGGACACCGAGCTGTTCTTTGAGCTGAGTCTCAAACGTTGCCTCGCCCATTGCATGAACAAGCGCTTGCCGTGGCCTCTCAACTGTGTGTGTGTGCTGGGTCTGCGATTGTTCAGCAATTGTCCTTCGCCTTGGAACCTGTGCAAACAAAGAAGATATCGTCTTTCAGTGAAAATCTGGATTTGCAGCACTGTAGCCGGGTACGACCCTCCAACTTTCAGGCCTTAGCCTAAATCAAGGGAACCGTGTGCCGCTGCTGTACTGTGTAAAATGCCCGTGTCTTAAAAGCCCGTTGTTTTCTAGGCACATTCGCAAACAGGGTGGTGGCTAAAGACTGATATGATCGAATATACTAGCAATGGGTACTCCAGGCCGAGTCACGTGTTGGCTGTCAACGCATGCAACCGCGACAAGATCTGATGAATGGCCCGATGACGCACGGATGCCATGGACTAGTGCATCTTGCCCGTGACCAGTGCATGTCAGGCCGGGTGCGGAGCCAATACCAAGAAACAAATTACAGTCTGTATCGGCTATAGAGTGACCGGATATAAGAATATATCGGCTACAGTGATATTGGTACGAAATATCAAAAGCAAAACGTATTTTATCCAGTACAAATATCACTATAACCAATATTTTCGGATGTAATGATATATCGGATATTATGATGGCAACAAAGAATCAAAACATGCATAACACATTATTATAACACATTATTATAACACATTATTATTATTATCGGCTATAGTGTTAACTTTAAAATACATGACTGTAGCAATAATATCAAAGGCCCTATTTTTTTACTTTCTTCACGTTGCTTTTTTTATAGTGATACATGTGCATAACAGAATTTTTTTATGGAAATGCGGGCACTGTCAACTATGCAGCATGCTCATTTGTCAAAGCGCCATGCTGGAAATATTTCCTTGCCTTTCATGTGTCGATTGAAAAAAAGAAAAAAACCCGATCGTATCGCATATAGTGATGCATCGGTTATAGTGATAAAATCACGGAAATCAAAAGGGTACGCTATCGCCGATACAGACTGTAATAACGAATAATTTAGTATACGCGCTGACTGTAGAAGATCTGGTTACTTTGATGGACAGTTTGTCATAGCTCGTAACATTTTGTCCTTCTCCTTTTTATCAAAATTCGTATAATTATAGTAAAAGAAAAAGGCCAAGAATAGACTCAGATGGAGAGCAAAGGATAAATTTATAGAAAAGAATAGGGACCAAGGAACCAGTTAGCCAGTTAGTTGTAGAACATCAGTACCGTCGGTCAGAGTCGTGCAATGTTATCGCAAGAGCTGATAGTTTTAAAAGTAGCTGGTGGTGTCGGTGGACATTCTAGGGCTGAACTTGTACATGTAGTTCCTTGGTCCTTTTTTCTTTTCTACAAAAGTACCAAGGGATAATAAATTAGTATGTCCTGTGCGGTATTGAATAAAAAATGAAAAAGTAAAGTATCGTGTCCGTTCCCAAAGGGAACTCACGACGGTCGCTAACACTCGGTAAACCCAGAGAAAAAAAAGAAAGAAAAAAGGTAAACCTAGCTGCATATGCAGCGGTATGGAATGATACTCTACTAACATTCTTCCGTGAGGTGTTTTTTACTCTGTTTAGTCCTCTGCATCCCATTACTCGGCACTTACAGCAAGCCAAGAACGATGTAAATTCGGACATTTATATTGGGGAAACGACGAGGGGAGATACAGAGAGGCAAATGAATACTTCGTGGCAAGAGAGAGGGAGAGAGGGAGGGAGGGGAGAGAGAGAGAGAGAGAGAGCTGTGGCAGATATGGTCGTATAAGCAGCTACCCAGGCCAACAGAACATAAGGTACCATACGGGAGCGCGGGAAGCTATGTGTACGGGCCCGGGGGGGGGGGGGGGGCTGCGGATGTAGGGAGAACAGTCTACTGAAGATGGGGACCTAGCAGCTCCATTCTTTGTCTAGCCACATGGTTGTCACCAAACTGTACCATGGCTTAAATGCCAACTGTCTTCCTGCTAATGCTAACCTCAAATCACTATATGATTGGTTTCCCTTGGCCGATTTCAAAAAATGCATAACTATTTGCAGGGTTTAGGGTGAACTTTCTCCTGTTCCAATTCGGCAAAATTCCCGACCTAAAAATTGCCTGGAATTCAGTATCCCTACTACCAGTTTTGCTGAGCTCAGAGTTGTCCTCGGTACTTGACATGCTGTACTGTAGAAAGTGCATGCGGCCTAGCTACTTCCACACCCTCCAAGCCCAGTCTGAATCACAAGACCCCCCTCCCTCTCCCTCTCCCACCCTTTGATTGGCAACTACATGCTATGGGATGTGGAGATAAATAAAATGTCAGGGGGATAGGCTTGTGAAGCAGTGTGCCGCCGTGTGGACTGTTTTTGGCTTGATGCAGGACGCACCGCTCGCCGCGTTGCGGACAACGCCGTTTCCCGTTGAGGAGTATTCCGCGTGCCAGATAGGCGTTTGCGATAAGCTGGTGGAACTGTGCGGAGAGGTGAGCTACAGGGCAACACTAGTCATCGGACATACATTTTCTTTTTGTAACGAGTTATCTTGCCATCTTGTCGTCGGAAATACAGCGATTTTTCATGACGAGTAATACAGCCTGTTTTCATGTCGAGTCTTCTCATTGCCGGTTTTCAAAGGGTGTTTAATGAAGACCTGGCAGCAAGACAATGAGCGTTTACTGGTAGTGCGTCTTGGCTCAGGATTTATTCAAAGGTCACCTGCTTCTTTTTTTGCAGGAAACTTTGAGAATAACACAATACCATGAATAATGCGAGTCATTTTCATTGTATTCTATTCTGTGGCCAGGTGAATGTTGCCGTGGTGACGTGTGTCATCGACTTTCTAGTCAAGGTGAGAGTCTATTATATAATTTTTTTATTATATAAGTTTCGGTGCCATGTTTAAGCATTCGAGTTTACTACGCGACATAAGCAGTGAAGCTAGGCTAGCGATGGACTCCTGCGGACCAGAGAAAAATTTCACGGTTGTGATCAGGAAAACTAGATGATCATGTAACTAGGCAAATTTGCCTGTTTGTTCTTTGACTCTAAATGAACAAACAACAACAACAACAACATGCACTCTTATTGGCGATGGTGCCATCGTGAGAATAAAGAATTCAATTAATTTCAAACTGCTGGGTGCCAGACTTGATGTCGGGCATTTTAAGCTGATGAGCACTCTGGAGAGGAGACGGTCCATGTGTGTGTGTGTTTCCCCTATCAAAGCAAATATCATGCACCAAGCTGGACTAAATCTTTGCCGCGTTTCTCATTCTGTGTAATATAGGTCACACGGCTATCAAAGCACTTGGATAAGAAGCAAAAACAGGATAAGATACTGTTGGCTCTGACGAGTTTCTTCGTCCACGGCACCAATTCGCTAGAGATGTTTGGACACACGAAGAGATCAGCTTGCTACATGTACGGTCTAGTGATCCTTCACGAGTCCACGGATGCAGTCCGGGAGGTGGTGAGGCTACTGTACAAAGAGCGTTCCGCCATGGAGGTCCCGGATGACCCAACCGCGGACGTCGGCTTAGAGACCTACTTCACACCGGTGCCATACAAAGAAGCCTGAATACGCAATGCGTTGGTCTAGTGGCTATCTATTGTTCAGAATGTGTTTGAGAATGCCCAACAGCTGCTCGTGAATTTTCTAGACTCCTACTACCTACCCCTTTCTGGCAGCCAGGCAGAAAACCACACCGTATTGGGCGCTTGATGGCAGCGTCCTTGTCATTCTGGGTTCATTTGGCAGATTTTTTCTTCCATCTAAAAATAAAAACAAACCGTACCAGCAGCTTGTTGCCAGCACAGCAATTTTAGAGTATCAGGTAATGTTCTGTCATTGCAGCATCATATCTGGTGGTAGCTAGTTGTAAAGGACTAATATCTATAATTATAATTATATTTAGCGACAAACATTGACAGTCACTATGCCCGGACACATAACAGCCTCTATTCATTTTTCACGACAGACTTATAATATTTTTCAACATCCTGAGCATTGTAAAACGCATTGGTGATCATTATTCCATGCGAATATACTATGTTTTGAAAGAGTTTGCAGGGAATATTGCCCGCAATATTGAATGTGTCTGTGTGTGTTGCTATAAACAGAAAATCAGTGGATGGCCCGGACATCCAGTGCATTTGTAGATTTGCGTGCT
Source organism: Sycon ciliatum (assembly GCF_964019385.1). Classification (NCBI taxonomy): domain Eukaryota; kingdom Metazoa; phylum Porifera; class Calcarea; order Leucosolenida; family Sycettidae; genus Sycon; species Sycon ciliatum. The sequence goes on from NC_088647.1 coordinate 31,185,927, forward strand.
TCTCTTGCGACGGGTGTATATATACATGGTGTGTGTGCTGGTGTTGCCGGGTGTATGTGTGTGTGTGTGTGTGTGTGTGTTTCTTCTCTTTCTCATTCTCCTAGCTCTTCTTTCATTCTCCTGGGTGGTTACCAACAGCCAGTGAATGCCGGAGTATGTGGTGTGGCGTGGTGTGTAAAAAATAAATGAAAAATGAAAAATAGGGATTCACTGGCCAGGAAAAGCCACTTCATGCTGTGTGGTGGATACCAGGCTAAATTATTAGTGGCGGTCAATTCATCGTGGATACCAGGCTAAAAATTAGTGGCGGTCAATTCATCAGCCTTGCAAGCTGTTGAATGGTGTAATCCCAGCACAAGTTGCTATGTCTAACATAGCTGTTCGCAATCATCGCTTCCACGACGGGCATGTCTGAGGTGAGGTGTGTGTGTGTGCTGGTGTGTGTGGACTGTACTTCAGCATGAGTCCACTACATGTAGAGGTATGTTGTGCTGACGTTCCACTGCAATAGGAGCACAGAGCAAGAGCCAGGAGTACCCCCCCCCCCCCCCCCCCCCCCCCCCCCCAATGAATGCGCTTGTGAACTCCTGCCAGTTTTGGTGATATGCACACAAGGCTGCTGGGAAGGCTTTCTGGGTGAATATTATTATTAATATTATTATTATCATCACGCAGATGTCCACTTGAATCCGCATGACTGTACATGTACTGCACTGTGCCGTTCCTAGTACTTCCTACTGATGAAGTATAGACATGCCAAGCCCAGGGCAACAATTAAGTTGCTATGGATGTTAACGCAAAACCCATGGGCAATACCGTGTAACAGTACTTAAGGCCGATTCACAATACAACTTCTTGCGACGCGACATGCGTCATTTCGCAAGACATAAAGCATCACTATAAGCATAGCACTGCACAGCTCCCGCAGGGTTTGCGTAGAAATGAGAGCACTGTTCGAGACGCTCTTGTAGCAAACAAACACAAACCGGGATTCCGCAATGTACCTAGCCGGCCGGAGAAGGTCAGCAGCCACGTGATACGAACACACACACACACACACACACACACACACACACACACACACACACACACACACACACACACACACCAAATGCTCGATCAAAAACAAAGAAGTGATCTTGTGGCCACGGTACAATATTATAGAACACAAACATGCTAGAATGTGTGAGTGTGAAACGGAGGTACAAGACATTCAAGGGTGGAACGTCGATCAGAAATACCGCGTGCCGAAAACAATACAAGCAATACATGCACAGGCTCGTTGATTCGAGAAAAAGTCAAAACAGTGAATAAAAAACGACTTATTTCGGACTTGACAGGGTTGTAGTTGAAATGCAACTGCGCAAGACTACTTATCCACAGCAACACAAACTACACGTGTAGCTGGACAAAAATGGTAGTTCAATACAGGACTTAAAATGGCGAATTAAATAGGACCAGCCAGCTGGTAAAAACAAGACGTAAAAGACGGGGTAATAAATCTTTCATGTGTAAATAGTACTAAGAGATTAGCATAGATTTAAACACAGTCCGGTAGAAATCACAGGTTTCCTTAGTTCTCACGCCTCCTGCGGCAACACAGACAACGAGAGGCATAGAGATGGTGAAGTCGGACAGCGGGATTCCTAGTAGCAGCAGCAGCAGCACAAACGTATTTCATGGCGGCACGGGGGATACGGGGCATAATGAGGTGTTCAATAATCAGGGTACGGGCCATGGGGGGGGGGGTCCACGTCAATGTTCATGACAAGGGCCATGACGAGACAAGGGCCATGACGAGGCGTTCAAGTCAAAGATCCAATGACTCTTGTAGAGCGCAAGCACGATAGCATTGATAGCGTGATGACAAGGTAGACGAGGAGCTAGAGGATTCGAAGGCACTAAAGGTCAAATAAACTCTCACTTTGCGCATCCAATGCTGCCTGCGTTTTCGAATCGGTCTGTGTGGAACAACATCAATGATCATAATGCAAAACAGCAGCAACAGCAGCAACAACAACAACAACAACAACAGCAGCAGCAGCAAGACAACAACCGAACAAGCAAGACATTAAAATAAGGAGAGCATAAGGAGAGCACTATAGAAAGCAATCGGTGATGGCATCAGGGAATCTAATTTTCACTCAACAAGGACATGAATAGAGAATCTACACGTGGGCAATTTGGCCAGGCCAACCCGTACCCAAGATGTAAATGAAAAAAAAACTACACCGAAGATCTAACACCAGGCTTGGGACTGGCGGACGGTGGATCTGCCATGTACCGATGTTGCCGGCGCTTAATGCACACCCTCTGTCGACCTAATCTCAGACACCTCAAATACATCTGGTGCCAATCTTGCAACTCAGTTATTAAATTAACGTACAAGTAATATCCGGTGACTAACTGCACACTTGCACACAGAAGTGTTTTCTAGCCACAAACAGTGTAACCTAAATGCGCCACACACTCCATTTCGGAGAATCTCCTAACTCGACACCACAGAATGAAAGAGTTCTTTTCACTGCAGAACTCAATCGTAACGAAGCAGAGGTAGCGATTTCGGCAACAACAGAGGATTTAGGGAGTTGCTCCGTACAAGACAGAACTCAATCAACCGGCACAGGGCGGCTTATACTCCGGAAAATACGGTACTAAGGGCAAAACCAAATTATCCTGCACTTGGTATACACCATCACTCACCTTTGCAACTCGTTCTGACTTTCCTGATGAAGGCAAGAAGCGACGCAGACCGGAGAACGAAGATGACGGTGGGGGTGACGTCGTTGTAGGCACTCCCATGCCCTTTCCGCTGCGCTTCTGCTCCCACTTGCTGCGTTCGGCGTAGGAAATGGCAGCAGCGTGTGCATGAGCATTGGCAGATGCTCCACTGTACAGGATCATAATATACATGTGCACACACGCGCACATGCACAAACACACACACATACACACACACATACACACACACATACACACACACACACACACATACACACACACATACACACACATACACACACACACACACACACACACACACACACACACATACACATACACCACACACACACACACACACACACACACACACACACACACACACACACACACACACACACACACACACACACACACACACACACACACACCACACACACAGCCCTAGTGATTACCCACTTTCATGATGCTTACAAACTCAATTGCGAAGTTCTCTACTGTTCGGCACAACAGCAGTGATACACAACGTACACGCCAAGCCACAGCAAACACTGCTTGCATTCTTTTTCTGGGGTATAGAAGTATGTCATGCTTTTATTTCTGACAAATCAAGCAACATTTCGCCCTCCAGCATACAGAGGCTATCCAGGTTCACAGACTCAATCCTGATACATGCAGTCCAAACATGGAATCAAAATATGTGAAAAGTAGGGAGACAGAAGAGGGGACGAGTTTCCCCAAATAGGAATACAGTTACGCAGTACTAGTATAGCACATGGTATATACAGCTGTCAAAACCGAAAACATAGTATACCACATGTACACTGTCTGTAGTGTATGGGCGAGAGTCCACAATCATTCTTGAACGACAAAATATGCTAAACCAAAGGCGAACATTATGGTTTTGAACGAAGGTTTTCGTGAAGAAAAATACCGTTTTTACAGCCACCTGATTTGTCCAAAATCCCCAGGGATGCATTCGCACAAAGACATGCCAGAGTTCAGGGCAAGAACATACTATAGTCAGTGTCTGGGATTACTGGCATACCAGAGAGGAATCCAAGTGCTACACTGCTTTTACAATAACATTTGTTGAAATTACCAAAAGCCCATGGAAATGCTGTTGGATAAGCTTTGTAGTGAGTCAAGTACACTGGCGTGAGCAAAACAAGATTGAAAACGGTAACTGTCCAGAGGGTGTGTACAACATAGGTGGACATAGATGAATTCTAGGCCCATTTATCTTAGACATGCCCCTACTCACAGTTCGTCGACCCGCTCCGCAACCGTGCTCTCCAGCGACTCGACCGAAGTCTTGGCCAGCGATAGCTGCGTGTCGAAGCTGGCCAGAAAGCTGGACACGGACGACTTGTCGAGCTCGCCGATCTCGGTTTTCTTCACAGCCGCAGGTGCTGCGCTACCAGTGGCGGATGCCGTTGCCGCCGCTGCTGACGACGGGCGACTGCTTGTTGACTGCGTGCTCCCCGGCGTTGGTGACGGAGTCACGCGTGGCGATGGAGTCTCGCCTCGCTGCTTTCGCTTGCCCTTGCGGCCGCTACCGTCCGGGGATGCGTCACGCGAGGCACTGGCAGCGCCACCGCCGGCCTGCGGCTGCTGGCGGTTCGACAGCGGGATCATCAGGTGCGGCCGCAGAAACATGCTGTCGTTGGTCCATAGCTTGTTTTCCTGGCGAATCAATTCAACCTAGGCAGGAGAGGAACAATGGAGATAAAGTATTAGACAATATCAAATATGGAAGAAGCAGAAAATTGTATCCATGAATAATTCTGTCAACTCCAAAGAAAAGGAGTTTGTCCGGTCGAAAATTTCGTCCATCCATAAAACGTATTGAAAGGCTGGACAAGATCGATGTTAAGATCGATGTTAGTTCAGCGTTTTCATTTAGTTCGGATACTGAGCCAATAATAGATGTAACCTACTAGCTAGTAGAAGAGAACACATGTGTACGAGCTATGAAGTAGCCGTCCACCACCCTAACAAGATAACAAGTAGTCAGAAAGTGCAATAACTGGCCACAACTGCTGACTGCTTATTATCTTGTTACAGTGGCGGACGGTTACTTCATGTTAAAGTCGCATCCATCCCATGTGCCCTCTTCTATTTTTACATTTACCGTAATGTCGCGTGCATTAGCCGGGGCTTATATGCCTATAAGCCGGTGATGGAGTCAGGCTTGTACACAAGACAGGCTTATACACGAGACAGGCTTATATGATGCTGTGCTTTCTAGAAGCAGCAGTGACAGAAGTCGATTTTGCAGCTTTCACTACCGCCAGCTTGAATGTCGCTGAGTATTTTTTCCGAAGTCCTTTTGTTTTCGGCATTTCGACAAGCAGACTTGGTTGAGATGAGTTCTATCTACGGGTAGACTGCAACAAACACAAGTGAAAAGTTCGAGGAGCGCCGAAACAACTTCAAACAAGCAACTTGCCAAGGGACAAGACGGAAAATGCCATGGGAAAGGTAAGTTTGAAGCTTGAAGAGTGCTGCATGGCCGTCGAGCGCAGCTGGTGTTGATTTCCGCATCTTCCCACGTTTTCCGCGTGTGCAAGTGTACGGTACCATGCAAACATGAACATGTAAAAGGCGCGCTCACCAGTCTTGCGTAGTAGCCCGGCTTACGCACGCGACACGTGGCGCGTCTCGTGTACTGGCCCGGCTTATGCATGCGACAGGCTTGTACGCGAAAAGCTGTTGCAGATTTCATGCTTCTACACGAGACAGGCTTATGCACAAATCCGGCTTATGCACGCGACATTACGGTATTTAGTCCGAAAATTCCTGGGACGAAAAACAAGAAAGAAAAATGCAGACGAGTAGTTGCGCTTGTACAGTAGGCACTATCCATGTGTGTACAACGGCACGTACTGTATTAGCAGAAATATTCGTCTGGAATTTAATTTCGTTTTTTCGTCCAAGTAGCTTTTGGACTAAATCAAATGCCAGACTAATGTCGATTTGTCCAACTTTTCAATACACTCTCATGCGCCATGGACGAAATTTACAACCGCCAGCAGGCGACAACTTTCACACCAAGGTTCAACTCAAAGGTTAAAACGTTCAACTCGAGTGACAGAAACTCGCTCAAACATGCTGTAAGTTGTAGCCTGCAGGCACGGTGACCAGGTGGCTGGTGTACACATGAGCACGTGACCGCTTGTTCAGCCATGTTCGATTGGGAATAAGGGCCGGACGCTCCATCGCAGCCTTTTCGGACCAAAACCAGTCGACTCAGCGTCCAAAAGACTACAACATATGGGCCAAACGCGGTCAGCCGTGCTTTTAGTGACGTTTTGCACACAAATCCCCATCTAGTACGGCGCAGTCACCCGGTTTCAGTGGAAGTGCGCGAGTTCGATTGGAAAGAAAGGAGGAAGGGAGCGTCTCAGCTTCCTCGGACCCAGACCATTCGACTCAGCACCCCGAAGACTACAACTGGTGAAGTTTTGATTTTAGGCTTAACTTCCCCTTTAACGAAAGAATATTCGTTCGTTCGTCAAGCCAAAGAATATTTGGCTACTGGGTTTTGATATTCGTTTCACCACTACTGTAAATATACAAAATTTCGGCGCTGCAAAATTTCGGCACTTCACGATTTTTGACATTTCGGCGGCGATTTATTTTCGGCGTGGGGTAGAGGGCATGGTATAGTGCGACAGATGCTGTGAAAAATTTCATCGGCGTTTTAATTTAGGCGTTTTGGGTCGGTGCCGAATATAGCCGAAATTAAATAGCTGCCGAAAATTTGTACATTTACAGTAACTGATTCTAGTTTTGTCATGACGAAAGCGAAATCGCCCTCAGCGTTCCTGGAGAGCAGGAAAAGTCGAAAGAAAGTTTGCAAGCGTTGCACTGAAGGCGCCCGGTGACACCGACGTCAGAGAGCCTGTAGGAATCCATGGCTGGAATACGATACTAGTAACTTACTACTTATCTAGCGACCACTCGTTTTAAATTTTAAATTTGCATTCTCAACGACATGGTTGGTGGGTTACAACGGCAGTAAGTAGTTGGCGTGGTGGATTTGCACCCCACAGGAAGCAGCGCAGCGCACAGCTGCCCACTGTGCAGTTCCGCTTGGTTCCAATCAGTGATCGGAAACGTAAGAAAGGAGAAACTGCACTTGTCCTCGTGTGAAATTGGAGTATAAATCAATCAATGCGCACAGCATTCCAAATATTCGAAGTTTCTACAAAAGGAAGAAAAAAGTTAGTTACCGGTACGAGAAAGGCAAAGGCGGCAGGAGTACAACATGCTAATAGGATAACTTACTGATACTCCGTAGCGTAGGGCCAAACCTTGGAGTGTGTCTCCCTCACAAATTTCATGCCTTATCGTTTCTGTAGACTTGGGCCTGGTGACAGATGCTGCCTTGGCTGTGCCATAGCTACGGGCATTGCCTGAAAAGTTCAAAGTTCTTTTCTCCTCCTGGCGCTCTGCCATGATGAATTCACAGACTTTCTTCCTCAGCCAGGATAGAAATTAAACCAAAGCAATTTGAATATTTCATTCACACCACCATTGCTAAGAGCGCACCCACATCCTCGGAAAAGTACGACCAACACCAAACAGGAATACAATGACTTTCACGACGAAGCTACCAAGCACAGAATTTTTCTGAGCTGACTTCATCTGAAATCCATTTTTCGCTTCCCATTCACAGTTCTCCCTGGTGCGAAGCTCCAAAGGCGCCGTGGCGAAGTGGTAGATCTACGTCACATCTCGTGACTTTACCCTGATCATACACGTCATGTACGTGTGTCGTGCATTGATCAGATCAGCAGATCAGAGGGATCCCGGGCCGCGGGAGTAGATCTACGAGTAGGCAAAAATGCAAAGCCCGATTTTAATTTTGCCAGTGAAGCCGCGCGAGTTCGATACTTTGCCGCAACATTTTGCTGGCTCCCCGGCTTCAAAGTTTGCTCCGATCCGATTCCAAGGCCAAATTTTTGTCACGTGTGAGAAAACTGATCGAAAGTGGGTAACGTGCATTAAAAAAACATACCCGATATTTTGCTCCATTTTCCACCACCCGGCAGCAAATTCTCATGTCAAATTTTTTCAATAATTATTTTGCTAGCAGAGGGACCCTCTGTCTGCATGGGAAACAGTCACGGTTCCTGACTGTGCCTCAGTGAGAGTAGTAGACAGACATCATCAGCAAAACCAGGGCTGGCGGGGGGTCGTCCATGGTGTCAAGAGTCTATTTTCAAGTGCAGTCAACTTCGCTAATAATAATAATGAACGACTGCGGATATAACGACAATTCGCGAATAACGACATAATTTTCATGCCCAGAGCAAAGTCCCATCCAACTGTGACACATATAATGAGACATCGGGTACAACGACACTTCGTGAATAAGGACACTTTTCTGATGCCCCGCCGAATGTCGTTATAAGCGAAGTTGACTGTATACCATGAGCAGCAATGATCCAGGCGCGTAGCACCGCCGTTGACTGTGGTCCGGCCAGGGTGGTCCGGGGGGATCTGGTCCCGGAATTTTTTTGAAATTAGGGTGCAAAATCCTGCATTCTGGGCACTTTTGGCATTGTTTTACTATGGTGGCCGTGCGAAAAAGTGGTCCGGCCAAAGCCGGACCGGCCGGAGCGGCTGCTACGCCCCTGTGATCGACTACGGTACAGGAATAGTGCTCCGAAAGACTCGGAGCTGATCAAAAAACATTCACGCTGATGGAAGGCAGAAACACTTTTAAAAATACGGGGTTCAAGGTCGGGGTACTCCAAGTTGCATGACCAAGTGGCAACGTTCCGATGGCAGACAACCCACACGGAGGGTCCCGAAGATCACCTGGGGCATCATCGGAAACTCGCACTGCCATCGGGGAAAATATCACATCAGCGGTATCATCTTGCCGGAGTTCTCAAATAAAATCTTCAATATAGCAAGAAGGAGGCGTCAAATTGTGCACTGAGTAAGCATAAATAAACATCAACGGGATCAATGTTTGCAACTTCCCATGGGTCAGTAAAACCTAGCCGCATGATTCTAAACAGGTCACGATGGGTCAACGACTCAATCAGTCAGAGATAAAGTCCAGAACAACTGAAGACGTAAACCAGCACTCGGTATTGTACAGCGGTGGTTGGAATGCACTCGCTGAACATGGGTTAGAGTACAGGTCGATCTTCTCCATGGCCATGATGTCGCGAGACTGTAGCAAACGGAGGATGCCGACATCGCTGATCTTGTTATGCTCAAGGTTGGCACGCTGCAAACTGGTGTTTACCGTCTTCAGTTGAACCAGAGCGTGCGCTGTCCCATCGCCGACATTGTTCCAGCCCAGATCTATCCAGGCAATGCATGGATGGGTCTTCAGTGCCTGAAGAACACTGGCGCCAACTTCATCTGATAAATGCGTCATGCAAAGAGATACGAAACGCAGCTGCTGGCACCTCGCTAAGCTCTGCACTAGTCGGTGATAGAAAAGCAGACTGCCAGCCACCGACGTCTCGAATATCGGGTTCTCAGCAAGAATCACAGCTCGGACAGCTGAATGTGATGACGTCACGGACTCGAGTACGGCAGCTGCACCGTGCACCTGAATGCGGTTGCGACCGACGTTGACCAGTTCCACGGACACGTTGTCAGCGAGGCCAGACGTTGCCAATGTCGTCGCACCTCCATCTGTTATCTTGCAATTACGGATGTCAAGAAGATCCAAATCATTGCAGGTAGCGAGGTATTCACCAAGCAATGACATCATGCCGTCTTGAAGTATGCCCGACAGTTGGCCGCCATATTCTTGCACTAGTTCCTGCATTGATGATGCCATGACAGACGAGCCGCTCACATAGTGAGTGCCGATGCTGACAACATCACTTCCACAGTGACCGGAGCTAGCAACCTCAACGAGCAGTTTCGTTGTGACGCTGTTTGCATTCAGGCACAACCGGCAAGTACGCACAAGCCGGCGCTCCGCGGGGCTCTCCATGCCAGTATCATCGCGTTCAGCACAGTGACGCGCTTGTAGAAAGCCGATAACACTTGGCGCAAGCTCGTCGTTGAGATTGTTGTTGCGAAGATAAAGAAAACGGATATTCGTATGGAATTGGAGGGCAGCCAGGACACTAGACACATTATCATTAGATAATGAGTTATTATCTAGCCATAGTGTTTCCAGGCAAGGTAGCTTGCTGACGACAGTGCTTAGGTCATGACCTAATCCAGCCATCACATTACAATCCACCAAGCCCAGTTTGGTAAGATTTTGAGCAGGTACCAGGTGGTTTGCAAAGGACGCTACCCAGTTGTTGTCAATGCTGCTTCTTTCTAGGCACCCTCCTCCTACGTACAGCGTGGATAGAGCAGCATGTTGTGTACACCTGGCAAGAGACACACCATCTTGCTCGGCCTTGCTCCAGGATATGTTGAACATGCGCAGCTCCTCCGTGCACCCTTGTTTAGATGTGGACAGCGATGAAGCTATGATCTCCACGGGCATGCCACTGAGATGATTGCAGCTCAGAGTAACCCTCACAGCCTTGTCAATTACGGTTGCCAACATGTTTACGTGTTCATCGGTGAGGATGCAGTTGGTGACATTCAGCAATGGCGTTTGATTGACAAGTTGTAGAGTATTGCATACTGCCATGACATCGATGGTGTCCAGTTGCACTCCATAGACGTCAATGCCGTCTGCTGTTAGCATCCTTGCAGCTGATTGATACACACCCAGGCTGGGAATATCAGTAGGCAGGAGATCATCAGTAGCGTAAGCGGCAGACGAATGCAGGGAGAGCATGTTCTCCAGAACAGCACGCATCATGAACAAGAACGTCTTCTTGCTCAGCTTGCCACCAGCACGGGTTGCGACTGACTGTATCGTACCCAAAGCAGGACACAATCGGTCTGGCCGGAGTTGTCCAAAGACGAATCGCCAAAAGATGTAGCGGCTTTCGTCCATGCCGATTTCACGCATGCACTCATGAAGAGAGTCGACACAGCTGCCCGGAGATGAGATAACCCTGGATGCACACCACTCTTGCACAGTGAAATGCACAAGGGATACATGGCGGCTAGGTCTGGCCCGTGAGTGGCCACTGACGACGTCAACGACAAGCCCAAGATCCTGGCAAACAGCCAGATCTCGCTGCGAAAGACGGGAAGACGGAAACAGAAGCGCTCTTTGCCGCAGGCCATCGAGAGACAGTGTGCAGAGATTGTGCAGGGCACGGATGATGTCCACAGCAGCACGGTCGCATTCATCATTCATGGCATTGCACTGCATGTCAACGCTGCCCTCTAGAAGATACTCAATAGCTGTTTCGATGGTGATGAGCTCACCACACCGAAAGCGGCGACCACCACACAAATGGCTTTCGATGTCACGGGCAAGCCGAACTTTGCCAAAGCTAGTGCCGCGTCTTGTTCCCAGCTTAGCCACTGCCGAGCACACAAATTCGTTGTAGAAGAGAGTAATGCTCGCCGGTATAGACTCAGTGATGGCGTACTGCTGGCAAAGAAGTGCACACAGGAGCGGCGTCTTTCGGATTGCTTCCTTCAAAAGACGATTGCTTGGTTGCAACAGATGTGCTATGCACTGCCGACCCTCAGTGTCACCAAGCTGTCGGACACAAAACTCCTCCAATTGCGATTCATTGAATCCTCTCAGTCGGTAGCGTCGCTTGCATGCCTGCACAAGATTGTAGGCTCCTTGATACGGCCTGCTGGTGACAACGACTGTAGCGTTCAGGAGACGGCTTGCAGAGGATGCACCACCTGAGCGTTTTACCAATGCCTTTGCTGCTGATTGCTCCAGTAATCCGTCACCACCGACTTCATCAATACCATCCAAGATGACCAGCACGTTCTCTGAATGAGTTTGCAGATGCCGGAGAACTGATCTCTGCTCCTCTCCATTAAAATCCATGGATGCTGCATCCAGGCCAAGTAGTTCAAGCCAGCTCTCGCTCCGGACACGTTCCAAATTTCGGCATGGGATGTAGAAGACAAACTTGAATTTCGCCAGGGGGCCTGACATTGCGTCCGTCACTTCGGCAATGACACGTTTACAGAAGGTTGTCTTCCCTTGACCAGCTCCGCCGATTACCATGCAGCTGGTTTCTAGCTCAACTCCGCTATCATCACTTGTGGGAGTGGCAGCAGCAGCAGCAGCAGCAGTGCGACCTGCACACACACCGTGATTCAATGATGTTGCCTGAGCTGCTTCACCGGTCAGCAATTGTACCGCGTTTTCCAGCACAAACTCTTTCCCACCATGGACGTCTTCATCTTCATCCCGTCGGTGTACTACTTGACCCCTACCACCACTGCCACTCACTCCCAGCGCGTGTTGTTTCTGCTGCAAAGCTGTGGCCATGCTGTGTCTACGATGGTGTTGGTATGTCACACGCATGGCATCCTTCTCACTCATGGCCTGCAGTGGCACAAAACAACTCCTGATGTCTGACGTCAAGCATGACAGGTCGCTGCCACCATCATCGACAGTGTTGCAGAGAAACTTGTTGGCACTGCTCAAGTTCTCTCGCAATACTTGCAAGCATGTCTGTATGTGACGACTCTCAGTCACCTGCGTGTTAGCATGTGACTCGGCTACCTTTCGTTCGACTAGCTCTTCCAAGGTTTCCATGGACAGCACCAAGTCACATCCGGGGACGTCTCCTTCAGTCATGGTTTCCTGGCACTTCTTTGCCTGTCGCTCCAAACAATCAGCAATATCTTCCAAACCCAATCTTTCTCTCAGAACTGAACAGAACACGTTGAATGTACCATTTCTGGATTTTCGCTCCACTCTGAGCAGGTACTTTATTAAATCGTTGACTCGATCAATGCTCGCAGTTGGACTTGTACTGATTTTGACATAGTCTAGGTCACGACGATCGAAAATTCCAGCGTCCAACAGTTCGTCTACCGTTTCATCCACGACTGTGGCCAAGCGTCGTTGCAGCTCCAATCGCAAAGCATCCAGCGCCAATATCTCGTACCAGTGCATAGTGACCGACCGACTCCGTCCGGAATCGTGCTAGCGCAGGTAGATCTACGATCCACGGACAGTGGCTATAACTGTACATGTAACATAAGCGACTTACTTCTCATCTTGGGCACAAAGCAACAACCATGATGACAGAACTGACAATCTCTTTCGGAAAACATCCTACTTTTGGTGGATTTTACGCTTTCATGGTTTTGTGAGCGGGATGGCCAGATCACCAGCTGATCACATGATACAGTATTGTTATTGTAATGATAGTAGTACTACAGTCCGACTCACTACTACTACTACTACACAATAATTATTAGAAGTCTACGTACATGTAGATCTACACTACAGCCAGGAAGTAGATCTACAGACTACAGTGGTGGCCAAAAGACCCCACCTCGCATCATCCGAAAACATGATGTTGCTGAGCATAATGCAGCTTGTGGGTGGTGTGGGTTGTGACTTGTGTCTTATGCCCGCAAACGCTCCGCAAACAGAACGGAGGCGCGGCGGACGGTGAACGGCATCACCGTCCTGACATGGCCCCTGCAGCCACCTGACCTCAATCCAACTGAGAATCTCTGCAAAATTGCTGGGCTGAGGCAGCACGATGTCGAAATCACCCCCAGAAACCAGTATGAGCTGTGGCGAGTGTGCCGGGAGGCATAGAAGTTGATTTCTCCTCACGAGCGCAAGGAGATCGTTGATTCAATGCGGCAGTGTATGCAAGCGATCATCAAGGCCAAGGGAGGGGTTACAAAGTGGTGGATGTATCTGGAATAGGCCGGGACTGACTTCTAGACTTTAGTTTAGTTGAATACTTTTTAGAAATCACACTATTCCGTGTATCGTATTGGCGGTTTATGATAATGTGGGCGTTGGCCATAAGTTTTGACCCACCTTTTACATATACTTGACCACAGTAGTCCCCAGATGACTCCGTGTTTCAGCATTTTTCATTTCTACTTCACTATTCAGCCTGATTCAGAGGTCCTCGACCAAAAATTTAGTAGCTTACAGCCCGGCAAACCTTCAGAATTCGAAAAATCTGCATGGTGGGTCAAAACTTTTGACCACCACTGATCATGACTTGTACATGTACATTGTACTAACTTTCTTGTACTTGTATTATACTTACTGTAATTTCAGAAATTTTCGGTGTACTTCTATTTTCGGTACTTTCGGTGCGTCTGTTTCATACCTAAAATTTCAATACACCGAACAAACACTAACACACATAAACCAATAGATGATATGCCAAATAAGCGCTCGAAAAGTTGAGAGGGCATGCGATTGATGCGCCCAGGCTTGCTTGTCAAGTGCACGGGATGTGCAAAGTACACGGATTTTAGGCTTGTTGCGCGCTTACGCGATCAGGTGCTGCACGTGCATGAATGGAATGCATGCAGTTCCACTGTTACTGCATTTTAGCATTCCGTCGGAGAAAATTTTCGGATGAAGAAAAGGAACTCTGACACCTTTGTGCATAGTTTGCTTTCAATATTTCATTTTGATACCCAGATATGGCAGCAAGAAATAGTACACCAGCCATAGCTTCTCGTTTTGCGAACCCACCTGTCGGCGAAACGATTGCTAGATGGACTTTTGCTCAGCTGAAAACGTACATGTACGTGAGGGAGAGATACCGGTAGATGGAAAGCGAGATGATTTGTTGCAGAGGTAAGACCGAAAGATTTTATTTTATTCCCAACGCCCCAGAGCTTAGGACGGGGGACAATGATGGCAGTCGGCTCCGAGCAGCGAAAGGGCGATGAAAATCCGTTCCTCCTTCACTGGTCGCTACAGCAGCGAATACCTTGACACCATCTGCATCGGGAACAGAAGAAGCTGCTTCTCCGCTGAATCCATCAAATCATAGATGCTGCTCAACAAACAGACGCAGAATTTCCCACCGAGGCCTGGAGCCATCGCTCGGAGGATTTGCTAAGTGGTGTTTCTGCTAGTGCTGTACTCCAGCATCTTCAGAATCGAGAAAGGTACCTAACGTCGGACACAGAAACCATTCGGGGATGAGTCCTTCTTCTCGCCATTCGTTTAAAGTGTTGAGTGTTGCTTCCCAGAGCCAAAGAATTCTGGACCGCAGAGATACTTTGTCAAGGCTAAGTGTTGGGCATCTCAAAAGAAGGAGAGCTAAGTGTGTGCTACAGTGCTAAAAGAAAAGCATGTACTCGAAGTGATGTCTGCATATTGCACTTGCACTGCAGCATTGCATGCTCCTTCCACCACATTGTTGCATTGCTGCTGACCATCAACTATTGTGAGATGAAAGGTCAATACCTGGCATATGCAACCTAGCAACAACAGCAATGGGGCACAAGAGCCAAGGAACGTAGTTGCGAGAACCCTTATGAACCACCGGGGCATACTGACACTTGCAACATTGATTTGCCTTTGTACTGGGAAATCCCGCCTTCCCTATCCCACATCACAGTGAAGGTGCTTCTAACAGAGGTAATAGCAATAGAGCGCCATACCCAACAGCAGATTGGCAGCGGCCTATGGCATAGGCTGAGAAGCAAGACCCTGACTGCTTCGCAGTTTTACCTCATCCCTCACCCGAGTGAGATCACATCAGCGTTTCTTCCGTCATTGCTCCAGGCAACCAGTTTCTCATGTGCTTCCGCTATTCGTCAGTGCCAGCACAAATAGAGCTGTTCTTTTTTTGTTGTATTTATCTTTTTACTAGGGCCATCCCTGCAGACAATGCGCCTTTTTACAGGGTGCTCGAGGTAAGTGGGAAATGGCGTATTGCAAAGAGGTTACGTAGAAGGTTGTTATAACATAACAGCCTTCTACGCAGCCTCTGCGGCATGACGAAGGAGGCTGCCTAGCAGCACCCCGATGGAAGAAAACTCCAGCTATCACAGCTATCAGAGACCAGGTACCTGTATGTTTTCCAAAGAGAAGCCATGTCGTGAAGAAGCATTAGGTAGAGCTAAAGCGAGGGTGTACTATCCCCTCAGCAGGCCTGGTCAACGCTTCCGTAGCCAGCGTAGAGTGAATATTTTGACCTAAAAACAAAGGAAACTCTGCAAAGAGGGGGCTGGGGCGCTATGGCATGGCAAACAATAATTACTACAAAGTTTTAACGGATGGCGACGGGAATATTTTGTGGCGGTGACAAATGGTGGCTGCTGGGTAGCCAAATGTTATCTTGAGACTCCGCTTGATACGTCGCATGACTGTGTTGTCCAAGGTTACTGATATGATGCCTTGTCTTTGAATCGGGATACCCGCAGAACTCCAAACATGCGACTGTTAGTCATTTCGCTCAATTTTGCTACTTTATTCTTGCAGTCACCCAGATTGCATTGAATACTGTCGAATGCTTCCTCCAGCGTAGGGACAGTATGCCTGGGATATCACTAGGTATGAGTCGTATGTCTTCAGGCTGCTCCCGTGCAGTAGCTCACGACACGAGGTAGAGCGACGCCGGTTAGCATCAGCCGCTGTTGTCTTGGCGGACCAGATTGACAACTCCAGATACAAAATGTTTTACCAGTCTTGCTCTGGCGATTTTCTCCCCTTGTAGATCTACATAATCTTCTGGCAAGAAATGGTCAGAGCACACCGCTGTAGTGTCACTTTCTTTTGCTCTCCTTGCCTTTCCTCCCGTCGAATAGCAACAGTCCATTTCCTTCACAGTTCAGGATGATGGAAATTATGGAAAAGACGAATACCATTTGCTGGGGCTGGGGAGTAACGCCGGTCACCAGTACATCCTGGAACACAGCAATGGTCGTGGTTGGTCGGTATCCGAAAACAAGACAGCGGAAATCACTCCAGCCGCTATATTAAAAGCAAGCAAAACTGTTTTTTTCTATCCAGATTTACAGCTTTAGTTTCAACGCCGAAGGAAGTGCTAAAACTAGTAACGGTGGAACTGCATGCATTCCATTCATGCACGTGCAGCACCTGATCGCGTAAGCGCGCAACAAGCCTAAAATCCGTGTACTTTGCACATCCCGTGCACTTGACAAGCTAAGCCTGGGCGCATCAATCGCATGCCCTCTCAACTTTTCGAGCGCTTATTTGGCATATCAACTGCTTCTCTGTACCGAAAATTTCTGTTCACCTAACCTAGCCTGTTGCCCTCATACCGAAAATATTGAGCACCGAAAATTTCTGAAATTGGAGTATGTAGACTACAATCATAATGCATGTACTATTACTAGTACAGCATGCTGTCCGCAGATTGTCTAGTTAGTTTAGGCCAAAGTTAGTTACCATGGTTACTCCCCTCCCTCCTCTCTCTTTGCCACTCTTTCCTGACCCTCCAGGAAATCGCGATTCCACGGATGCAACAAATTTCGCGATTTTGGCCCAAACCCGCGATGTTCAGCAAAATCCGCTATTTCCCGCGTTTTTTTTGTTGTTTTCTGCACTATATCTCACATTTTTATGCACTTTTCACGCAGTTCTTTCCATGATCCTGTAGGTTATTTGCACAGTACTCCCGAGTAGATATACGATGCAACAAATTTCGTGATTTGGCCCAAATCCGCAATTTTCTGCAAATAATTCCGCGAATTCCTGGCAAATTCTGCATCATTCCGCACTTTTCGCCGCATTTTTTGTTACTTTCTGCCGCAATTTCTTGCGCAAGTTTTCGAGAGTTTTTTTCCGCAAATTCCCGCAGGGACAGTCTTTCCTACCCTTTGCGAGGCTTTGGCCTTAGCCTTACTGGCTCAAGCTTAGACTGAGTTAGAGTTCTTGCTCTCCTGCTCCCCGCCCTTCCACTCCCCATTTTGTTTCCTTTGGTGCACATGTGCAGCTGTGATACCGAGACCCTTGGTCGGCTGAGCTTCACAGGTCCCACCCACTCCGTTCTGCTGGATATGATTATGTATGAGGGCTTGAAAGTGCTACGTCACAGCATAGCAACAATTTCAAAAATTCAAAAACTGGATCCACTTGGATCCAGTTTTTGTATGGATCCAAGCACATTTCAAGCAGTCTTACCCACAGCATGGTGATGTAGCCAGTGAGACTGACTGATTTGGCTACTTGGGGCGGGGTTACAACTGGTGGCGAAATAAAAGTCACACCTGCATGCGACATGAGTGGGTTGCTATGCACCCACATACTTAGGCAATAGCAAAGTCACACCTTAGTGGATCCAAAAATAGAAATCTGATGTCAACTTACTACTCCCTGGCCGTTTTGACGTCATCACTTTCAAGCCCTAATGTCGAGTTCTCCTCCTCATTTTAGTTCATCATGCATGCAGTGAGTGTTCAATAGTAAAAAATAATAAAAATATTAAAAAATTGTAGACTCTACATTAGTCATTAGGGCCCGACGCCCTATACCGGTACTATTGTAGCGTTGGCACGCTAGTAACTCACACAGCTGCAGCGTGAATCACTTTCAATGTATTGGTCACGCGTGTTACACCGCACCCGTACTCCGCACTTGCAACTCTGTACCGTGCTTGCAGATCCATGACACGGATAGCAACTAGTCTCACGGCGTTCAATGTTTCATATTGACCTTAGAAATATTAGTCTAGACCTTTTGCTGCACTTTCAACCACCTCTCTTACGCCCATTGCCCACACTGCATTCAGCTCCTTCTTCTGCATAGAATCAAATGGCATTCCTTGTGCAATGACTGTAGCCCACACAACATACTTTGACCTTTCTTCTTCTCTCTGCTGAGCTTTGCCGTGACCATTGCTGTTGCAGCATTTATGCTGTCTGCCTATAAAAGCTGCTGTTCACAATTCTCTATACGCCAGTTAGAAGTTCAGTTAGAAACTACAGTTAGAAATGCCAGTTAGAGATACCAGTTAGAACCTTCAGTAATGTCAGTTTAGAGTTAGAGTCAGAGTTAATGTTTAATAATTATTAACAGTGTGTTCACTGAGACCCGTCTGCATTTGCCTCCGAGAGAGACTGCGGCCCGTTACAGAATTGGTGGCAGCGGTGGTTCAATTTTATAATTGCTAGATTCGAACCCACCTAGTATCTGTATTGCATTGATGGCAGCGGCGCTACAGAATTGATGGCAGTGGTAAATTGTTTTATTGGTGTAACCGGTACCAGCATGGCCCAACCTGATGCCTCAGTCGCCGCTACTCCTTCGCCCGCCACATCTCCCCCAAGCCCGAAATGATGACGGACAGCGTCTCTACCGATCAAGCTCCATGTCCAATGTAAGCTAATTCCCGATATGGCACTTTTCTTTCCTGTCTTCCTTCAGTCTTCCTGTTCTCTTCAGTCTTCCTTTATGCGAGTGCGTGAATCCAGTTTAGTTAGGTAGGCGTCCGATCATGGTGAGCCACGGTCTATCTAGCTAACCTGGGACGATGTGTGTGACAATGCCCCTTATAATGTATTCAGTTCGGTTTTTGAACTGCGATTGTGCTGGCAGGTTGTGCCAGGGTTGGGCAGCAAGAGTGCTGTGGTTTTCAAGTCCCATTTGGAGGACGGTTCTTTCCCCTTTTGACCCCGTGAGATCGTGTGAGCCTGGTGTGCTGCTACTTTATGATTTTATCAGTTCATTTCCTCTTTCGATCTACTCCAAACGTTATCATTTCCAATATTATTTTGCCATATTCCGGTTGACGCTGTACCAGTATGATGCGCTATCTCCTACCATGTTCAATGATTATGTTCGCACCACCTCTCAGTCCTGTGATCTGCTGCTGCGCTCCAGCCAGTACTTCAATGTCAGTTGTCATCATTGCGTCCGGATATCAACCGAGGCTGTTCACGAATACATACCTGTATATGCAAGTCATCCATTCTGCCTATCTTCTTCCGTCGAGGTTATTCCGACGCGACCATGCATGCCTCCAGTGTCTTCTAATCTCAGTCGATTGTCGGAGTCCGGCTATCAAAATAATGTTACTCGCGAAGTCTAGTCTGCGTATCTTCATGATCTTCTACCAGTGTTCGTCACTTCGTGTTCTGCTACTCCTACTCTAATCACGAGGACGTGATTCTGTTTAAAGAAGGAAGGTGTAGCGTTGGCACGCTAGTAACTCACACAGCTGCAGCGTGAATCACTTTCAATGTATTGGTCACGCGTGTTACACCGCACCCGTACTCCGCACTTGCAACTCTGTACCGTGCTTGCAGATCCATGACACGGATAGCAACTAGTCTCACGGCGTTCAATGTTTCATATTGACCTTAGAAATATTAGTCTAGACCTTTTGCTGCACTTTCAACCACCTCTCTTACGCCCATTGCCCACACTGCATTCAGCTCCTTCTTCTGCATAGAATCAAATGGCATTCCTTGTGCAATGACTGTAGCCCACACAACATACTTTGACCTTTCTTCTTCTCTCTGCTGAGCTTTGCCGTGACCATTGCTGTTGCAGCATTTTTTTTTTATTTTTTATTTTTTTTTTTTTTTTATTGGGAACACAGCCCTACAAAGAGACATGTGGAGACAAACACAAGACAAGACACAGGGGATGTAGGGACGACGTGCCGATGTACAGGGAGCAACTCGACCGACCAGGGGTCTCGGCGTTAGCGTTGCAACCTGGCATCGAAAAAAAGGGGGGGGGGGTTGCATGGTCAGGTAGCAAAAATAATAATTTGGTGCGAGAAAGGGGCGCTAGTATTGCACCAAATAATATAAATTAATACGTGTAATGACTAAACCAGAAGGGAAAATGAAGAAAGAGGACAATAATCATAACAAGCAAGTAGTAGTAGAGAGGTAAATACTAAATGGGTCTCAAATCTCAATATCATCGTCACAGGTACTGTGTGGACCACAGCCATCTCTTTCGGATTAGAT
The DNA here is from genome assembly GCF_964019385.1 of Sycon ciliatum. Classification (NCBI taxonomy): domain Eukaryota; kingdom Metazoa; phylum Porifera; class Calcarea; order Leucosolenida; family Sycettidae; genus Sycon; species Sycon ciliatum. Next base: position 31,206,414 of record NC_088647.1, read on the forward strand.
CCTTATATACGTTGACCTTGAAGGTTTGGAGGCGTCTTGAATGAGGCTCGTGAAGCAGGAGGTCCGCAGGCAGGTTGTTCCAGGGTGTGATGGCGAAGAAGGGGAAGGATCGCAGGAGGTAGTCAGGGGCTGTGCGAGGGGGTGTCCACTTCAGCTGAAAGGCATGGTGCGTCTGACGTGTTTGCCGTGTGCACATGCTAGCTACGGCAGGGGGCTTGGTTGGTGGCAGCATGGCCTTTACCTGGGGAGGCCCTGGAATGTAGTGCAGCTTGAACAAGTATGACAGGGCTGCCACCATCCGACGAAGCTGAAGATTTTGGAGGATGGTTCCAGGTCCCAGGAAATGCAGGGCACGTTGCTGAACCTTGTCCAGCTGGGCCATGTTAGTTGCGGCTGCGCTCGACCAGGCCATTTTTTTTTATTTATGCTGTCTGCCTATAAAAGCTGCTGTTCACAATTCTCTATACGCCAGTTAGAAGTTCAGTTAGAAACTACAGTTAGAAATGCCAGTTAGAGATACCAGTTAGAACCTTCAGTAATGTCAGTTTAGAGTTAGAGTCAGAGTTAATGTTTAATAATTATTAACAGTGTGTTCACTGAGACCCGTCTGCATTTGCCTCCGAGAGAGACTGCGGCCCGTTACACTATTAGGGAGGTTCCGGAGTACGATTTTTCGTGCCAAAATCCGTGGAGGCTCTACGGATTTTTTATACGTCGTTTTCGAGCAGTGAAAAGTTCCGGGGTACGGAACTTATGTGTTTGCCGTCATTGCCTAGGTTACGATCGCAAACACGTCACATTCCCGCGCTATGCCTTTTTATTTTGAAAATTTGTACCGAAATCAAAACTTCCCGCGAAAAATCGATGTTTCTCGTACCAAATTTGTACGCGAAAAATCTTTCTGCACCCGATGACGCAAAATCTCCATACGAAGCATGGTTCGTATGAAAGCCAGTCTACACGGATTCTCGTGCCGAAAAATCGTATGGAGCACGCCTGGAAAAAATCCGTAGCGCCCATACGGATTTTGGCACGGAAAATCGTACCCCGGAACCTCTCTATTACTACAGTGGTCCCTCTATAATCCGGCACCATTTGTGCCACGGAAATCTGCTGGATTAGGGAGGGTGCTGGATTAACAAATCAGATTTACTGCTGCAATGTGCATGAAAAGGACATTTTGGCTACTGAAAATTGTGCTGGTTTATCGAGGGTGCTGGTTTATAAAGTGCTGGATTAAAGAGGGACGACTGTACAGTATATTACTACCGGTACCGGTATTACATTGTACTAGTACAGTGCTGGCAACTGAAATCCGACCCTCTGAGCGGTGCGCTCACACCGCAAAGACCCCAACACGGGATGGTAAAACTACGAAACAGAGACCGCTAGAATGTGAGCCCACCGCTCAGGGGGTCAGATTTCAGTTGCCTGCACTGTAGTACACAGCTACAGATCTGCGAATTCAAATAAAAATGTACCTACCTACCTACATACATGTAAGTGGGTATACCCAGGTTTCAACAGTGCTCAACACCACAAGGGCGGAGGGTAACCACAAAGGTCAAAAAGAATGGTTCCACCAATTATACAAGTCATGTATACATACATGTACATGTACGTTGTAACGCTGCGTTTCATGCACGTACATGTACATGATGACTGTAGCTAAATGCTAAGGCAATCATCAGACAACTACAGATAGATACCATACTGAGTACTGTAAAACAAAACACAGTAAAACTAAAACTTTTTTAAAAAGTTTTAGTAAAACTAAAAGTAAAAAAAGGCCCTCTTCCTTCACAAAGAAAACTGAGTCGTTGTCATGGTAGCCTGTGAACGCGCGGCAACGCGACCGGTCCAAGCGCAGATCCAGTGCAGAGGCGCTAACCGGCCTAAGCCAAGGCTAGGCATGCATAGTCCATAGGCATAGAGCCATGATAATACAGATTACAGACTGTGGCAGTGGTAACGAAGTCGGTCGTCGAAGAAATGTCGTGACTGCGAAGTGCGATACTGACACAGACTCAGCGACAGACAGTCATATCTTGCACACAGCACAGACTAGATGCAGACGTTGTTGTGTAGCACCGGATCTGTATGTTGGGAGAGCTAGAAACTCGGCCATGTAGTATGTTGCCAAAAAAGAGGTTTGAGTAGAAACGCCTGATGATATTTCCTCAACAATAATGCAACCGTGAGTTCCAGTGTTCGAGTCTGAGACGCTAGCAGGGGTGGCCCAGTATGGATCGCTAAACTCCACCTAGATCGACAAGCAAGTCGCCGCCTGGCAACGCATTGTGAAACAATTTTTAGAAGGTGTGGACAGAGATCCACACAGTGACAGCAGTATGGATGGTGCAGGCGAAGCCGAGTTCGAGCGAGGTAATAATAATGTACATGTACCTAGCAACTACAGCTGCGCTTAGCTAAGCTTTAGGAAAAAAATGAATCCCTGATTCGAGTCCTGGCGGGGACAGGCAAAGTCCTCTATATTGCTATTCCCTGTCCAATGCCTTCAAACTTGTGACTTACATTGCATGCAGTTCTTGCGAATTTCACGATCCGAAAATTTGAGGAGCACAATGAACAGAGCAACGTACATAATTATACCGTTCGAGAACGCAGGTTAGAGGTAGATGTGGTTCAGGGCAGGCGTGTGTTGGAAGGTAAATCATTTTTATGAATTTGAGCTAAGGGGCCATCCGTAAATACCGATATTTATTTAGAATCGAAAACTAGTCATTAATTTTCTCTTCAACCCCCTCCCTCAGAAACAAACGCATACAAACGGTACATAATATCGATATTTTTTCTTTTTTTCTGGACATGCCCACACGTACAAACTGTCCATTGGTGAACTCCCGGTGCTACGGCCCTGGAGTACCTAGAGAACGTTGATGCTAGTTCTGCTGATGGTTGGGTGCCGTTGTCGCGATCTTGAATGTCATGGCGTGTACTTCAAAACATCATTGTTTCTCGAACCTTTCACGTGTACGTAGCCCCAAGTAATTGATATATACAGTCAACTTCGCTAATAACGACTGCGGATATAACGACCATTCGCGAAAAGCGACAGAATTCCCATGCCCAGAGCAAAGTCCCATCCCACTGTAATGCATGTAATGAGACTTCGGGTATAAGGACACTGTTCTGATGCCCTGCCGAGAGTCGTTATACGCAAATTCGACTGTAGTGTTGAATGTTTTGGAAGGGGGCTGTATTCGCACAAAGAAACTTGGAAGGGGGCTGTGCTGAACAGTTAAATTAAGACTTTGAAAAAAATCTTTCCTCTTTTTGCCGACCATACCGTATTTCCCCGTAAGTAAGTTTTCCCCAATGACTTAGTACCCCCCTATAAAAATACACTTTCCACTGCCGAGGTTATCACCCCGAAAGATAGTAAGTTCGTACCCGTCCTACATGTACAGACACCGTACAGTACATACATCATATGCACGGACACTAGAGTTGCGCAGGCTTCCCACTGCGTGTCATTTACCCCCGATAAAAAAGTGCTCCCCGAAAGATAGTACCACCCCGAAAGTTAGTACTCATGTGGCTGCTAAGTTCGAAAGTTAGTACGTACTAAATCACGGGGAAATACGGTAGGTCATCAAACACTTTAGCAGTTCGTAGTCTCACATTGTTGATATGCCGTCTACTGCATTCTATACGGTTCACCCTGCCAGTGTAAAGGATACATGATAGGCGTCCGGCATGCTACTCAATGCAATGATGAATATTATGAACGGTCGGTGTGAATCTGCTCTACCTATGTTATTTAATGCTTAGGACGGAGCGACAAGAGTCAGTTCGGCGTTCACACGGCACTGTCAGCACCGCTGGAGTCGCTGTCCGGCATGATGCGACCCAACCCTATCATCATCCGAACGCCCCAGCGGAGCAATGTGAGTGCGCCATGGTCTGACACTTCAGTTCCGTCTCAATACCATTATGTGCTACCGTAGTATCCCGCGGATAAGCCCATGGGCTTATCTGTTTCACAAGGACATTTCGGTGGGCTTATACGAGAACATGGGCTTATACGCCGACACCAAAATTGTGCTATTGAAAGTATCAAGGAAGTGAGAAGTACATTCAATAAAACCACTGTGCAAACAAAAACAACCGATGATTGTGTTGAAATGTACAACACAATACCTACATGTACAGTGAAACCTGTCTAAGGCGACCGCTCAAGGGACCTTCAAAATGTGGTCTCTGCTGCCAGGTGGTCTCCTTATCCAGGGTCATTTGACTGGAAATAGCATCCCTCGGTCCTGGTTACAGTGGTCTTCTGGGGCAGGTGGTCACCTTATCCGAGTGGTCTCCTTGACAGGTTTTACTCTACTACGTACATGGTCGACCTGGGCCCATGGGCTTGCACAACGAAGCTTGGTGATGTTTGAACTAACCCTGGGCTTTTGCGCGGCGCGGCGGGCATGGGCTTATCCGCGGGATTCTACGGTAGTTTTTTAGTACTTGTGCTTGCACTGATTTATTTTGAGTTTGTCGCTTCCACAGTACAGAGTACAGCTATCAAGAGGAATGAACAAAAGAACGTCCTATTTGCATGGGTGAAAACATATATTTAAAAAGTAAACTTTTGGGCCCGTTCCCAAAGGGAGCTCATGACGGCCGCTAACACCCGGAAAACTCACCCGGTAAATGGGTGAAAAGAACACCGTCAAAGAAAACTCCCCATGACTGATTGTCGGCATTATTCTCACAGGCATCTTCACGGTGCAGTGTCTATTGCTAAGCCTGGTCGTTGTGATGTATTATTGTATATGTATGCACGTTCACATGTTACAGAGCCATCAAATCAGGCCCGGAACAAACCCACAGCGGCAGCAGCTGATCAGGTAGAGTGCACTAAGAACACATTTATAAAAATGCAGTGATGCTCCTTCCGACATTGCTCAGATGTACATTTTGTTTTAAGGTGACAGTTTTCCTGGCGTATGGAATCAGGCATGGAACTTGATTTTGATTGTTGCAGGTACTAGTATCTTAAGTGTAACTGCATGCGCATGACAACCTCTCTCTCTCCCCCCCCCCCCCTCCCCCCCCCCCCACATATACACACATACAACACCTCCAACCCCACTATAGAGCAATACTTCTATTGCAGTCAAACATTTGTCTGCCACTGGTTTGCACTAGGGAACGGCAAATGAGCCAGCGACTGAGCGCCGAGCAGAGGAAAGAAGAGCAGTTGCAGGCAATGCGCACACGAGACGCAATGCGGGCGGGCACGCAAGCTGGTAAGATGTGCGGGGTGCTGCATGGCAGAATAAGTCACCAAAACACCTCAACGGCTAGTGCCAAGATTGTTTCGTCATATTTTATGACCAGCACTGGCAGCCTTCATGTGGATACACTATAGCAGCCCCTCTCTAGCTACATGTCTGTACAAGTGCACACAATTTTCGGTGCATGTAACATTTCGGCCTCCCAGGGCTAAAACACATTTCATCCGCATTAAAATTTCAGCCTGCCCTGCCGCAGCCTGGATACACGCATGCAGCACATTGTCCGCTGCGTCTTGGGTCAGTAGCCATTGTATTTGAGGAGGTTAGCGTGAGCAGTACTGTTAAAAACTCAAACTGAATTATCCTTCTTCCCGATATTTTGTGTGCCTGTAGTCGATCTCATGTAAAAAGGCAACACTGCCTGTCTGTTATTCGACATTAAATAAACCAATCCAATCCTATCCAACTGGGCGACTGCAGCCTCATGTACAGTAAAGCAGGACTAGCAGATTGGTCCGGCAGTCACATGGCCGTTTTTCACACTTTGTGTATGATGCGGCGGGTATACGGGCCCTGCCCAGTAGCAGACACATGTTCCTGGCCAACAAGTTGGTCCGGTGATAGCCTGACCGACCGGACCTATTCCGGCAGACCCGTAAAGAATAACTAGTACCACGGCTGTTGCTGTAGCATGCGATGCAGGAAATTTGAACCGAAATCAATCAGTACATAGAATGTTCTAGGGAGCTTAACGTCAGTCAAGTGTCAAGCTCAGCATCAAGCATGAGTTCCACGCAGGCGCAAACAACCGTATTTCCTAGGGAGGTTTGCAGATGATCATACTCAACTTTCATCAAATTTGGATGTCGTCCTGTATGGTATTCCTCAGACCGACTGCCGCCAATCTCTCAAGCCGGTACTGGTAGCCACCGCCTAGCGTACGCAGATGCTTCCGTCCAGCGAGAAAGACAACTGCTGGAAACTCGCATGCAGCTTGGCATGCCAGCAGAATCAGGACTTAGCCGGGCATATCAGGTGAGCAAGCTGTAGTCGAATTTCTCTGATAGTCAATGTGTTGTTTGAAATTTTTTATTCTCATGATGGTCTGTGGCCAATAAGAGGAAAAGAATTACAGGCACGGGGATCGGATACAGAGAGATAAAAGTTTAGCTGCTTGCTGAAGTAGTAGCGATGGCAATAGGGAGTTTTGTTGTTGTTGTTGTTGTTGTTGTTGTTGTTGTTGTTGTTGTTGTTGTTGTTATTGATGATTTTATTTCGATTCGATGACCAAAAGCGGACAAATATATCCAATAACAATGGGGCGAATGCGGAGAGGCACAGTGCCATAACTTTTTGAAGAGAGTAAGTGTGTGTGTGAGAGAGAGAGAGAGAGAGAGAGAGAGAGAGAGAGAGAGAGAGAGAGAGAGAGAGAGGGAGACAGAGACAGACAGAGAGAGAGAGAGAGAGAGAGAGAGAGAGAGAGAGAGAGAGAGAGAGAGAGAGAGAGAGAGAGAGGGAGACAGAGACAGACAGAGAGCGAGAGAGATAAAGGAAAGAAAGAGAACATGTCCCTTGCTGCATGGGAAGTACGAAGCAAGCAAGCTGGATGGATTTCAATCACGATTAGTCTTTGGAAGGTAGCTTTCAAGGGGACACATCGAGCAGTTGAATTGTATTATTAACATGCTACCCGATTAGAAGGTGTTGATAAAACTGATGTTTGCTGTCGTTTACACACTAGGTAATGGGAGATGGACAGTCACCGGTAGATTTCAAAGTGGCAGCGGACTCTGCAAGGCGCCTTCAGTCGGAAATGCATCTCTCCATGGCCGAGGCTAGCACCTTGCGAAAGTTGCAGCAACTTCAACACCAGCAGAACCAACTACAGCGGCAAGTCACCCCCCGGCTTGCATCACAGCCTCGTTCGCGCAGCGCCTCGGGACGCTTGAACGGCGACAGTTTGTCGTCGGTCTCTCTACCTCCGATCGGCAACGGGGTGATGACCCAGGGGCAACCTGCCCCCAGGGCCACCCAGGAGCAGCATCGCCAAACAGAGGACATTGGAATGAAAGTGCAGTCCTGGCATGATCTATCCAGGCTGAGCAACTTTGCAGATCAGAAACACACCAAGGTACATATAACACAGCAAAGTATTTTTTCTACAAGATCCACACACCTACAGACACTGGGGTAAATAATGGAGTGTGGTGGTGGGGCCTTAAGCTCAGCCGACCAGATGTCTCGGCTTTATACCTCCATTGACTTGTTGATAATATATGACAGGAATTCACAAGAAGCTCAATGTTGTATTTATAGTGTTCACAAGACAACACCTTTGATTTTGTTTTCCTCATGTCTCCATTTGAGTCTTGATTTGACAAACAACAGTTCTATTTAATAGAACTGTTGTTCTGCATTGTAGATCCGAACTGGGCTGTGCATTGCTGCAGAGTGGTATCTTGTTCTTGAGATCTGGCTTATAGCAAGGTCGTGCACATACTTCACAAGGAATTCCCCGCCTCCACTGCTTCGGCTTCCATCGCTATGTGTATCCATGTGCGATTTTGCCTGCGTTTGCACCACGATGGTTTGTGGCTATCTTGTAAAAAATAATACTAAAGTAAAATTCACACGAAATGAAGTAACGTGTCTGCCCATTTCAACTGGCCCTGTATTTCGAACAGCTTCTTACAATTCCATGTACAAATAATCTTGACATACCATTTTTGTCCTGATGCTCTAACTCTAGGAGGCAACGGGTTCCGATCAGCAGATTCCGGTCAAACACAGAACAAGTGACGAATCCCAAGAAGAAGATCAGACTATTGAAAGCAGTGAAACCTCACAGGCGCGGCAACATCCCACGCCGCAGAAGCTGAAGAGAACGATTGACGCCTCGAAAGTGCTCGAACAGCCGGAACGCTACCACACGTATGAGAGGAAAGCTCCTAATCCGACCCAGGAGGTGCTTGCGCCCAAAGAAACCTTCAACAACCGGGCAGACGAGGCCGAATTCCGACGGCTGACCAAAGCAAGATTGGCCAAGCTCTCCAAGCACGATCGCGAAGCAATGCGGCGAGCGGCCAAGGCGCGCCAAGCGCTGAGAGAAGCCGCGGAGCGGGAAAAGCAGAAACAAATGGTAAGAGTGTAATTCATGTAGTGTTATTAGAAGTACTGTCGCGGACACGGAAATCCAGTCGATTGATCGGGGCCGGTACCCTCAGCGGCGCGTACAGAACGTTGCATGTAGTGTGCACAGTAATGTTGAGGTCGAAGACATGTAGCGTGTACCGCTTACCCACGGCTGCATGGCCAACGCCCTGGGGCCGCTAGACGTTCGACCGGATTTCCATGTCCACGACAGTAGAAAGGAAAAGGACATATGGGTACAAGTTGAGAGTAACTGTCCTTTTCCTTTCTACATTTATTATTGGCTCAACATCCGAGTTATTAGAAGTACACAATCATGGGAGGGATGCCGGAGAGGGGGGGGGGACCCCAGGGATTCATTCGAAGCAGATTCTCAGCCATCTAGTTTCTACAAGAAGGTGCCTAGCATAAGTCCACAGTCGGAAGCACTCTTGTATGGATGCAGTAGTCAGAATGTTTGTGATATCACAGGGCATTGTTGTGTGTGTCGCAATACTGCCAGCTTGCCTTGACTTAGTATACAAGACCTGGGTGTATTGTGCTGTGGCTAGGCATTGTTATGTTGGATACAGTACTGTCAAGAATGGACTCAGATGGAGAGCCAAGGATCAATTTGTAGACAAGAAAAAGGACCAAGGAACTACAAGTTACGCTATAATGCATGAGCTGATTGTTTAGTAACTGGTGGTGTTAGTGGACATTATAGCGTAACTTGTAGTTACTTGGTCCTTTTTCTTGTCTACAGTACTGTCAGCTTGCCTTTTCTTGAGAGAAGTAACTTTGAGGCATCTTGCAGCTTCATCCGTAGAGAGTAGTTGGGTGGACATATCCATTCCCAAAGCACTGCGAACCGAACCAATTCTTTTACCAACGTTTCGGCAATATTGCCATCGTCAGGTACGAATGAACATTGCCTTGACTTGGTCTACAATACCTCAGTGCATTGTGCTAGGGTTATGTTGGATACTATAGTGTCCGTCTGCCTTGATTCATCGTGCATGACTGCTGTGCAGTGTTCATCGCATCCCAGCACACTGTGGAAATTTCCCATTGGCGAACACTCCACATGTGCTGTGTGTTGTTTGACATATTCAGGAGAACAAGCGGGCTAAGATGCCGCCAAAGCCGATGGACACGCAGAAGCTGAAGATCCAGGAAAACGCTCTTCGCAATCATGAGAGGCGTGTTGCTGATCATCAGAGTGTGTGTGCCAAGGTGGCTGGTAAGCACGGATGTTGCGCACTGAAAATGGAGTACTGATCACTGTGTGCACAACAGGGGTGGGATACCGTAGATGAGTGTTTTCGACACACTTGAAGCAAAGAGACAGATGAGCATTTGAACAGCAAGATGTCCAGATGAATAAGAAGAAGGGTGTGTTTGTTCGGTGGTTGAATTGGTGGCAGATGGACACTGTTGTGCAGGAGCGTCGGAAGGTATTTTAGTGTGGTACAGTCAGCCATCTGAAGTACAATTTACTCGTGGGGGAGTGGTGGCTGAGCCGAAAAGTTTGGAAATTGAGAGCCTAGATCAGTGTATTTTATTGATTCACGGGGTACCTGGGGGCAAAGAGTGGTAGGATCAATACGGTGACCGTACCGTGTGCGGCGCCCCAGGAGTGTGTGTGTAGGAGGGGGGGGGGGGGGGTTGCACAAGTAAACACAGGCATTGAACGAATGCACTAGACAAGGCCACTATTGGCTTCATGCTGAACATTCCAAGTGGTACATAACATTAGCTCTGCTGCCTACGCGGAGAGAAGGATAAACAAAACTGACTTTCTGTAGCTCTGAGTCCCCCGCCAGGGCAATCATCACAGAGCACAGTTGTTAGGTTTCCAGTCTGTTATACTACAGATACTCATGTACAGTCCTGCTCAATGAAATCCAGTCATGTCACTGAAGTTTGCGCCTTGCACCAGTCCGCAGCCCAGTGTTCGCAGGTCTAGAGCTGCGCGACGCCCGGCATGTGCTTGAGTGACGCCACTGGATTTCACTGAGCAGCACTGTAGTAGACCATGTGCGGGTGCACGTGTAAGACTTGCAGCAGGTCTGCTGTAGGATGATTTTTTTAGCCTTAACCACAGTAAATGGAAAACCTTGCACCCACCATCTTCAATCCCCCCCACACACACTGATCAGTCAACCACAGTGACAGGTCATTATGAAATGATGGACCATGTCCGAATTAAGGACCATGCTGCACTGACCTGAAATATGCACGGCGGGTCTTTCCTTTGTTGGAGATGCAGTAGTGATTGCAAATGTTTATTAAACTTGTCAAGCCATGTCCCAACAGTTATCTTTCTTTCTGACAACATCCATACGTGTTCTGCAGAAAAAGCCAACAAATCGGAGGAGCAGTTACTGATGCGGATTGCCGGTGAGGAGGTTGAGCGGTCGCAGATGGCCAAGGCAATGACCGTTGGAATGCCTATGTACGACGATCGCAGGAGATGTGAGTAGAACATAACACCGTTCAGACTTCCCGCCTCTTAATGTCGTCACTCAAAAAATTCAAAAATGATGTTTGATTCCACCTGAATAGACCATTACATATTCTGCAATGTATTTCACGACACTGGTCATCCTCAAGATTTGTAGTGACACATTGTTGCATCGTTTCTGCTGATGCGTGTCTGTATTCCCTGCAGACCTGCGTGGGGTGGAGTTCTTTCACCAGCGACACCAGTTGGGCACAGATGTCGGAGGAATACAGTGAGTTTTCAGCGCATTGGAGAACCAAGGGGTTTCACAGAACTGTGGCTCCTGGAATTTCAAGATCTACCTAGCCGTTTCTTCCATGTTTTTCATACCCCATATTCCTTGTTATCGTGATGAGGGTCAGCCCTTACAAGCGGGAGTAGTGATACAGTCGGACCTCGCTTAACCGCAAACATCTGTTTTCCACAAAAATATCCGGATAGGCGGCGGAACCAGATAATAGAACACATAATATACTAGCACACAAAGAGACGAAGCTAGTTGAAAATCTGATGAGGCCTTTCGTACCATTACTCTTCAAAATCAGTACATGGTGATAATGTGACGAAGCACAAGGATATCAATTTATACAGCATATTGGTGGAAAATTGTGATGAAACGTACACAGGCTGAATGATAGTGTGAGTTGCACCAAAGAGTACACGCACTATTTCAGGGAGGTGGGAAGTCAAAATAGCACTAGCTTCCTAACAAACTCCTTTTGTCTACAAAGCTCAGGTTACTCTGGATAGATTCTCTGCAAATTAATGAAAGGCCTCATCAGATTTTCAACTAGCTTCGTCTCTTCGTGTGCTAATATGTTTCCCTCCGACGAAGTCTCTACATAATATACTGTATGTATACATGACATATGCTGTAAACCGGTAACCAACGGGTTTCTTCTGGATCGTGAGAGATCCGGATAAAGGAGGACCGGATAAGCGAGGTCTGACTACTTCCAAAGGATTGAAAATGGTAGCAACCAGGAATTTTGCGCAGCCAATTGTCAACCATACATTCAATGTAGTCATGATCCTGCCGAGCAGGTTCCGGTTAGGAGGCTTAGGTTTAAAGACAACTGATTTCAGATCAGCCCGACTGTGACACACTGTTTTCTTGGGCTGGCAATAGCTACTTGCTCATTGGCCGCCTTCTTATACTTCCAGCATCCATTTTAATTACTCTGGTGGCTTGAAAGATTGAAATGTATCCTATTCTTGGCCATATCTCCTTTGCTTCGCAGCATGTCCCCGACAAAGAAGGAGAGATGCATCATTCCAGAACCGGAGCTTGTCGGAAAGCCTCTGAACATTCCTGGAAACACAGGTAACATTTGGTTTTGGGGTTCTTTTTGAGCCTTTGTGTGTGTGTGTGTGTGTGTGTTTGTGTTTTTTTTACGTATGAATGTGTATTTTTCTTCATGCACAACGTGGGCGATTACTCGACCTCTGGTCACCAATGTTCCCGCGTGGGAAGATGGGGATTGTAAGGTCATAGCTCTCTCCCAGGTTGTGAAAACTTGGTAAGGCGTTATTTCGGTTGATGTCGAAGAATACGTTGCAGACTTTCATTACCAAACAGTGAGGTGGGATGATGAAATTTGTTTCTGTTTTGTTTTGTGAAAGATGTAATCTCAGCATGTGTATACTTCACTCCCTATTAGGTAGCTTTATAAGGGGTCATCCGTAAATATCGAACTTTTTTTCACAAAAACGAAATAATTTCGTTATGGGGTGGGAGGAGGTTGACCAATTTCGTTTCAGAAAACATTGATTCATGTACATGGCCGTTGTATATGCATGTATATCAACATTTTTTACGTTCTGAGGGGGAGGGAGGGAGGGGTTGGGTCTAAACTAAAATAATTCGTTTGGTGAAAAAAGTTCGATATTTACGGACGGCCCCTAAGTGCAATAAGTATATGTTATCGCATGGTTGCTGCGGGCCTTATGGCATATTATTGCCCCGAGAGGTTAGCCCAAGGGCCGTAGGCCCGAGGGCTAACCTCGAGGGGCAATAATATGCCATAAGGCCCGCAGCAACCATGCGATAACAAATTTATCACATGGCCCGCAGAGCAGACCATTGGGCTGCTGTTGAAACTATCCCAAATGCCAACACATTTTAACCCTCATGCCACACAAGAGAGACGAGCCTGTGGGGTGTCGCAAGCGTTTATTCCAGCATGAATAATCATGAGCCTGTGATCGGTAATCAAGTATGAAGTACATGTACTCAGTATGAGGTCATGATTATAAATGATGTACACATATCACGCATCAGAGAGGCAAGGACAGCAGAAGCGACCCGCGGGGTCCTGCGCCGTCGGAACGGCTACGTGTACTACTAGGTTGCTATGGCAGCGGAACACTAAATCTTAGTACACATGAATAGTTCAATGGTGCCGATGTGCGTGCACTCTGCGGCGCCCATTGGCAGCACCCGTGCCTCCTGCCTTTTAAATGGTGCGGGAGGGTGGGAAACAATTTCTGCGGCGGGCAGGCACAACAAACAACTGGTGAATCTCTTTATAGACTGTGAGCCAGGCACCAAAAATCCTGTTAGAATTTTTTTTCGTTCCGACCTTGAGCGTACCGCAATTTTTTTCCCCAGTTCGTTTCATCTACTCGACTAGATACGAATTCAGCTTGTTGTCACTTCCAAATCAGGCACGAACATGCCCAAATAGAAGGGAGAAACTACTTTGGCCAAATCAATAGCCGCCATCGACAAGAACCAAGGTCACAAGAGCTGGAGCGGACTTCTGTTGCACCACTGACCTCGCAAAAATGTACGGTGGTGCAAACCCAGCCGCATCATGACGATGTTTTTTCGTGGTTTCTATAGTATTGTGTGCAGTGCTAGTGCAGCGCAGTGGCAGTACGAACATCATCATGTCAATCATATCAGTGTGCTAGCATGCTTGCTGCTGATCAGTCAAGCTAAACTAAAGGTTTTTGTAATCTGTTGGAGCAGAAATACATGTAGAACGTACAATGTACCTTATCTCCGGAGAGCTAATAACTGTTTCGATCTTTTATACTGAAGTGCTTCAGACTATGATTAATTGTATCTTTCCGCTTGTGTTCTGTACATACAATGGGTAATGGAACTAATGCTTCAAAATAATTATTATTATTATAGTTCAAATAAACTACAGATCTGTATCTACCGGTATACCCCTGCGGTCCTCTAACGTTACTGGTTACGGTCATTGCTCTACCCTTTGCACTTATAAGTTAGGAAGCAATACAGCAGTACTTACGAAGTAACGTTACATTGATCAGTTATATGAGTGCAAATATACAAATCCTGTATCCAGCAACTTCTTTAACATTATTCTGCCATACTGTACATGTATATATTATAGAGATGTAGAGGGTGAAATGAGCATTGCACCGGATTAAACCAGATTCTCCTGGCTGTTGTTGATGGTCTTTTCCAACCGTTGTCTGGAGAATTCGCTGCTGCTGGGCTTTGTATATTGAATGCCACCTGTTTGTTCTGTACATTATCATTCCTGAAATGCATTTCGTGGTTGTCGGCACCATTTCATGTGCACTTACCTACCAGTGCATCGTCACTTCGAGTAATATTTAAAATGTGCACGTACTTTATACAATGCACTTATGCGTAATTCTATAATTTTTGGCCACGTATAGTTATTTTAACCCAGCTGCAATGACGCTTGATATACATTTCTTCGTCCAGTGCCGTTGCCTGCTGAAAAAAGTAAGAAACACCTTCAAAATAGCATGTTGCTATGTCAGTTGCTATGTAGTTGCTATGGAAACGGGGTATGTTAAGATAATTGCTTATTTTGACTTCCCTGCAAGCTTCCCAAACTGACAACAATCAAAAATGATCTTCTATTAGGTCTCTCCACATGCTAAAAGAACAAAATCGCGGTACACCCAAAGTGGGAACGAAAATCATGAATTCATGCACTTGGCTCACAGTCTATTACTTGTTCCTGCCTTGCGAGGGTGGCCTTGGGTGAGCTTGCACCCAAGGCTGATAGGTGGCTTATACGTCATGCCGTACGCGCGTCGCGGTTGCAAAAGCTTGCGTGGGGCCCCACGCGGGAGCCCGGCAGTGCGTACGACTTTAGCGGAGCTCGTATGAGACTTAGCCGGTTTTGGCGTGTCCGCGGACAGCATCTCCATGCGGGAGATGCGGCTCTGTGACATGTAGGTTAACTACGGTTTGCGCAACGCAAACCAACATATGACCACAATGTATATTGATGTGCTATCATTATCAAAACAGGAAAAATGAAGATATTTCTCCTACACCCTAACAAAAAGTCTGCTACAGGCCATCAGAGAGTATACAGTACTGAAAGACGGAGACAGAAAAAAGTGCCGGCACGGCATCGTCATGGCAATAGACATGGCAACCACAATAAAACACAGCAGAATTATAATTTCAGTTGAAAAGAGTGCTACCACTCAAGAGTTTCTTCATGTTTACATGTGTATCAGGAAGTTGTTAAATACAGTACTGCAAGTATTTGACGACTCCCTGGTGTGTAATTCTGAGGACAATTTGTTTTCTTTTTATCAGCTCCAGATAGCTGTATTTTTCATTGCAAAACATTCCTGAATTGTTGTGTTTGTTGTTCAAGCAAAGGTGAAGGCAGAGGACAGATGACCCTGGTAAGAGTTATGCGTGGCACATGAAGACCACACACAGGCAGTGACTGCGAGGATCTGAAAACGCACGATGCGGAGTTGAATTTATTTGTGTTATTTCAAATAATTGTTTGTGATCACAGTACCACATGTGCACATCGAGCAGAACTGAATCTTATCCACAAGCTTACCGACGGTCAGGCTGCCAACATGACTGAACAAATGATCCCTGCAAGCACCACACGGCAGACGTCGGAGGCCATGTCCATTGCCGGGACGTCCATCTCCAAAAACAATTCCATCTTCGTCTCAATGCTACACTGCGACTCGTCGTAGAGTCGTACAGTCTACAGAGTCGTCGTAGACTCGTACAGTACAGTCTAGTCACGCGATCACTGAAATAAACTATTTTTTTGCGGGCAAATAAACTATTTTTTTGCGGGCAATATCGCATATTATTGCCCGCGGCGCGAAAGGTGCTGATTCGCTGGAGTACGGGCAACAATCACGTGCCATGTGATAAAGAATAATATTATTGATGCAGATGTGGCCAGGCAACAACAAGATTAAAGAATTTTATTATCCAAAACCATGATTTGGGATAATAGAATTCTTTAAAATTCTTCAAACTCATTGCTGTCTGGCCATGTGTTCATCAATTAAATTCTTTATCATTGCACGTATAAAATTGCTTTCTCCACGCCGGCTCTTATTAGGTAGTTATTGACATTGCGTTTGTAGTGCTTATGGGATTCAGGGACAAAGTGATACCATTGGTGTCTGTTCTGGTGCAGTGAAGCCACGTGAGCCGACTTTTGAATCGGTCGAAATGTGTGTGTGTGACCGTGTGCCTGAATATAATGGAAATCACTCGCTTGGCCAACAGGCTGCCAGCCTGCATGCAGTATATAAGTTGAAATCCACTCGTTCTGTGCTCTTCATTGTGCATGATTGCATGCAGACGCCAGTCGTCGGCAGTCGCGCTGGGCTGCTGCTCCGTATACAAGTCTGATGTGGACGGACATGGAGAAGCTGCTCTGGGAGGTCAATGCCATTCTGGATCATAAGCCCGTGAGTGACCTACGTCCAGTGCTGATTGGCAGGTGCTCATACACTGCTAAATGGGGCACTGTACCTGTCTGTATTTCGTGACGACAAATCTGAGTGTGACTTATACTCCGGAAAATGCGGTGCGCCAAACACTCAATTTTTCTCTGATATTGCTGATCCACCCAAGTCGGGTGGTGTGTTGCTTTGCTGCTTCGAATTGTAGTTAGATTGTCATGTTATTAACTGGTCTCGTCATTGTCCTGTAGCATTCATTCTTAGTTGCGGTGGGACTTTAGCTTGGGCACGTTTTCGCTGCGCTCACCTTCCCCTCTTCGGCCCTACCTAGCCGTGAACCTTCCAAGTTCAAACACTCAATCTTTAACTTATAAACCATACGTTAAAGAAGGCCGCCTTAAAATTTGCAGTGATTTAGACGTCAGCTTTCCTAGTTAAAATGTTCCTTTCTCCATTCATAAGCGCACAGGGCCACATGTTTCCTGTCGACTTGACATTTGATTGAACTTTCTTTGTAGAAGCCAATCGCAGGTTCAAAGCTCTCAAAATATTTCTTGAAGTGCATGAAAACCATGCTAGTATTCCCAAATCATTGCGAGCTATGCCATAGACAAAAGGGATACATTTGCACTAATGAAGGTTACCTCTTTCGACCTCCATTAGATTAACGCAATTACGTTTTTTGGTCTAGAATTGGCATGGCAACCCAGTCCACTGGTACCAGCTGCATACTTGTGTGGCCATCGTAGTCTTTGCACAGCCCGACTCAGGGCCAGCCATGTAGCTATTCGTCCCTCTATTCTTACCAGATACCAGCAGTATGCATGGGATGGTCAGATAATCAGGCTGAGGACCAAAAAAGGGGTACAAAACAACCGGAGCAACATTATTTTTATCTGCAAAAGGGCCAAAAATAATTTTCACCGCAAAAATGGGGCACTATCAGTACCGCATTCCCCCTCCCGTGCACCAGAACACCGTCCATGCATACTACCAAGAGTAGATAAACAAGAGTGTGCAACTCCGGATCTCTCCTGCACAATCTCCTGATACCCCCCCCCCACGGCGGAAAAACGCACTTCTTGCTGCAGAGCAGTGTGAGAGCACGTGCTGGGCACTGACATTGTAATGTAAGCCCGGCCAAGTGCACGAGGCAAAACTTTCCAAACGACTAGCAGCGCGTGGGTGGCCGAAAAGATTACGTCAACAAAAATTTCCGCCGTGGGCCAACCCATCCGCGCGGATCCGGGAGTTCCACACTCTTGTTTATCTACTCTTGATATTACTGATGCCCCACTGAAACAATAGCAATGTCTTTCCAAACCTCCCCTGTCTTGATTATGAGTGATGTTCAGCATGGGTTTGGATGCAGAAGTTGAAGAGATTGACTAAATTGCCGTGCAGACAAGGCAGGCACTGTCCCATAGTATTCTACAGCAATGCAGGTTACGATCATACGCACAGCCAGATTACGAATGACAGTCCTCCGGCTCGGTAGAGTGGTCAATATTCATTCCAATAGAGCTATCTTACACACCGCACAGAGCACCACGCATCATTCGTTGTAACTAATAGTTTTATGCCCATAGGCAATCATCAGCCAGCAAGATTGCAAGTGTGCTGGAGGTTTCCTTGCCTTTTCCCCAGAACTGAATTCTGATCTTAGATTCAGAGACCATGGATTTGCCCCTCGTAGTATGAGCCACGCCGACTTTTTTTGGGTGACTTACTGCTGCATATCCTCCGGAATATGCGGTAATTTTATCTTACTCGATGTGTTCTTTCTGTTGTGCAGGAGTTTGACCGGTTAGCCACACGCGGCAGATCAATGAAAAGACCAGTGACGTCAGGAGCCGATAGCAAGTGGGCCGTCAGCAGAGGAGACACGGCGGCTGTGTCCGCACCGCGGGGTCCACTCGAGCCGGCACGGTCCGGGGGCTGGCGACCCAAGTCCAGCCCGGCGGCCGCCGTCACCGACAAACATCGTGTGCCTCGTGTCACTGGTGATGAGAGGAGCCTGGCTCAGATGACGGGTAATGCCGACAACGACCAGCTGCTTAAGGCCGTCAACGACCGGCGCAGAAAGGAAGGAAAGAAGGCCATTGCCCGGCTACCGACGCAGTGGAAGAAGATGTCGAGCTTCGACGAGGGCACCGCCAAAGCGCACGTGTACGCCAGGAAGGATACGCAGAACCGCACTAGCCTGCAGCTGGCCATGGAGGACCCGGCCAAGGTGCGAGCAGGCGTCGCTCAGATATCGGATATCCGTCGCTGGCACCCGTACACGCCTTGGTTTGGCGGCCGGCCCGTCAGCGAGAACAACCCCGCTCCATTCGTGGAGAAGGCAAACGAAGACCCTGAAGGCTTGATGCCACGGCTCGGCTGCGCTCGGCCCAAACTAGATCGGAGCCGGAAAAGGTCGCACGCGAGCCATCAGCAAGATGGAGGAGCGCCGCCAATGTCTGGTGTGTCTCAAGACGATACATTGGACACCACAATCAGTGCGTATGCTGCTTCAGATCAACGGTTACCCGGGAGAACAACGCGCAACATGCTTCTCGAGGCCATCATCAAAGACAGCACAAAGCGGTTTGCCGTGGACCTGGGCAAGTCACCGGATACTGGCAACAATTCTGGCCTTGAGGCAGTCGATTCACTGTCGGTACAGGATGGGACCGATGCTCCGCGAGGTGATATCGCCGCCGGAGACGGGCATAAGGATACCAATGCAAGTCCGTCGGAGGTCTTCCAGCAGCTCAGTCGTGGCCTCAAATCGGAGTCGGCGCGGGCCCTGCGTCTCAAGGATGCATCTCAAAAACTCCTTCAGTACCAGCAGGATCTCGATCACCAAGCAGGTCAGACGAAAGCGGATGTTGTGGATGGAGAGCAGAAACCCGCCAAAGGACCATCGAAGGAGAAGGAGCAGGCATACTACGCGCTTGTCGGCAACAAAATCGTCTTTACGAAAACGATGACAAAGTAAGTGAAATGCAATCCGAATGGTCGGAGAATAGTTTAACTCTCGACTCGGGCATCCACTTCACATCCGCTCACTCCTCGCTCATCATGCACAGAAACAGAAACGATGCTCAAGCAATATACGTGGACCCATGACTAAAAGCCATGGATGATTAATTGTTGTTGTTTCTCACCAAATTCACTCCATCGACGTGCTTAGGATCATTTTTTATGTTGTTGGGAAATGCATGCATGTACCACACTGACTTTGACCGATAGAAGTGCAGAATATTGTGCATAATACCATACCATAATGGAAACGTGGAAAATGGTAGAGCACAGGTTATGCGTTAGAGTCCACCAACTAAACCAGATTGTTAACAGTTAAACGTTTTGAACAGTCTAACGCCTAACTTGCGCGTTTCCTACCAAATTTGACCCTGGGCTGACTCGTCACTGCCATTCGTAGCACACAAGGTTCGACGAGAAGCGTGTGTTCCACGTAGGAACGTCTAACTTCATCTAATAATACCGCCAAAGTATCTACCTCCAAATTCGACTGCTCGTTCTGTTCTTGAATTAGACGAATATACCATGTAAATCCAGTTCGCTGTGTCTGCTTTTTTTTACATAGGGCAAAGCAATCCAAAGACACCGCTGCAGCCAAGAGAAGCTACTGGCATCCGGATGTGGCCAGCGAGGTTCCCAAGATACTCGTCGGCGAGCACGAGTTTGCGTACTGCGGGGAGCCGGAGGATGCTGTGGAAGCCAGCTCTCAGGCTAGCGAAAAGAAAGTGGTCGTGTACGGCGAAGCGATGGTGGGTGAGGTAATCCTGCTGCCGCTTCCGTTCCACAACAATAGCAACACACGAGTGGATTTTGAACTGTTGGTAAGTAACAGTAGTTTTGTGCTGGAGATTTCGGTTTTCATTCCATGAACACAATTTTGGCATTTCCTTCCCTATGTTAGAAAGTGGCTCGAGGTGATCACATTTAGATGTTTTCAATCTATCTGACTAGCGAGGATTTCACCCGTACTGTCACAGCCCAACAAATCCTAAGCAACATGCATGATGAATGATGAAGGACGATACTTGTACCGTTCATCATGCAAAATGATACTTCAAGTATTATTATTTTGGGCGTGTTCTGATGGGCGTCTGGTGCTTCTCACGTGCCCAGAATGGCATTGCACAACTAGAGCTGTCGCAGATCTGCACGCATACCAAACGCAGCAGAAGCAGCAGAGTCAATAGTATGCCAACGGAACTAGTGTAACCAAGTACGACACTCCACTGTGCGAAGAGTGTTCAACGCCCTATAGGCAGAGGTTGGCTAATGATCGTGATTTAATGTGAAACTCGGAATGGAAACACAGCTTCCCTTTGTTCTGCTCCGTGCCAATAGAACTGTTTCGGTGTTTTAATACTTACACCGAAATACCTGCTACTTGTTACTTTTTAACTGTTTGTGTGCCTCAGGAGCGGGAGGAGAACAATTCTCTTGGTACGCACTATGCACAGAACCAGGACATTTACATCATATTCTGCCAACAGTGCCAGAGTAAGTGCATTGTTTGTTACTATCCCTTACATTGGCAAAGGGCATTTTCAAGGTTTAGGGCATCACTGCCACACAACACCTGTAGCCGTCATATCCCAGCTTGGGTATGCCCATATGTGCAATACCCATGTTTAAAGAGATTGGTATACTGTAAGTAATGTTAACGAACATTTAATTCTAGCGAGTTAACAAATTTGAAAGAAACGTTAAGATTTGAAGTCGTTATGTGCCAAAAGATATGTACATGTACAGTCATTTGCCGGTTTTGAGACGGAATTCGTTAGAATTTCACCTCGCTAACCCACAAAAATCCGGAGATCGTTAACTTTAATTGATGTTAAAATATCTGGTCTTACAGTATTACAAGCAATTTTATGCTTCTTTTGCTCCCGAAATCGGTTTCACAATGTCGCAATTTGTGTTGAGAAGTACAAACTACTATGCTTTCAGGCTTGATGTCATTCTCTTCATAACTCTTGATAACCGTCCATAAAGGAGTAAACAGCACTGTTCCCGGATTGAGCAAGGTCTATACAAAACGTGACTTGTCTCTGAAAGAGCTGTCATACATGTATGTCGCCTTCTTTGTTCTTTGTAGTCTTGGCTACCGTGCACCAAGATCCAGTCAGTAGTCACATTGCCATTGTTAATGCTGCGATCATAAATATCCTCTGGATAGTTGTGTAGCATGGCTACTTTATGACACGTAATTTGTATACACATAAATAGTACACCGTAGGAATGCATGGATAGGCTGTGCGCATACTCGCACTGCCTTGTCTTCTTCTTCTCCTTGTGAGACAATAGAGAGGTTTTGCATTCCGAATTTCGGAATGATTTTCGACTGTGCTTTTCCGAAAAAAGCGCGTTCCGAAAAACGGTATTTTCAGTGTTTTGCATTCCGAAAATCTGATTCGACTTCGTTTCCAAGGGTTGCCATGCAAAACAAAATGGAGAGCGTCGAAGGGGTTGAGCAGGATCAAATCCAAGGGCGCAGGTCAAACTGAATTTGGGTGCGGTTCGAAGACGAGGACGGACTGATGCTGGACCAAGTGATCCAACAGCTGAAGACGAGGTTGGTGAACTACTGTCTTGTACTGTCAGTAGGCTCCATGGCAAAGGAAGATAGAGTGTGATGGAGTGTGAGAAGATTAGTCAACATGGCGAGATCAGCGAGAACAGCAAAGACCAGCAAAAATCAAAACTACATACAGTGGTGGTCAAAAGTGTTGACCCACCATGCAGATTTTTCGAATTCTGAAGGTTTGGGCTCTAAGGGGTCGTCCGTATTTTTCGAAAAATTAAAAAATCCGTCCTCAGGCAGAAAGGGGGTGGGTGGTCAAGAGCGCTGGCGGAATTTAATTTTTTGATTTTTCGTACCTTTTTTTTTTTTTTTTTTTTTCTTCAGTGACTTTCATACACTTGTTGCACTGACATGTAGTGCACTGTAGACGTCGTGTAGGATCGCAAACACCAATATAATTATACCGGTACATGACTCATCATACAATTGTTAGATCACCTTGTTTCATGCTGTCAATCTAACAATTGCGTGAACTATAACAAGGTTTATCTAATACTGGTTTTTAACCAGTGTTGGGTTATAACATGACTCTTCATGTAGTTGTAGGACGTGCATGGCCGTCGGTAGACCTCCTACTCACTTTACTTAGCTACTAGTACTTGACATTCATGTACATGTAGGTGCAATCAGTGAACATGGGGTCAGGAGTTCTTATTTTCGAGCTGGGCATCGGTAAAAATCAAAAAATTAATGGGAAAAAATGGGGGGTGGGTGGGTGGGTCAGAGACAATTTTACCCGAGGACGGATTTTTTAATTTTTCGATAATTACGGACGACCCCTAAGCTACTAAATTTTTGGTCGAGGACCTCTGAATCAGGCTGAATAGTGAAGTAGAAATGAAAAATGCTGAAACACGGAGTCATCTGGGGACTACTGTGGTCAAGTATATGTAAAAGGTGGGTCAAAACTTATGGCCAACGCCCGCACAATCATAAACCGCCAACAGGATACACGGAATAGTGTGATTTCTAAAAAGTATTCAACTAAGCTAAAGTCTAGAAGTCAGTCCCGGCCTATTCCAGATACATCCACCACTTTGTAACCCCTCCCTTGGCCTTGATGATCGCTTGCATACACTGCCGCATTGAATCGACGATCTTCTTGCGCTCGTGAGGAGAAATCAACTTCTATGCCTCCCGGCACACTCGCCACAGCTCATACTGGTTTCTGGGGGTGATTTCGACATCATGCTGCTTCAGCCCAGCAATTTTGCAGAGATTCTCAGTTGGATTGAGGTCAGGTGGCTGCAGGGGCCATGTCAGGACGGTGATGCCGTTCACCGTCCGCCGCGCCTCCGTTCTGTTTGCGGAGCATTTGCGGCCATAAGACACCACCCACACCACCCACAAGCTGCATCATGCTCAGCAACATCATGTTTTCGGATGATGCGAGGTACTGGTCCACATTCATCGTATCCATCACCCGGCAAATGCGCGCTACGCCGTTGCTGGCCATGGCTCCCATACATTGATATTGCCGTTGCGGCACTTCACAGTTTTGCGGGTGCATGTGCCAGCCAGAGCCTATCCTGTCCACCTCCTGACGTAAACTGCATCACTGACTCTGGGCCAGAGCCCTTGAGGTTGATTTTAGACTCATCAGTCCACAGAAATTACCACCAGTCATCACTGCTCCAGTCCTTATGCGTCTATACAAATTTAAGGCGTTTTGCCTTATTCACAGCACTGATGAAGGGCCATTTGATGGCCATACAGCCACGTAGGCCTGCTCTCTGGAACTTGCGTCTCTCAGAACGCACAGAAATCGCGTTATCACCGTCGCTCACCATCTCAGCTCGCAGGCAGTGACGGATTTGAGGCGATTCGCCATTGACTTCATGATATGGTGGCGATCTTGTCTTGCACTGGTCTCTCTTGGTCGGTCTGATCGTGGTGAAATGTAGTCAATTTTTGTTTCCTGACAATTCTACGTATCGTAGGATTACTCAAATCCAACAGAGGAGCGATACCACGCCAAAAGAGACCGTCAACACTCAGCTTCACGACCATTTCCCTCACATCCTTGCTAATCTGACCTCGGTTCACTATCCTGGCTGAAAATACCATCTCCGTCGTCAAAATAATCAAGTTTGATATCGCAAACTCTCAAAGTGAGAAGTCAAGTGTTTATTTTCAACTTTCCCGGCACGTGCATCAGCCTGACAATTTTTTTGAAACCGTACGGTATACCAATGGTATACATGGTATAGGCTAGAGCAAAATTTGGTCACGTGGCCATAAGTTTTGACCCACCCAAATCAACTTCAAAATGTATGGTGATCCATCACAAATCTCAGTTGACAACGGATTCTTGCAAATTTTAGTGTCCTTGCCAAGTTTCAATCGGCTTTGGCCTCAAAGAAGTCAAAAACGGCGTGTTTAGGAGCCAGGCTGAGCTGTACTGAAGATTCCATGGGGTGGGTCAAAACTTTTGGCCACCACTGCACTGTACGTGGAAAAAATTTCAAATAATCGAGGGCAGCAGAAAGCAAAAATACAAACATGAAAAATACACTTTTTTGTATTCAAATATGCACTCCCAAACATGAAAGAGCCGAAAATCCATTTTCGGAAAACCATGCACTTTCGCCACCACACTTCCGAAAGTTCGACTACTTTTTCGACTGCTGCCGCCACATTCCGAAAATAATTCCGAAATTCGGAATGCAAAACCTCTCTATTGAACGAATATTGATAACTACTTACGTAACAACAAGTATGTGCTTTGAGTGCTGAGAGTATACGAGTTACAATGGTGGCAGCGGTGGGATTCGAACCCACGCCTCCGGAGAGACTGGAGGGACTTCTAAAAAAACCCGCTTTGCGATCTGAGTTGCTTTGTGTTCATCTGGGCTTGATCGCCTATTGTTTCTGTATCTGGATCAGGGGCGTCTGAAGGTATTTTAGTGTGGTACGGTCGGCCATCTGAAGTACAATTTACTCGTAGGGGATTAGTGGCTGAGCCGGATTTTTTTGAAATTTAGAGCTTAGCGTATTTTATTGATTCATGGGTATCTGGAGCAAAAAGTGGTACGGTCAATACCGTAGTGACCGCACCGTGTCCGACGCCAATGTGGATAGCACAGTTGGTTGAACAATAGGGATGGGATAATCAGTGGGCACAAGCCACTAGTCTTTTCACATGAGTGTGACATACTGATTGTTCCGTCTATAAATATGCATAGTGTTGTGCCTGCATTCACGTACTCTTTCTATTTTGCATGTGGGTATGTGTGTGTATGCACGTATGTGTGTGTGTGTGTGTGTGTGTGTGTGTGTGTGTGTGTGTGTGTGTGTGTGTGTGTGTGTGTGTGTGTGCTGTCACGTTTGTGCATTTGTGTGTGCACCCGTCTGCACGTAGGAACTACCGTTCAAGGCGATCTTGGCGACATCCTGTTTGGCTTCTGCGCGGGCAGGCCTGGCCTGTTTCGGCAGACGTTCCACATGCACTTCACGCCGCGCCTGGAAGGCGGCAGACACGTCGTCGTGGAAGTCTACGGGCACGCTCTGGAGCCGCAGGCGTCGGCCTTGGCCAAGCTGGCACTGCCGCAGCTACCCAGTGAAACTATGCCATTGGTGGGTCACGTGGTACAGCGTATGTGAATGGGTGATACAGTGTGTGTGCCCCTCTTTGGGGGAGACTAGCGTGACTAGTCATGGCAGTGAGCAAGTACAAGTATGTGTACAGTGAAAACATGCCATTGGTGGGTTATTGTTGTTGTTGTTTGTTTATTTATGGATTCTTCAGAGGTAAATGGATACCTATCATGGGAGTCTCACCAAACCAATAAAAAAATGAGAATAAAATTATGTATGGAGTGCAAAAAACTCAAAATCTGAGTTTTTTTAGTCAAAGGAGAGGAAGAACAATATATGGAGAACCAGGGCTGCTAATAGAACACTGGAAAGGCACTAAACACAAAATAACTTATACAGTTTACGTGTATGCTGGATGCTTTGGACGGACAGTCAGAGGCAGCAATACCTGTTCATTCTGGCGAAGTAAAATAATATAATTATACCAACCAACGTACCTACCAACAAGCAAAAGTCTAGCTCTAATAAAACCTTCGGAAGGTTTCTGGGCTACTGGATCCAGCTGTCTTGATTCGAATAGGCTATGATGCATTCCTCCCCAATCAAACAGGCTCTGAAATCAACCATTTTGCACATTATATGCATGGCTATACGGCTTGTCCCTGTATTCTCATGAATGGAATGTGATGCGCTGCGCAATGTGGGAGTTTGGTTGGACGTAGCTGATGAACAATGAAAAATAGCCTCCTCTGTCAAAGACCATGAGACTCATTGCCTCGAACATTTGGGACGTAGAGTTATTTTCAGTCTCGGTGCATTTCCCCTCTCTCAAGCCACCACGGAGTGGGTTGGAAATGGAGTGTTGCCTTTTCCACGGGTACTAAGGTGCATCGATTACCGATAGCTCTACCCAGCTATGAGTGAACAAGTCGTGCATTTTATAGGATTATTATACTCATACTCTCGACAAGCTCAGACTCAGAAATCTCACAGTTAAAGGTGGTAATTTCTCATGAAAGCGTATGGGATGAGAACTAAGCGTGGTAAGTTGTCCATTGACACGGAGGAGAAGAAAACCAGGAGAGTGTGAAGATGCACACAGATTACGAAACCGGTGTACCATGTATGTGGATTTTTTTTTATTTTATTTATTTATTTCACCATCCCGTGGCCAGGGAATATAGGCCAATATGGAGGGAGGTATACGTATAACGCGTGCTCCAGCACCTGTACTACATAACGGCAAAACCATGCCACAGTTTGATATAGAAGTGTAACCAACTTTGTTTTTGCTCTATTGCAGGCGCCGGCTACAGCCAGTGGACGAGCACCCGAGTACAAGCTCATCCGTCGGGCCAGGCACCAGTTTGAACGCGAGGACGAGCTGGACAGGCAGGCACTGCAGATGGCCGGCGTTCCGTACCAGCTCTCAGAGGCAAGTAGAAACACTATGCTTATGCTTGGCATGCATGCCGACTTCGGCGATCGGCTGAGGACGCGGCGAAAGAAAAGTCGAGCGCCCCAGAGCAGCCAGCGCAGGCGGCGCAATGTACTGGGCAGGCTGCAGGAAATTGCGCGTGAGAATCTAGAGCGATGCCGACCCATAATGCCCCCAGAGCCCGACCTGAAGAAGCCACGAATATCTCTGATGGAGCGTAAAAAGGCACAGCTTGGTGTGGCATGTGTCACACCTGCTGTATCATCAGCATCTTCCGCTGCCAACACACCCGAGGCAAAGGTTGAGCAGAACATTACATTCCCGGTGGTCGAACAGTACCGGCCGCCAAAGAATATCCTCCATAACATCATCGATCTCCAGGACAAACTTGGCGGCCACACCATGGGAACTTTTGCACCGGCAGTCACCTCCCTTTCACAGCGGAGAGCATCGGGCATTCAACGGCCGCGTCTGAACGCCCTCGGAGAACCCGATCCCAACTTTAAAATGCCGCTTGGGTCACGCAAGTCACTTCCGCACCTACATGTAGACACACCGTCGCTCATGCAGCAGCAGCAGCAGCAGCAGCAGCAGCAGCTCCAGGCTGGTAAAGAGGTCCAGACAGGCCGCGGGAAGTCTCGCCTCGGCAGGACGACGTCGCTGGAAGACGTGAAACAGCCGGCTGTTGTGGCCGGTCCACAGTCGCACTTGTTTGCACCTACCGACGAGGTGTTCACCCTGCAAGGCGATAACCTCAAGGGCTTGCTGCAGTATTTGAAGAAGGAGTGTGAGTGGAACCGAACGCCCGGTTACCACAGAGTGAGTTTGAACGACGTTGAGTTGCGTTCCGAGATCAATACCCCGCACTCAGTTTGCAGGGAGCACACGCACTCACCCCATCCGCATAGCCCAGTAGAATGCAATGTACTGGCTTAGGGAGATACGTGAACCATCGTTCACTGCAGTGTGTTGTCAAAAAATAGTCACGGTTCGCATGAGACTCGGTTAGGCAGAGTTTTCCGCATCCACAGAAACGCAACCACCTTTTAGGATCAAGCCGCAGTTACACCGGTAAAGCGGTGAGAGCTGAGTCGATGAGACCCACCACCGAGTGGTCACAAAGACCGAAAATCCAAAGTTTTCGAGCAGATCCGTAAATCTGAGTACCGGTATAAAACTATAAATTATATCAAGACGCATGCTCCTGGCTTATGTAGGCGCAACACCTATCGAGAAATCCTGCAGCTAGTGGTTGCCATGATCATAAGTCCTTGCATTCAGGTGTACTGGTTTTAGCAGTACCGCTGCACTCTGTACTGCGTCAGTCTCTCCACACTAAGATTCTTCTTTCCACCCTCTGCAGTCCGTCTTCTCCTACGAAGGGACTATCCCTCCTCAGATCTCGTGTCCAAGCACTATGCGTACAATACTACTTTCCACCCATTGTTTTGTCCCGAAATTCTCCACTTCTGGAAATGCTCAAGACGAAAATGTAATGTTGAGTTCCCTAAATATAGTTAGAGGTGAGCTGTAAATCTCACTGAAACTGAGGTTTAATAAAAGTTTTTTCTCGAAAAACAAGGCGTATTGTAAATTTAAAGATTGTCTTTTTATTAAGTTGGTGATGTGTATGAACGGTTGACTCCCGCCCCTTTCTTTCTTGATCATTGGCCTCGTTGCACTAAGCTCGACGTCAGAGTTCGCAGTCCTGACTCGGCGAACAACAGCCCCACCAAGCAGGGCAAGAGGCAGCTCCGGCGACCCGGCAAGGGAAGCCGGCAAACATCGCCCGACACCAGCCACACATACGCCGACGCAGTGGACACGTATCGCATGCAGCAGTACCGCGTCATTCAAGGCGAGTACATCAAATCGCGTCGCCGCCAACAAACCTATCGCCAGCACCCACCCGATCGTGTGGACGACCCGACGGACAGGGCATCTCTGCGAAAGGATGATGTGCCCTTCCAGATTCTTGCCAAGACGAAGGTTGCACGTCAGATTTTTGGTGATTCACAAGGAAATGACGATATGGCTCTCCAGTCTGGCGTGAGAGTTGTGTTGAGTTGGGTTGAGTTGTGTGAATATGCTTCAGCCACACACTACCATACACAACTCTATCGATCTACCATACTATCTGAGTTAGTGTAAGTTAGTGTACTATGAGTCAACAAATATTCGGCGCATATCTATTTTAGGCTATTTTAGGCCTGGTTATGTTTGGCCGGAATTTTTTTGCGGCCGAAAATTAGTTTTGCAAGCTTCAGTGTGACAGTGTATACAGGCGGCAGCAGTAGAGCCCGAGAATGTGATGCGGCCGAAATGGGGTTTAGCTCTGGGAGGCCGAAATTTGAATGGGCCGAAAATTCGTCGACTTACAGTAGTCTAGATAACAAGAATCGTGATTTTAAGCAGCAAGGTCTTGCTCATCCACATGTCTACACGTACGTATCAGTGGGTGCGTGTCCATCCCTCTATGGTCTGATTTATCTGCATCATCTTGTGTAAATGAAGACCTGTGATAGTCCACCTAGATTGGTCTAGGCGACGAAAGTGCAACAATCGCTCTACTGTCGTGACAGTGTTACCTAGATGCAAGATGTCTTCTTCAGACTAGAGAACGGTGCATGTCTAGATTTATAGGGGACAGTGATTTCAATCTATGCAATTAGGCTAGCCTGTAGTGGAATCTCAATTGGGGAAGAGGGGAAGGGGGGGGGGGTCTCAGGTCGGTTGTAACACGAGATGTCATGCCAGCTCATGGGCATAGCCTGGACTGCATTTGGAAGTGGTTCACAACTCCAGATACAGTACTGCATGCCTGGTGACAGCCTACGGTGCTAAACACTGCCATTCAGCCAAAGACAACGGTAGAATTGAGACTTGAGAGCACAGCTTTCCTGGCCAGGCCACACATCAGCTAGGCTACTCTGCTTCTTATGATTAAAATTTTAAAATTATTGCAATACGCCTTGTCCTCAGGACACTGAGCTCTCCAGAACACCGACAAATGTTCTAGGTACACAAGTGATACGAAAAGAATCTCAATGGAGCCAGTATCTCTTACAACAATAGTTTTAGCATGTGTGCACCAACTATAAGCCCATATACATTACACAAATGTCGCTTTCTCCCTTATGCAGGATGAAATACAGCGTGCAGGTGACCTGGATTTCATCACCGACATCGTTGACGACTTGGTGGCATGTGTCGTAGACCGCCCGGAATCACAGCCGCTGGTTCGAAGACAAGAGGTAAAAGAAAATACGAAGTGGATATGCACTACATGCAAAACTCTGGGGTGGGAGCTGCAACAGCGGAAACACTTTAATGACCAGTTGTGTTCATATTGTGTTCAATGGTATGTCTAGCATGAAAATGTACTTCCAGTCGCGAGTAATTACAAAGGGCTGCACCATCAAGCAAAAGAAGAACCTTTTAAAAATAGGTGGTCCGGTATATATGCTAGTGAATGCTTTGGATAGCATGGTGTGGTGTGGTGTAGTGCGGTGTGGTGTGGTGCGGTATGTTGTGTGTGTGTGGTGTGGTCTGGTCTGGTGTGGTCTGGTCTGGTCTGGTCTGGTGTGGTCTGTTCTGATGTGGTCTGGTCTGGTCTGGTCTGGTCTGGTGTGGTCTGGTCTGCTCTGGTGTTGTGTGGTCTGATCTGGTGTGGTGTGGTGTAGTGTGGTGTGGTGTGGTGTGGTCTGGTGTGGTCTGATGTGGTCTGGTCTGATGTGGTCTGGTGTGGTGTGGTGTGGTCTGGTGTGGTGTGGTCTGGTGTGGTCTGGTGTTGTGTGGTCTGTTCTGGTGTGGTCTGGTGTGGTGTGGTCTGGTCTAGTCTGGTCTGGTCTGGTCTGGTCTGGTCTGGTCTGGTGTGGTGTGGTGTGGTGTGGTCTGGTCTGGTGTGGTCTGTTCTGGTGTGGTGTGGTGTGGTGTGGTTTGGTGTGGTGTGGTGTGGTGCGGTGTGGTCTGATCTGGTGTGATCTGGTGTGGTGTGGTGTGGTGCAGTATGTTGTGTGTGTGTGTGTGGGGTGGGTGTGTGTGTGTGTGTGTGTGTGTGTGTGTGTGTGTGTGTGTGTGTGTGTGTGTGTGTGTGTGTGTGTGTGTGTGTGTGTGTGTGTAGTATGCTGTGGTGTGTTGTAGTATGGCGCGGTACGGTATTTTCGTTAACTTAATCAAGTCAAAAGGAATTCAGGTGGACACACCCATATGGGAATGGGTGTGCCCACAGATGAAGCTGCACGTAGCCTCAGCCCTTCTTCAGACTTTATCAAGTCAACATGCATTTATGCTTTCTAATCAGGCCAATGGCCTGCCTCCTACAAGTGAATGATCATGTTAATAATATAATGTGTAAATGTGTGCTTACTATTGCTGCCGTTGCTGCAGGAGGAAGACATCTTGTTTGAAGTCAACCCGGTTAGTGGACAGAAACTGCAATTAATGGACCCAGTTGAAGATTAAAAAAATGTTTATGCTTATCGAATACCTGCTTTTATCTGAGAAAACTGATGTGTATAGGCTGCTGCCATCTGAGATATTTTCTTTTGACGGAAGTCACAGAACTGGTCTACAGCATGCATGATGCAGGATTTCTTGAATTGTTGGTGTTGAGTATTATCCTGGTGAGCAGATCCAGTGCTTGCTGTCCGAATATGAAACCAAGAGAAATGTCCACAAGCCAGAAAGAGGGAAAGTTTCCCAAATGTGGAAGAACATGTTTGCACAGTATGGCCGGTAGTACACTCATCACCTATGACGTCATCTGCATAACCTATTTACCCTTTGCGGAGAATGCTGCCGCTCTAAGAGAGCCTGGTTCTTAGCTTGGTATGACAGGAGCACATGCTAGCAACAACCACACCGTTAGCAGCTAGGAGGCCTGCATGCGTGCCGGGCTGAACTTATCTTTCTTCCCCGTTTTCCAGAGCCTGCAGCTCGTGCACATGAACCTGGTGCCCACGCTGGAGACGATGCATGCGCTGGCGACCAACGCACCGGAGGACGAAGAGGCTCTGGCAGAGGCAGGCCTTGCCACACCTAAGCCTGCCGAGGGCAAGGCTGGCGTGAAGTCTGCCAAAAGTGAGTACCAGGGGCGGATCGAGGAGGGGTTCCAGGGATTCCGCGGAACCCCCTAAATTTCGTAAATGTACTACTGGCAACCATATGCGTGTCCATGACCATGTATCAGCTATTCAGTTTTGACTATACTGTACCCCCCCCCCCCCTGTAGAGATTGCTGGATCCGCCGCTGACTGGGGTAGGATATTCGGCAACTATCTGTTGTGCTGTATCATGATAATAGTACACCTGTAGTACTCTACCATGTTTCCTGGTGGATAATTGACTTACTTGACTTGTTAGGATTCTAGACACTTTTCTCTGTTGGCTTGCGTGATCTGCACTGTTACCCTCTGGACACAGTATAGCCAGTATTTATAGACGTGGTCCCTACTGGGTTAGTTTAGGGAAATGCGTACGAAAAGAGCTGCCTGATACAAGTGGTTGAAAAAGTTGGCAGTCGCCATGACTCAGGACTGGCTGAGACATATCATTTCTCACCCCTGTATACTTTACTTAGCGGACATGATTGAGACTTGGCGCAAAGCCTTCCTTGTCCTTTACCCTGTGTTTGTTGTGTAATATCTAGCCGGTAAGGGCAAAGACAAGGACAAAGACAAGAAGGGTGGAAAGGGAGCAAAGGCAGCGGAGCCACCACCAGCTGACAAGCCTGTCGAGCTGCAGATGGACATCAATCCGAACGCCGTCTGGGACTATAGAATTCCCACACTGCATGAGGTAGGATAGTTGGGGAAATGGCTCTCTTTTATTAAGCTCAAGCATTCCCTCAGCAGCATTTTTGTATCCATATTTGTATGTGTGTGCATGTGTGTGTGTGTGTGTGTGTGTGTGTGTGTGTGTGTGTGTGTTTGTGTGTGTGTGTGTATGTGTATGTGTGCATGCGTGCACATACGTAGCTGCATGTTTGTGTTGATGTCGATTACGTATCACCTTTCTTGCAGACGGAACGTCTACTTGTCCTGTCCTGTTCTGTACAAAACGACAGTCTTATCAACAATGAACGCCCCCAAAATTTCCCGTTTGCTTGTTCTGTCCTGATCTCTGCATTAGCTCATACTAAAGCCTGTACAGCCAGCACAAGAAGACAAGCGTAAGAGGTGTGCAGAGCTCTACGAGAAGGTCAGTGTGTCAACAAACGACCCTCACTTGGAGAATGACAGCGGCACAATCAGAGAAGACCTCCTTGACGTCCATCAGCGAACTACATCGTTCATGTGAGTGTGACGCGTTTATTCTTGCACTTATTTGCTCACACACATGCACACAAAAGCACCAACACACACAAATGCACGTACGCACGCGCGCGCGCGCACACACACAGTCACACACACACACACACACACACACACACACACACACACACACACACACACACACATGCAGGCACATCCAGTCACTCTACATAATATCAGTGGGCAGTGAGCTATAATTTGAAGTGTCTGTCTCCATTGCACTCCAAGCCCGATTCATGGATACACCCCAAAAAGGCTGGTTATCTTCAGTGCAGTGCAGTGTAGGTCAAGCATGTTGGTAATACAGTAAAACCTGTAACTAATGACCGCCGTGACTAGCGACCAGCCTGGCACTACAGATCACGTAGCCAGGCACGGTCGGTCTCACATTCATATATGGTTGTGCCGTGCGAACCTCTAACAAAGGAACACCTGCCACTAAAGACCGCGGTCCGGCTCTGGCCCCAAGGGGTGGTTTTTAGTCACAGGTGTTACTGTTCATACCCTGGAGTTGTTCTGTGTACGTGTTCTCTGTGGCCTGGTCACAGGCGACTGCTGCTCGAGGGTCTGGTTGATACGGTGGCGGACACCTGCACTACACTACGCCATCAGATGAATCTACCGCTCGGCGATATGGGAGACGATGCTGCACAGGCCAAGGATATGACATCTCCGGAGAAAGGCGCTGGTCCTGACAAAGGTATGGCTGTTGAAAAGGATACCAACGAGAATTTAGCGTAGCAAGCAATTAGCGTAGCAAGCAATTTTATTCTATGCACATACAAGAAGATTGCACTGCCCACTAAGGAACAGTAGTCTACCGGGGCTTTGGAGGGTGGAGTTAGAAAAAAATGTGCATGCTTTTCAGGAATTACAACACCTTGTTTCAGTCAAAAGAGACCACCAATCTTTGGAGACTATCTGTATTTAGACTCCTTAGAGACCACCTGTAGAGATCAGGGAATTTTCTAGAACCGCCCCAACCGGTTTTCGACCGGTTGAAATTGTTGGCGACCGGTTGAAAAGTTACAAATCAGTTCCAACCGCCCGTACTTTTCTGTGGGTGAATGGAGCTGCTTATATCTTTTCTACACTCCAGCACCAAGAAATCTGTTAAATTGCTGTCGAGTGCCATATTTGGGTTGTATTTTGAAAAAGATTTCCGGGGGGACCCCCCCCCCCCCCCACCCCCGACTCTTCATTGGACCGTAACCGGTTGGAAATTCGTCCTAGAATATACCCTGTGAGATCATCTGCATTTACAGACCACCAATGTGCAACGGCCGGTTTACTGTGGACAATGCGCTGGCCGAATGGGATACATTTAACCCTTTAAGAGCCGCCCCATACTTGAATGCGTCGTAAACGACGCATTCAAATGCAAAACTTCAAAAGATCGTAACTCAGTCCAATCTCGCTCAAATCCAGTGATCGAAATATCCAGGGCGAAGAGAAAACTCTCACCTGTCAGGAGAAACAATTCGCGAAGCGCTGCGAGCAACGGTTCCTGAGATAAATCACTCGTAAGTTGAGCCGCGATCGTGGCAATTTCAAAAGCGCGCAGTGCGACTTTAGTATTGAGAATTTTGAGACTTTTCGTCACGCTGGTTTACTCGAATTTGCACGGGTTTCACTGTTGATATTGTCAAGAGTACACAGCGAAAAAATTGGAACTCCACGATCGAGCAAAATGAAATATCTGGAGCGGGACGCAATTGGACGCATTTGGGGCATTTTTCGTACTGTCGCTGCGATCTAGCGCTGGATAGACGGTGTGCTGGCTATCATGATCGACCTCATTCTCTTCCTCTCGCAGAGACCTTTCCAGGAAGCCCTGGATTGTGAGGATTGAGTGAGTAGAACTGAAGCTATGATCCAAGGAACACGAAAAAATGCAGAATTTTGAAATTTTCCTGTGGCTCTTAAAGGGTTAACTTGAACAATTTGACTTTAACAACGACTTGAACAATGCTGAACCATTTAAAGGTACATGACCGCAACTTAATTCGATATCTGCTCTCTCCTTGGTATATCAATGACGCTGGCAGTTCACTGACATCCTTGTTGCTATGTGGTACTTATCCTGCAACTCAGGCAAGGGAAAGGGTGGCCAGAAGAAGCCCGAACCGAAGCGTAAGGAGTCCAAACTGGCAAAGGATACGAAGGACGCTAAGAAGAAGGTAGGCACGGCGGCTGTGTTGTCGTCCCGTCGTGTTGTCTAGTCATTTTAGTTAAGATTACCAATCCTGGTTCTGTGGATGTCATATTTCCGGAGTATGAGCCGCACCCTGACTTTGTCACGGAATACAGACATCTACCCTGTACAGTAAATATCGGATATAACGTGCCCCTTTGATTTTCGAAAATTTATCACTATATCCGGTGCATCACTATAGCCGATTTGCATGTTTGACCGACACATGGCACATGACTGCACATGAAATGATGCGTACACGCTGGAAAAAGCATGCTGAAAGTGCATGCATGCTCCGCGGACTCGTACCGGTGCATGACACAGAGCAGTGCATGCATGGCAGTGCAGTACGAGTAGTCGAGTACAGACTGTACATGTACTAGAACTTCGATACATCATGTGGCATGGCTGCTTCTTCAGCGTGTTCTCCAAAAAAAAAGCCTGAGCTGGATCCGTACGAGTACTCACGTAGATCTAGTAGATCTACTATACTCGGTGTCCAACGAGTTGCGTAGAGCCAGAAATAGACATGATATGAGTGGCTGTGTACGTGAGTTGGCAACATCATGGTGAGAGGCAACACAGCCAGAAACGGACAAGAGCATGCAGAAAGATACAGAAAAGGACAAGACCATACAAAGGGAGCGAGGGGTAGCGCAGCCAGAAAAGGACATGTGCATACAGAAACGGACAAGAGCATACAAAGGGAGCACATTGCAAGGGGTAGCACAGCCAGAAACGGACATGTGTGATCATCACTCTTGATCATTATATGCGATATTTTCCTGTACATTTGATATGGTTTGCTTCCTGAAGTCCATCACAATAAGCGATATATCGGTATAGCCGATAATAGTGTATATAGTGATATTTTAGCTGTATTTTTTCTGATTTGATTTTGATTTTGACGTGTTCTATCACTATAACCGGTATATCATTATATCCGGTCACTTTATAAACGATACTTACTGTATTTCACTTTTCATTGCTGCCACCATGTTGTGTTCGCCTGGAGCCACGCAGGAGTCCATTGTGGGACAAGACAAAGACATTAATTTACAACGAGCTTGCATAATAATAGATGAGAGAGAGACAATACGGAGAGGGACAATATGGCGACAAACACTGTACACAACACACTGAACATGCTAGTATAAGCCGCATTTCATAACGAGGACGGGGTTTTGTGAATTATAGTACTGCCGGGGGCAGAAGAACGGAGAGCCGAAGAGCGAGCAGGCTAGGATTTCACCAAGCGTAGTATACCAATGTATACGTGGGGACTCAACTGTTCATAGACTGTAGTGCTTGTACATGAAAATAAGAGCGGTCTAGACTCAGAGAAGGCTGTCCCCCTCCCTCCCCCCTCCTCCCCCCCCCCCCCCCCCCCCCCGTTCTTCGGTACCCGACTGAACTGTATACCAGCAAAGCAAAGGCTAAGCCCTGTATATTGCTAATGCTGTTGCCATTAGCAAACCGTTGCAAGTCTGGTCTCCTTCCTCCTTGTGCTTGCAGGACGCTGGCAAAGGCAAAGGCAAAACAGACGGTGAGTACTGAACCTTATGCGATTTTCAATATTTCATGCGAGTGAAATGCAACAGTGTGCTGCAGACTTCACACTATGTTTAGCATGAGTGATTCATACGGTGGCAACGTCATGCAGCAGCTCGGTTGGTACACAAAATGCTGGACGCAGTCTCTAGATTGGATTCTTCAAGGGTCGGAAATTCCGAGTCCCAGAAAGTGCCTATAAGTAGTGAAGTGCCGTGACCGATAGTGAAGGCAAGAGTGTACTAACATAATTTCAGTGGTCTTTGGGAACGTAAGTGCATTACATGTTTTGTCCATTACATACTCATGTAACTGAAATGCTGCTGCTGCCATTTCCATGATTCTTCACATGGCATATGTGCTTGGTGTCAAGTGAATAGGATTTCCAGCAGCATAAAAAAATCACAATGTTGACTTTGTTTTGATGTCTGTTTTCTCATCTAGCGGCAGGCAAGCAGGATGGCGTTCAGAGTGACGGGGCTAAGGTATGCTTGTTGTGCTCAGTATGCCATTTTCTGTGTAGGAACTCACACCTTGATGGCATCCCCCCTTTTTCCCTTGTACTTTTTTTCTTTCCTTTCTTTTTTATTCTTTTTTTTTCCTTTCTCTTTTTCTTTTTGAGTCTGCAGTCTGTGTTTGCCTCTCTTTCGTGGAGGTTTGTTGTATCCTTGGCTTTTGGCCGTTACTTTATCGCCATCAAAATATTGGGCATCATTGCCCGTTTGGTCTGCGATACAAAATAAAATCTCAACAACAATAAGAACATCAATTGTTTGTACCATTTGGCTTATATTCTCTAGAATTTCATGTTGTTCATCAGTGATGCGATATTTTTCGAAAGGTGGAATAAGTGAAAGACATAGTATTCAATTGCCACGGTTGTGTTCTCCTATTTTGGATATGTTTCTTTCAGGATGCTGCCAATGAGGACAAGACTTTGGTGGACCCTGAAAAGCTGGCATGGTTCCGTGACCTGGCCTACCTTCAGGTACAGACAGTGCACTCAAATGTCTATAGTGTCGGGATATTTTCATCCCAAACAACTGTTGACACCCAGAGAACTGGCCATCTAGAACTACCTTGAAGGGGTATCTGTGTGTCTGTGAGTGTGTAGGTTTGTGTGTGTGTGGGGGGGGGGGGGGGGGTGCACACACTTCTGTTGGCTCGAAGATGTGATTGTGTGTGATTACCGTCGCGGATAAAAGCCGGGTTTGCATGCAAGCACATCGCGGATAGAAGCCTGAAAATCAAACGGGTCAAATGCATATAACTATAAGCCTGTCGCGCGTAGAAGCCTGGCTTCTATGCAAGCGCGGATCGGGCACTAGTAGGTCAAGAGTCGATGCGCTATGTACGGTGCATAGTAAAACTGCCGCCATACGCGTGTTGCGCGTAGAAGCCTGGCTTCTATGTGCATACAAGCCTGGCAAAAATATCAGTGGTGCATATAAGCATGGTTTGCATACAAGCCTGGTTTGCATTAAAGCCTGATGCAGAAAGCGGCTTATATGCTTATAAGCCCGGCTCTTATCCGCGACTATACGGTATGTGTGGGTGTGTACGTGCGTAGCCGTTCATGTCCGCAAAAGTAGCTGCTATGCAAAAAATGTTTGGACTTGAGTTTATTTACTCCAGTGTGGTGTAAAGGGCAAGCAGAGTTTTGGAAACATTCTATATTCGAAGACTAACCGGTCTCTACTGATACATTGGGTAGCATGCAGTGTGAAATTGAATTCATTGCAGTATGAAGCTGATTGTGCTCCGGTGGAGTGAACATTTTCAATTCCTGCAGCAAAGCATGAAAGAGAGTGGATGGTGACATCAGATTTGATTTTTTTGCTTTGATGTGTTGCGCCAGGTTCGAGACAAGATTTCAGAGATGCTGGATGGCGTATCGGCCGTCGAGGCAGAGATCGAACCGGAGCTGAAACTGCCGGACTTTGCGCCTATGCTAGATGCTGAGCTTGGGGTCATCGCGGAGCCTATCGATGTTGGGGACGTCTTCGGCTCCATCCACGATGAAGTGTGCTATATCAATCCGCTGAAGCCGAAGTCGAGCTCCGAAATGTTCAAGAAACTGCTGAATGCAGCCAAATTGGATCGTGTGGATATCGTCAAGGGCAAGGTCCAGGCATACGACAAGGCCAAGATCGATCCATCCAAGGAAGTAAGGTTTGAACCCTAGTCACCTCACGTTCTATACAGACGTACAGACGGTCTGCCCGACCAGAACAAATCATGCTTTCAGCAAGTGAAGTTCTTCCGCTAGAGAATTCGGTCCGTGGAAAACACTTTGCATGTATAGGTAGATCGAAATTTCAACACTTGACAAAAGAAGCCCATTTTTCCGGTGCCATTATTTCCGTGGATTCGCTGGACAATCCTTGCCGAATCTGACAGGATGATGGCAAGGCTATACCCTGTAGCTCTGTTAGCTCATGTTACTGCTCTCTGTTGGTCCAGTACGAGTGTGTGCGCACAAACAGCCAGCCACACGAGTGATTGAGTAGCTATCATTTAATGCGCTTGATATATGGGTTTTTGCGCAGCTCGTATTGATTTGAACATATCGTTTTGAACACATCTACGATATATTTTGAAAACCAGTGAATGTCTAGGACTGCTGCTAAGTTACTTCGTAATACTTGTATCAGTTTTGTTATAATAATTATACCAATAGACATTTATGTAGTCAAAGTCATTGCATGCCATGCCAGCTGCTCCTCACAGGATACTGGCCCTAGTAATTTCACATTGATTAATGTTATCATGCTGTTCTCATGGTCAGTGTATTTGATACAATGTATTGGAATTCTATCTCACGGCTCTTGGTCTGCATACCGCACCCTAGTGTGCTGAACCCCCCTCTGGGAACTCTAGCCAAGTATCTCTTGATCTTGTCTGGATAGTTGCACGGAGAACAGAGCACTACGAGATAATCAATTGATTTTCCTTGCAGCTAAGCTGGCTCAGAAGATACCCTAGCCCAGAAGCTCAGCTGTTCGTAGATACTTAGCAGCTGGACATCATCTGCACCTGGGGAATCATTACAAGTGAAGCAATTCAAGTATTATTTCCAAAGCATTACAACCGGGATTCGACTTATAACCAGGAACTATCAGTATCTTACAAAAACGACCTGCACTGCATGCACGAGTGCACCGTGTGTACACTTTTTGCAGTTTATTGGCCTTTTTCAAGGATTGGGACGTTATACCCTCCATTAGGGTATGTTTACATGATTATTTTGTTGTTGTGTTAGTAGAAGGTAGTGGTTAGTAGTGCTTCTTTGGGTGAAAACTTTGAAACGCAGAATTGAGACCTCCGGATACGGGGGTCGACCTATAACCGGGGTCGACTTACAACCGGTAAAATACGGTAACTGAGTACTAGTATCACTTGGTTCAGATATTTTACTTGGAGACTGTACTGGACGAGTACGTTTACATGGTATTGTACATACATATACATGTACATGTACAGTCCGCATCGCCTATAAGGTTGGCGGCTATAGTAATATACCGGATATAGTGATCAATTTCTCAAATTCATTTTCATTTGCCATAACTAAGTATACAAAGTTATCGCGTATAGTAATAATCGTCTATAGTAATATATCGCCTATAGTGATCAAATTCATATTTCAAAAGACGTTTTTTACACTATTTTTGCATCGGTTATAGTGATTGATGTGAAATCAAGCGATGTCAGAGGAGAACAGGGTGTTACTTCTTCGTGAAGAACTTGTCCAATGAGTGTTGTTTGGTGAGTTTTGCTTGTACAAGTTGCCAAAATATGCCTCCATCATGAGGAAATCCTGATTTTGTGTGTCCGGAGCTACAGCCAGCTACATGACATTGTACATGTATGTAGTGCGTATGTGCACGGCGCGCTGAGTCGTTTGACACCCCACTCGCATACATTGCATGCAGTATCGGTCATAGTAATATATCGCTTATAGTGATAAAATGCTCAAAATCAAACACCAACGCTATAGGCGATACTGACTGTATATGTATATGTATATGTACATATACATGTATATGTAGTAGGTCTACAATGGCTGAGCTTTGTACATAGCAAGTGTCGCCTGCTGTGAGCAGAGCAGATTGTCCGAAGCACATGATGCAGCATAATCACAGTAAATTGTAACTATACAGACTCTTAGAGTTGAGTGTTTTGTATTATTTCGTATTCAGTTTATGTGGATTTATGGATTCTCCAAAAATCAAGGGATGTTACTGTAGATGGGCCTTGGTATATTTTTGATCAACAGTACTGCCAGTAGGTCTACACTGAACAAAATATTTCATCAGACCACATTGTTGTGGCAGTGTGCAAAAATGTACTCGGATCGCAAGGAGGCTAGCGCAGGCCAGGTCTTAATTAAATTATTTTAGTACTATTGCACATGACATTTCTTGGGGATATTACGGGCACAAACTGATGTGTTTTGTGTTTCGACTGACAGCATGGGCGTTGGGCTACACACACGGCCTCAAGTGGAGTTGGTTTTTCGGACTACATCATTTACATGCATTTCTCTCTGGCACTCACAAAGATCCACCGCGTACCGGTTATGTAGGTACCGTAGCTAGACCGATAGGCGATATTCTTTCTGCGTTTGCCTTCCGAATAAGTACACCACTGTCAACAGGGACTTGCAAGCACTTGACGTTGCTCCAGCAGTGTGTTTCCGCATTACATCGGGGGCGCGAGCCTATGGAAACAATCTACACAGTCGAGTCATGGCCATGCAACAACACGGAACATCGATTTGACCGGCGTAGATCTGAGCTACAGCCAGTAGTCTACACAGCTCAGGTAGATCTACTGTCGTACTGACACAGTACTGTGAGGTGGTACGAAAGTCGAAAGGGCTCGACACCACTTTTGCTGCACAAATCCGCTGTGCTGTCGACTGTGCATGTGCGAGCACTGTAGCGGCAGTCTAGTCGGCGACAGACTCGACACACGGTGGACTGCAGGCGTATGCGGACATTGCAGAGCACTGCGCTGCATGCATGCACTGCATGGAGTCTGCACAAACTGTCAAACATGGGGGCAAGACAGGTAGCGGAGGGGGGAAACGTTGCTTGACGTTTGAGCTGCAGCTGCATTTCT
This sequence comes from Sycon ciliatum, assembly GCF_964019385.1. Taxonomy (NCBI): domain Eukaryota; kingdom Metazoa; phylum Porifera; class Calcarea; order Leucosolenida; family Sycettidae; genus Sycon; species Sycon ciliatum. Next base: position 31,248,767 of record NC_088647.1, read on the forward strand.
GTGAGCTGTAAAATCGCCTGCTGCTAGTCCTGTTGCAGATTCCGCCTTTTGAGGCAACGACTAGTTCTGGCGTCGGGGTAGTGCTTGTGAGTTAGCGACAATGGCTCGTTATCCTGCGCTGCTACTTGCTGGGATATGCATGTGTGTCCTCGGTCAAGCTACTGCGAAATCCGGTGAGTGAATGTGCTGTGTACTGATCCGGAGAGTTCATAATAATTATTATCGTTACCGCCTCGATAGGCATCGCTTCTCCTCGCTCGCCAAAGAATATCGTGAACTAGTTATTTGAAATCCGTTATTCCTTACCCGTGCTTGGCGATCATGTCTCGCTGCCCTCCGCGCTAGCTCCGGCCTCAAGCCGTAGATCTACGGTGGATCACTCTGAATCATGGAGGGCAGTGCGCAAAATTTTGCTCCTGATTTTGAAATTCCGCTGTGAGTGGCTGGAGCAGTATTGTTTACACCCCTGCTGTAGCTCGGCGTGTGAGGGTGGTTTCTATTACATGTACCTGCCTTTCATTGCATTCATGGAGTACCAGGTTGAAATGTATATCTTTAAGCTTGGGAAGCTTGGCCACTGGGGTAGGGCACATGACACTTCTGTAAATCCCATTTCACTAATAGCACATGGACTGGGCACCTGCTTACCACATCGGCTTGAAAGCATAACCTGACATGGAGCATGCAGCGTACTCATAATCATTTTTCTCACTACAGTATGTCAATATCGTCAACTCCTTTCACCCACAGGTTTCACAAGAACCCAAGGGGCAGAGTCGAACTAGGCACTCTACTATTCTCATTCCTCAAATAAAACGGGGGTGCCCATAGGGCACCTTTTCTGCTTTCGAATGCCGGTATATACGTGCACCTCACTGGCTACACTTTGGGGACATTAACGACGAAAACTCTTCGACTCTGCTATTCTAAAGCTGCGCTCATTGGTGGTGCCTTCACACGGCACATTTGCAAGGGACTTTCCATACGCAGCACGCTCCAAAAGCCAGCAAAATATGCACAAACGCGTAGTTTCAGGCGTGCATGCACCAGTTATGAACACGGATGTGGTAAAGAGGAGGCCCCGGTTGCTTTCCACCGAACTTACATGTATCCATCACTTGCTGGCTTTCGGGTGTTACAGAAAGTGCAGTGCATATGCTTATTTAACTGCTGACGTTCTTGTGTTTTGGTCTCTCTGTGCTTGCATCTCGCTCTGCCGCACCGCGTGAATACATGGCATGACTGACGGATCACAGCTGCGGTATGTACCTCTTCGTGCGTTGCCACTTGCATTTCTTGATCTTGCTTTGAAACGTTCAGCTCTCATTCTCGTGCATGTGCCCGTGTCAAGCTCCATGCATTCAGCAGGCATCACCACTACTGGTTATTCAGCTTTACGCAAAGGGGCTGGGTAATCGACTAATCGTAATGCTTTCATATCGGTAGTGTGTCCCGTCTCGGCTTAGTGCTAAGTTTTGTGCAAGTTGGGTGGAAGAGCGCGATAATGTAATGTTCAATAAGGCTGTTGCAGATCGATGAGTTTCTTTGTTCAGCCTTTATCCTACTTTAAAAAGTAGCTACTGACGTTTTGTAGTCATATCAGAAAAGAAGGTTCGGTGCAATAGGAGTTGCTGTGTTTTATTTTCTCTTTCTTGCTGCACCAAGGTGGGTGACGTTCCCAGGACGCTGCCGCGTGATCTGCGAGGACGAGCGGCCGCGCTCGCGCGTGAGCTTAACACGCACGACACTACGCAGGAGGACAACGAGATGCAGTTTGGTGACGAGGTGGACGGCTACGATGCCGAAGACCTGGGCGACGAAGACAGCCTGATGGGCGACATCGATCAAATGGATGATCTCGAAGAGCTGCAGTCCATCTACGATGACTACATGGACGAGGAAGGTGACATAGAGCAAAACTTTGCACACAAGGATGCGACTGATGAAGAGTACCTCAAGTCGCTGCAGGACACTAACTTCGACGAAAGTATGGATGGTGTAGACAAGGATGCTGATGGAAAATACGATATGTCCGATTTTCTGGGAGACGACGGGGATGATGGCGAACGTGAACAGGATGAAGTTCAGGACAGCGTGCTGGACCAATATGCCATTCATAATGATGATGTAAGCATGATGTAATGGTAATGGAAGCATGACATAATGATGATATAATGAGGCTGTGTTGTGATGATTAATGGTTGACTGTGTATATTCTGTCCATTGATGGAGATTGAATATTTGTGCAGATTATGTTTCAACCGAGCCCAGCGTATAAGTTAGTATGTCTCTGGTGCTCTTCTAGATTGTTCCTTGCAAAATATGCGAGGGTTTAGATCGGGTTACGGATTCTAAGCCCCCATTGCATTTTAACTTTAATTCATTATAAGCTATCAGCAACGCTAGGCAAAGTGTTATCCGTACTAAAGCAGCTAGGTATGAGTAACTGTTCTTTCACTCAGTCAATATCAACTTCAATAGCATATCGGAGGACAATTCATGTTGATCGATAATGATGCGATTTGACAGTGTACACTCCTTGTCGTATGAGTACAGAGGAAGAAGCATGTTACCATTTGATCATGGATCCAGTATTTGAAAGCAGTGGAGTTTTATAATTGAAAAAAAATGCGCCCCCAAATCCTGGAAAAGGAGGAAAGAATGCCCGCCGTTAGCTGACTAACAAGACTTTGACGTACTGGGGCTGCGCTGTGAGGCAGCAGGGAGTGTGCACCTACGTATATGTGCAAGATGTGCATCATGTCCTTGCTCGCCCTGCAGCATGGTGTGTCCCAGTGCTCATTGCTGACCACTCGTGTTCTCTCTTTCTCTCTCTTTGTCTCTCTCTCTCTCTCTCTCTCTCTCTCGCTCTCTCTCTCTCTCTCTCTCTCTCTCTCTCTCTCTGTGTGTGCAGGCAATGGACTTCATGTCCGATGCTGACCAGGAGTACAACGAAAGAAGCGAGCCGGTCGTAGCTGAGGAACAGTTGCGTAATGACAATGTCATGCCAAACTACAGCCCTAAGGTCAGCATTTGCTGCGCTGTCGGTGTCCGGAAATTTACAAATGAGATTTATTTGAAGTGCATGTGCATAATGTGCTTCTGAAAATTTGAGAAGTTACAGGGCTATTGCAGACGGTGTCTAGAGGACTGTAGCCAAATCCTATTTATTTGTTGTGAATGTAACCTTTATTGTTATAATGATATTGTAGCAATATTGACTTATTTGAGTCATGTTGCTGTTAGAATATGCCTGTGGTTGATGCATCCACTAGTCTCCATGTGCGAGCCGGTTTGGCTCAGGGCCTATGTGCCTTCGGTTTCAGCCTGCGGATGGGATTGTGACTTTGCTGTTCAGCTTGCAAATAGTTCATCAAACTACCTCTGGGCCTGCGACTGCTAGCTCCAGTTCTGTGCTGCCGGTACTTGCACATTTGAGCAGCATAGACAACAGTCGAACGATTTCTCCGCACACTGTTCACAGAGTGGCTTCGTGTCTTTAGTGGTCTATGATGAACGCGGTCCGAGACAATTGAATGGATGGGTAGTCACATTTGTGTACTGATTTTGTTTCTTTTGTGTTTCATCATGTCCAGAACTTCTAAGGATGAATAGCTGGTCACCTATCATGCAGTGTTCAGATCAGCATCGAACTCCATGGCCCGTATCTATCATCACGCTCAACAGATCACTATTACACGTTACACATTCTACTAATTTCTTCACCGTATCACCTCTATTCTATCTATTATTGTTCTATGGTGTTTGACTTGCAACTGCATTTGCACGAAATCACTTGATCTGACTTGGGTTTGCACATTTATCATATGACTGCGGCACCGCCTAGCATGCGGCTCAGCTGTGATTCAGTGACGATAACCGGTGCAGTAGAATTTTCATGAAGCAGTGGCGTTACGTACCGCAGGTCACAATCTTCTTTGCCCTGCTTATTCTACTAAATTGATGCTTGTGTTTGCCACTCATCTCCTGACAACTATTCGGCGGAAGTCCGGAGCCGGTTTTGATGCTGTTCACACGTAACATAATTATGAATTCCGAATAATAATTATATGCGTTACATTTGAAACAATGAATCACAACATTCAATGGTTGAATGGCGATTAAAATCTTAAAAGTGAAACGACAGCAGCATGACATTGTACTAATGATTCTAGCAAACTACTATAAAAAGGTCCTACGGACTATTGTCAAATTTGTGGGTGAAGCCTATTGGAAAATAGATAATTTTGTGAATTACTAGCAGTGGCTTCATACCGCGAGCCGCTGAGGTTAGCTATGCCCATGGCCACCATGAACTGCATAATATATACACTTGTAGAGTTCAATATAGTAAGGTAAGGCTGAAATTGTAAATTTTAGACGAGAACAAATTGTGTGAAGGATTGGGGGGGGGGGAGAACAGGGTCATATTTGTGTCATGCATCGGTGAGGGCTAAGTAATAAAATCAAGCTGCAACGCAGACTGGGAGATGAATGACTGGTCGTGAAATTCTACAAGCCAAAGATATTCTCGGATTGTTCGTCCTCCGCTTGCTCGGCATCTTGGTCGCCATTCACTATGATGCCCCCGCCGCCGCCGCCTCCACTGGGGTTGGTCGGCCCACCGGCACCAGGGCCGATGATAATGCCCCCGTCGTCGGTGGTAGCTGGCGTACCCGTGGGAACAGGCTGGAGATCGGACTGATACTGAACACACACGCCGCCGGGAAGCTCGGCATTGTCGACGTATTCCGACGGGAACGCCGTTCCCCCGGTGCCCGTCAACGGTGCCGTGATGGACGGGAAGAAAGCGTCGTGATGCGCTGTACTTATGTTCTGGTACGTACTCCAGATCGAGTCCGTGAATGCCGTGAAGAGCCAGTACTCGGGGGCATTGCTGGAGCGATTCGAGCACATTGTGCCGCCGACGTTGCACCGAGGTGCGTCGTGGAATGTCGTCCTAACGGTCGACTCAAACTGCAGGAACTGCGCAGCGGGGATTGCAAACGACTGGTTTATGCTAGCCATAGTGGGCATGGTACCGCTAAATTTGCGTCGCAGGCAGGAGCCATCTGGTCGAACTGTCCATAACGGCCCCGCGAAAGGGCCCGTTTGAATACAGTCTCCTGCTGAGGTATCCCCATCACCACCCAGAAGATTGGGGTTCGTCCATAATGGTGCCGTAAACGGAGCGGATGAGTAGCGAGACCAGTCCCAAAATGGGATGGTGATGCTGCAGTGGATCTACGCGTGTCCAAAACACACACACACACACACACACACACACACACACACACACACACACATACACGCACATTCACATACGCATGTGCACCCCCCCCCCCCCCCACCACACACACCCCACCCACCCACACATATAATGCATTCACATATGCATGCACGTGCACACACACATTCACATACATATGCGCGTGCGCGCACGCACACACACACACACACATAAACAAACACACATGCATGCATACACAAACATGCATACACACAAGCAGAGTTATTCATCTTCAAATCACCGCAACTATCTCATCACCCCGCCCCACGTGGGGAAATTGTCTGAACCGACCGTTCCGTCCGAATTCAGTAAAAGGACCAATAATTCAGAATTAAAATTTTAGTCAGAGACAAGAAGGCAATTATCAAAAGAAACGCAATCAACCCATAACCAACGAATACATACATGTGTAATGTATTCGTTTGAGCACTCTGGCAAGGTACGTTTGGGCCTGGTTTATATCTGGCTTTGGAAATTTTATTTTCATTGCCATCAGGTTCGGCCTCATTTCCTCTGTGCTGCGCTGATGAGTTCACAAAGGACGAAACAGTCCTGTCCGCAGATTCAGTATTCGTTTGGACAGAAATGTTGGAAAAAATATAATCAGTGCCCATTTGTTGTGGATTGGTTGTGTTTTTCTATAGTACAATATCATTGACTGGGGGGGGGGGGGGGGGGGGGGGACATGCGGCCAGCCTGCAGAATAGTTTGACCAATTGGTGGAGAAAGAATGTGGGTTGTGAAAGAGCCAAGACAGAGAATATCGGCAAAATATTTTTGAAATTCGGATGATGAGCCACTAATACAATTTGGAAAAGCAAAGTGATGCATACATACGAGTTATGAGTGACTGTCCACAACTATTATCTTGTTATAGTGATGGACAGTTACATGTACTTCGAAGTACTCCTATCTCGTATCCACGAGTCCCTTTCCTTTCTGCAAAGAATATTCTTTGAACATCTTACCTGTCGTAGTAAGTTCTCCATTTGCAGTAGGAACCATCGGTGCCATGGCAAGAACTGCTGCGGAGTGTGAGTTCCCGTGTTGAAATGGTTTGTGTGCGTTGCCATCAGGTGATCATAGGTGGGCTGGAATTGAGGTATTTGCGACACAGCCAAGAGTGCGCCGACGAAAGCATCCTGCTCCGCCGAGCTCATGTGAAGGAACTCCCTGCGAACACGACAGCCGCTCTCCGGACATCCCGGAGTGATGACCGGGAATGGTGTAGTGGTGGGAGGAATTGTGGTCGGTCCAGTGGTTGGGGTGGTGGTTGGTGGTGTTGTCGGTGTTGTGGTTGGTGGTGTTGTCGGGGTTGTGGTTGGGGGTGTTGTCGGGGTTGTGGTTGGTGGTGTCGTCGGGGTTGTGGTTGGTGGTGTTGTCGGTGTAGTTGTTGGTGGTGTTGTCGGAGTAGTGGTTGGTGGTGTCGTCGGTGTTGTGGTTGGTGGTGTTGTCGGGGTTGTGGTTGGGGGTGCTGTCGGGGTTGTGGTTGGTGGTGTCGTCGGGGTTGTGGTTGGTGGTGTTGTCGGTGTAGTTGTTGGTGGTGTTGTCGGAGTAGTGGTTGGTGGTGTCGTCGGAGTAGTGGTTGGTGTTGTTGTCGGGGTTGTGGTTGGTGGAGTTGTCGGGGTTGTGGTTGGTGGTGATGTCAGTGGAGTGGTTGGTGGTGTTGTTGGGGTTGTGGTTGGTGGTGTTGTCGGGGTGGTGGTTGGTGGTGTTGTCGGTGGAGTGGTTGGTGGTGTTGTCGGTGAAGTGGTTGGTGTTGTTGTCGGTGGAGTGGTTGGTGGTGTTGTCGGTGGAGTGGTTGGAGGTGTTGTCGGTGGAGTGGTCGGTGGTATTGTCGGTGGAGTGGTTGGTGTTGTTGTTGGTGGAGTGGTTGGTGGTGTTGTCGGTGGAGTGGTTGGAGGTGTTGTCGGTGGAGTGGTTGGTGGTGTTGTCGGTGGAGTGGTTGGTGGTGTTGTCGGTGGAGTGGTTGGTGGTGTTGTCGGTGGAGTGGTTGGTGTTGTTGTCGGTGGAGCGGTTGGAGGTGTTGTCGGTGGAGTGGTTGGAGGTGTTGTCGGTGGAGTGGTTGGAGGTGTTGTCGGTGGAGTGGTTGGTGGTGTTGTCGGTGGAGTGGTTGGAGCGGTTGTCGGTGTAGTGGTTGGAGGTGTTGTCGGTGGTGTGGTTGGTGGTGTTGTCGGTGGAGTGGTTGGTGGTGTTGTCGGTGGAGTGGTTGGTGGTGTTGTCGGTGGAGTGGTTGGTGGTGTTGTCGGTGGAGTGGTTGGTGGTGTTGTCGGTGGAGTGGTTGGTGGTGTTGTCGGTGGAGTGGTTGGTGGTGTTGTCGGTGGAGTGGTTGGAGGTGTTGTCGGTGGAGTGGTTGGAGGTGTTGTCGGTGGAGTGGTTGGAGGTGTTGTCGGTGGAGTGGTTGGTGGTGTTGTCGGTGGAGTGGTTGGAGGGGTTGTCGGTGTAGTGGTTGGAGGTGTTGTCGGTGGTGTGGTTGGTGGTGTTGTCGGTGGAGTGGTTGGTGGTGTTGTCGGTGGAGTGGTTGGTGGTGTTGTCGGTGGAGTGGTTGGTGGTGTTGTCGGTGGAGTGGTTGGTGGTGTTGTCGGTGGAGTGGTTGGAGGTGTTGTCGGTGGAATGGTTGGTGGTGTTGTCGGTGGAGTGGTTGGTGGTGTTGTCGGTGGAGTGGTTGGTGGTGTTGTCGGTGGAGTGGTTGGTGGTGTTGTCGGTGGAGTGGTTGGTGGTGTTGTCGGTGGAGTGGTTGGTGGTGTTGTCGGTGGAGTGGTTGGTGGTGTTGTCGGTGGAGTGGTTGGTTGTGTTGTTGGTGGATTGGTTGGTGGTGTTGTCGGTGGAGTGGTTGGTGGTGTTGTCGGTGGAGTGGTCGGTGGAGTGGTTGGAGGTGTTGTGGGTGGAGTGGTTGGAGGTGTTGTTGGTTTAGTCGTCAGTGGCTGTGTAGTTGCAGCAGTAGAATTCCACTGTGGGGTTGTTGATTGCTGCAGTGTGGTGGTCGGTACTGGACGTGTTGTCCCTGTTCAATCAGACATGCATCGGGATATCATAGTCATGTTAAAGGGGAACTGTCACCAAAATTTTTCTTTGTCTTATCTTGTAGTTCCTTGGCTCCTGATCTCGATGGTATTATCCGTTTTTCTCTGCGATGGCTGGAAGTGGGCGAAAACTTGAAAAGAAGGTGCCCAAAATTGTCCCGAAGTACCGAGTGACGTCACGCCGGACTTGACCTCCACGCGTACATTCGTCGTCAAAAACGAAGTCCAGCCGGTGTGCTGGTCGATTGAGCTAGCTGTTCCGATGTACCATTGTGTACGGTGCACGTGTGCCTTTTGAACTCTAACACAGATGGGTCCGTCGTACCGAAGGAGAATGCCAAAGAGGCAGAGACCCACGTACAGCTACACAGCCAAATCAAAATAAAAAGCAGCTGAGCTCTCACCTTTTTGACTTCTTCCGCGAGGATCTAAGTAATTAGTTTTATTTTGTGAGCACGGAAGTACGTCGTTGTTTTGAACTTTTCGTATGAGGAACACGATGATGAGCGCGTATGCCGAAAACAGTACTCCTCCGGCCGGCGACAACACCACCAACCCGAGCCCCAAAGGAACGCAATGTAGCTACGTGAAGGCGATTCATCTGGCGATGTTGCTGAAGATGCACATGACAAACTCCGACGTCTTTCATTTCAGAGTCGGGTGGGCAACACCGCCACCTTCGATACAACGACATAGTTTTCAAGTACGAGGTATGCGTGTCACACTAACACCAAACACACATCCTTCCACTCCTTCGTAATCACAAATAAAACAAAGAGCTGGAGCTTCGTTGAGGAAGGACCAGTGCGACAAACTTCTGTCGACTTTTGTTTGGTTTTGTCAGTTTTTCGCGTTCTCATTGTGTACAACGTACACATCAGTGTCCGAGTTCAGAAGGCAAGCGTGCACCGTACATTGAACAGTTGGCTCGATCGACTAGCACACGGGCTGGACTTTGTTTTTGACGATGAATGTACGCGTGGAGGTCAAGTCCGGCGTGACGTCACTCGGTACTTCGGGACAATTTTGGGCACCTTCTTTTCAAGTTTTCACCCACTTCCAGTCATCGCAGAGAATAACGAATAACACCATCTTGATAAGAAGCCAAAGAACTACAAGATAAGA
>NC_088647.1:31258404-31298404 GCF_964019385.1 Sycon ciliatum
CGTAGACGACAGATAATATGCATCCATCCACACGAACGCACAGAGTAGAGCTTATACAACAGCAGGGGAATCGTCTTAAAGGTTCCATCCGCATACCAGGAATCGTTCCTCCGTGGAGTAGCGCATAATTTGGCGTTCAATGTTGTGTATGGTAAATACATGTAACCTCATGTTCTTCATGTTGCTTTCTTTCATTTTTGAGTGCATGCCTGATCAAATTCGGTGAAATTCGGTGAAATGGGCTGTCGATGACAACAGTGCTAGGTGAACTGTCTTTCGGTGAATTGGGTATCCTGTGAAATGGGCTGTCCGTCAAAAAGGTAGTGTGTGAAATGTCACTCAGTGAACTGTCGTTCGGTGAACTGTCGTTCTGTGAACTGGGTTTCTGTGAACTGTCGGGACACCCTGTAGTTCGCGAACTGAAAAATGTTTGCGAACGTCGTCTTGCTAGTCTTGATCCGGATATCCTCCGTATTTTATTGGCCGAATAGTAGACCCAGCTAGCTAGCTCCCCAGCCAGGCCCACCATTTGAAAGTATTTTTACCGGCAAAAAACGCGTGGAAGAACTCGACTCGATCGAGTCGTGTTACTTTTGACGTCATCATTTCCAAGCACTAGCCGCATCGGCCCGCATGCACTCGACACTCGTAGAGTCGTAGTACTAGATTCGCGATCGCGCTATACTATAGCGCTAGCGCCGGCGACTTCGATTTTATATGCACAGCGCAAAAAAATACTGGAAAAGCGCAAGAACGACAACAGTCACAACAACTAACTAATTCCTTCGTTACCTCGTCAGATTTTGTTGCTTTCTCCTTTGGACGGGCAGTTTGATTGAGCTAATCCCAAGCGAGCTCTGGAAGGAGCTGAGGCGGGAAGATGCTACTTGCTCACAGGCTGGCCTCGGCGAGAGCTTGCCTGGCTGGAAGATGTAAGAGAGATTACGGAACCATCGTTTCCTGTGGATCGACTTAGTCAGTTAGTGACTGCTGCTCGTGCTTGCGTATGTGCGTGTACGTTTGTGCATGTGCACGCGTACGTTCTGTGCGTGCGTGTGTGCGTATGCGTGTGCACGCGACGTTCTGTGCATGCGTGTGTGCCGTTTTCAATTGCAGCACCGTTGATTGTCCGTACTTGCGTGACTTATGTGCCGAGCAAGAAACCTTTCGTCTACTACGTTGAAAAGGACGGGCAACAGGTTCCTCTGGACTTAGAAAGCCCAGATGCACCGCAGTGGCACGACAACAACGACGATTTCTGGAGAAAAGCAGATTTGTTTGTGCAAGACCAGCCAGAGGTGCATCCGCCGTATCATCACATGGTATGCCAAACACGTTACTACTAGTAATAGTATGCTGCAGCTGCTGCTGCTGCTGCTGCTGCTGCTGCTGCTGCTGCTGCTGCTGCTGCTGCTGCTGTTGCTGCTGCTGCTTCTGATGCTGCTGATTCTGCTGCTGATGCTGGAGGTGCATCCGACGTATCCTCACATGGTATGCCAAACACGTTACTATGCTGCTGCTGCTGCTGCTGCTTTTGGTGACCTGCTTCCGTCGCCCCTACCTTGCCTACAAGTGCATGCAAACAACAAAACATGTGTATCTGCTATAGTCAAGCAATGACGTCTCCCATTACCAGTCCTGGAGATGTCCTAGATAGAACATCATAGACTGACCCAGCATACATGATAACATCTATGCTGTTCCCATAGTATTCGTGACGCGTGACTCAAAACTTTGTGTCGCGTCCGAGGAAGATGAACATGTCGCACTCAAAACAAACGCGACGAAGGCCTTTCGTCTTAAAAGTTGTCGTTCTCCTGGCGGCTTGCCTCAAGCGAGTCGAGATTCGTATCTTGCCTCTTGCCTTCACGAATTTTATTTTCCGCGTTGTGGAATGAACGCACGGGGCGTAGTAGTAGTAGTAGTAGTAGTATTTATTATTTGACTAGGGGAGTCCCAACAGGCATGGCCTTGTTACAGGGAACCCTAGGTGAATCTTTGTGAGGTGAGCAAAAGTACCAGCAGATTGTGAAGAAACATTCCAAAGGCAAAACATTCAAAATTGAACCAATGGTTTCCAATGGCTACGAGAAACCCTACATGAAATCCCCAAGCGAAAAAGGCCATTCGGTCGGGTATTCGATGGCAAATCGAATATGCACTACCTCAATCCCCGCCAATCTCTGATATTCTCCGCCTATCCCCTCAAACGTGACCAATTCGGAAAGAAATCCATCGCCATTACGATCGTGCATCCTCCACATACATTCAGAAATGCTCACGCAGCACTTCTTTTCATCGCGTGTGCGCGACCGGTGCTTCCATGACAACTCTGGGACAGGTGACCAATCAGAGCGCGATGTCCTAGATAGGACATCTCCCCGACTGGTTACCTCATGTGTGCGAAGAAAACTCTTCTGACTTCCGGGAAATTCAGCTGGGGTTGGGTTAATGATAGTTGTTGAGAGTCATGTAAAACCGGAAAGTTTCGGTGGCGATTTATTTTCGGTAACTTTGGTGCAGGTAATTGTTACGTAAAATAAAGCGTTTAATACCTAAAACTCAACAAGCTCATGCCATACACATCGTGCCATACATTGTGCATAATGCATATTTGGTTCCGGAAAACTGGTTCGCCTAAATTTTCGCGCTGCCGAACCGTTGATTTTGGGAAATACCGAAAACATTTCACCACCGAAAATTCCCGGTTTTAACGGTGTTAAGGTGCCAGTTGGATGGGTGATTTGCGCGCCATCCTCACCGTATACTACCTGTTCAAACAGTGTGTCTCACACATGCAGCAGTCATAATGTGAAGTGCAGATTCTCACACCTTGGGATAAGTGTAGGTTTTTAGGGTTTTTTTGGGGGGGGGGGGGGGGGGCCGTGGCAATCTTTATGGCTGTGAAGTGCAGATTCCCACACCTTGGGATAAGTGTAGGTTTTTAGGTTTTTTGTTTTTTTGGTGGGGGGGGGGGGGAGGATGCTGTGGCGTACACCAATCGTGACGCGTGCTCGATTTGACTGTTGTTCCGCTTTCAGAAATGGGCACTGGGACTTCTGGGCTTCGGCAGTCTGTTCTACTTCGTTTTCCTCCGTAAGTAGTTTTGTACCCGCTAATATAGGTTGGTGGACTCGATCGCATAACTTGTGCCCACAAGTTCCATGTTACAATTAATTTTTTCCTTGGCTCACCATCTGAGTTCATATAGGTTTCTTCACATTTGCACCTTCTTGTCATTCTCCTCTGCGCTGTTTGGAATTTCACTCCTGAGACCTGCAAATCTGTAATGATCTGACAGCTTTTTGGGCTGTGTGTCTTCACGTGTGTGTGTGGGTATGTGTGTGCGCATGCGTGTGAATGTGTGTGTGTGTGTGTGTGTGTGTGCGTGTTTTATGTGTGCGCACATGTGTGTGTGTGTTTTGTGTTGCCGTCCCTGCACATGTGCTCCTTGCTTGATGGCGATTCCTTTGCAGAGGACGGCAGCGCAGGGCGGGTAAGACCTAACTGTACACGAGAGCATACATTGGAACCCTTATAAGACATAATCCAGTGGGCAGCAGCAGGACGGAGTACTTAGCATACTAAGCGTGGTGCATTTCATCCCAAGATACTTCTCAGGGGCGTCGGAAGGTAATTTAGTGTGGTACGGTCAGCCATCTGAAGTACAAGTTACTCGTGGGGGAGGGGTTGCTGAGCCGAAAATTTTGGAAATTTAGAGCCCAGATCAGTGTATTTTGTTGATTCACAGGGTGTCTGGGGCGAAAAGTGGTGCGGTCAATACCGCAGTGACCGTACCGTGTCCGACGCCCCTGCTTCTGCATGGGTCAATACGCCCGTGCTCCGGGCTATGTCCATACATGTACTACAGTCCGTTCAGAAAAAGATGAGCGCTGGCACTGGCGAGCTCCCATATTTGGTGATTTTTATCGTACACGGCGCAGTGCCGCGAAATTTGAAACTTGATAAAGGATTCGAAAAGGTACCTCAACCGGGGTTCGAACCGCGCAAGGTACTGTTGCAAGTGGAGTGAAACGGCCTGGATTTCCATGGTTTCCCCCAAATTAGAGCTTTCGGGGCAAAACTGGCCAAAATCATATTCTTCTTATGGCTTGTTTTTTTGAAGAAATTGACTTCAGAAACATAACCGGAAGAGCATTGCATGGGCGATTGTGAAAAAAAACTCAAAATTTGACCCACTTATGGCCAAAGCTAGGATATTATCCCTAAGTTCTATGAATGGACTATAGCTATAGGCAAGAGCATGTCCCATTAGTTAGAGTATGTGCTAGTCTTGTTCCTCTGTCTCGTCACACGAATAACTTGGGTGTTCAGTCTGAGTTGGAATCCGTCCTGGCTGACCATTTGGACACTTGAATAGAAGTAAGAAGAGAGGACCAAAGGTTTACAAGTTATCCGATTTTTGACCAGCAGGAACAATTATACTTGATCCGCGTCATCAAAATTGTCGTTTATCTTTCAGCTTGGTTTTTATGTCGCCAATGCTCACTTGGCAGCCCATTTCATCCCACTTTTGGTTAGTAAGTTAGTTTACCTTTAAGGTAGCAGTCTACCCAGAATGGTACCTGCCGTAGGCTATCCGGTATATCTCCAGAACGCATCATTAGAATTGCTTCAAATTTTCAACATAGCATCATCATGTTACTAGGCCGATGTCAGAAAACAAATACTGGCAATAAATCAAACCAAAAAGTGAGATTAGAGAAAGTTTTGAGAAAATGCGGTGCGCAAAACACGGACCATGAAGTCTATGCAGCATAACTTTAGTTTGTACAACAGAAAGCCCCCCCCCCCCCCGGGGACAAAATGTGGTACGACCGTGGACGTACTGGTGGTACCGTGTGCGACACCCCTGCATGTTCACTTGTTGCTGTTGTTTGTGCATCTTCATTATTGAGTCATTGGTGCACCTCCACTAGACAATTTGTAATGGTACGCATGGCGTTTGGATTTCCTCTGTACCATGCAGGCATGGTGCGATGGTTGGACGAATCAAGACAAGTACCTGATGTTTGGCATGGACCCTGGCGAATATCTCACCAAGGAGGATAGAGAAGTGATTGCCAAGCGACGCGAGATCGCACGAAAACTGGTGCGTATCGTTGCACGGCAGTGTAGTGTTCTGAACTATCTTTGCTTGAAATTTGAGAAGCCAGGTTGATAGTGAAGCATCCTCCCCTGTCCTTTTAAGACTGATAATAACCCAAAGATAAAATGCTTAGTTGGTTGTCTCTATTCGATCAAGGTGTTTTCACGGGAATCTCTTGGCAGTTGGCATGTGGCTCACTGTGCCTGTCAGCTGTTTCCTACATGTAGCTTGCTTCGCATGCACAAGTATCTGTTTTTGGTACTTAAAGTATCCACGTGGGAAACAGAGTTAGTGCGTGAGTGAAAGAGAGAGAGAGAGAGAGAGAGAGAGAGAGAGAGAGAACACACACACACACACACACACACACACACACGCGCGCACACACACACACACACACACACACACACCTGTCCTGAACATTGCCGTTTCCGGTTACATGTCCCCTCGTGTGAGGGGCCGACAGACATGGAGAGTTGGGTTGAGGCGCTGTGCCGCATCAACGACCTAGCGAGATTTCCTAGCCATTTCATTGATCCATTTGTTGCAGTTGTGTAGCTGGAATCCTCGGGTTGACTTGCAACAACGATCGCATTTGCTGCAGTGGGCTCTGCAGCAAGGTAGGGCGAGCCGCTGTCGGGTGTCACACGATGGTCCAGAAGCGGTGGTTTGGTTGTGCACTGGAGTAGCAGATGGGGGCATATCCAGGCATTTGTGGACGGCCAGTCCGCCAGGCTGCGGCCTGCTGCCAGCCTGGTCTGCTACGGGTTTGCGACGCTCTTCAGTGCACTTGTGGCGTGGCAGGCCGCTCTTCGAGAAGGATCTGTTACAGATACTGCACTGAATCCGTTCACGAGAGGCCGGCTGTGGTGGTGAAGCAGTTCTGAATGCTGTGCGCCACTCTCCCCGCTGCTGCGCGGTGTCGAACCAATCTCCTTCCAGATGGAGGTGACGGATATCAGTTAGGACGGCATCACGCCAACGCTTTCGGGGACCACATGCAGGGCGTGTGGGTAGTAGTGACCCGAATAACATCTGGCGAGGGGTGCGGTCGTCTTCCATCCTGGCAACGTGACCAAGCCACTCCATCCGCCGTCGAAGCAGGCGAGTTGGGATATCGTCCTGCTTGGTGTCATTCCAGATGACCAGGACTTGGGTGGTCGTTATTCGGTCACTCCAGACTGCCTGTCGGGTAATTTCAAGAATCGACCGAATGCAGCGGAAGTGAAACGTAGATAGGTCGGTGATGTCCTGCTGCAGAGGTACCCAACATTCGGAGCAGTACAGCAGCAGTGACAGTACGCACGCTTCATAAACCACACACACACACACACACACACACACACACAGATGGTGGTGTCGAAACAGGCTGGGTGTAGCTGTTAGTGGGGTGAGGATTGTATTTTTCGAGTCACATTGAACAGAACCGGCTAAATTGACATAGCAAACATGCTTTACTTGCCGCGGCACTGGGTCCTTTTTGTAAAAAAAAAACTGCAATTGACGGCCATCTGCGATGGTCAAAAACAGTTAGAAGTTTTACCACCTCTGTTGGGCAATCAGTGCTTGATACCACCACACAGTACGATGTACTCTTGATCTGATTTGCTCTCCTCTCTGTTATGTGTGCGCGCATGTGTGTGATGGTACATGGTATGTATGTGTGCGTGTTCCTGTGTGTGTGTGTGTGTGTGTGTGTGTGCGTGTGTGTGTGTGTGTGCGTGTGTGTGTGTGCGTGTGTGTGTGTGTGCTTTGCAGCCGTTGCTGACACGTCTTGCAGAGATCCAGCGTCGCAACCCTCTGGACATCCAGCGCGAGGCCTATCTTGTAGCGAGAGACCAATCTCGCCTGACCCTGGGAATGTATCCTTTCTTGATCAAGCTTTGCATAGTGGCTTCCATAGAGTCAAACAACCTGCGATGCACATGCTTTGTCACTGAAACGAAATCAGGACACTGCAGTATGATGAGTTTGGAGTAGGGAGGTTCCTGGTTCCGTATGTGTGTGTGTATATGTGTATGTGTGTGTGTGTGTGTGTGTGTGTGTGTATGTGTGTGTGTGTGTGTGTGTGTGTGTGTGTGTGTGCGCGCGCGCACACGACAGACAGACGGCCATAGTGTTCACATACATCAAGTATGTGTGTGTGCATATATATCTTTATGTATAACACGCGCGCACACACACACACCATCCCTGCTAACGTTATTGATGACTGCTGCAAGTCACACGCTGGGCAGCTATTCAGGAAACCGCGAGCCACTGCAAGCCAATCATTAATCCAAGACTGCATGTTGACAATCTGTAACATGTGCATTGTGATACACCCACACACCACACACACACACCACACACACACACACACACACACACACACACACACACACACACACACACACACACACACACACACACACACACAGCAAGGAGAGGTAGGTCTGTTGCAACGTTCATCTCGTTCATGTTGTTCTATGCCATCTCTCAATAATGGTATAGAAAATGTGCTGATTGCGGGTAGGCGAATAAAGATTTCCGGATACCCGGGCCGGGACAGGAATCTACCAGTGCACATTGTATTGTGCATCGGAACTGTTTCTTGCTGTCTGCGCACACTTTGTTGAGAAAACCTCTTTCTGAAGGAAATGTTAACGGTCACCGCAGACCATCTGGTAAAAGGAGAGCGATCGCTCTCGCGCGCCTTCACTCTCCTTATTTTCTTTTAGGGCGCACTTTTCGTCGCGCGCCTTGAGACTGAATTTCGAGCGCATCCGCATCACTATGAAGTTCTGAAAACACTCAAATATTTCGTAACTCAGCTTTCCCTGAACGGAATCGAGAAATCGAAAGATCTATTCGCATTAGAAAGTTCTCAGCTGTCGGCTCCAACAAATCGAAAGTCGATCCGAGGTTCGATAGTGGAGTGACGGCACTCGCAAGGTATTTTACGTACCTTTGCAAATTTTCACTTCCGCACACATGATTTTGACATAAAGGATTTCCCTCTGTTGCGTGACAGTCCGGGCATGCATACACCTGTGTACGTGTGACGCCAGGCACAGGTCTTTAGCCGTAAGCTACAGAACAAAGCCTCAAAGGAGCGCTCTACGATGAATACTACAAAATTACCATGGATCTTAGCGAATTGTCTCAATTTCCCATTGCGTGTGTCATTGCCCCTGATGAAGGGAAACTAAAGTTGTGGTCCGAACAGCTTTCATTTGTAGTGCGTACGGCGATTTTCCAGAACGAATTTGGCAGCTATTGGGTATTGAATCCGATTGGGGTATGGCAAGATGTTGAAAAAACCCGTATTGTGCTCGCCTTGGATAGATAAGGCGAGCGACTTTTTTTTTTGGGGGGGGGGAGGGTGGTGGGGACTGCTCTCCCACCACTCTCCTTGAGAGGATAGCGAGAGTGATTGCTCACTCTCCTGGATTTTTCTTACACGAAGGTCTAACGGTCGCTGTTGGGGTGATGACTACGCCATAGCTTAGTGGCAGAGCATCGCCGGCCGTAGGCTAGGGTCCCTGGTTCGAGTTCTGTGTTGACAGTTTAATTTCTTCCTCAAACTTTTACCGTTTCTCTCTCTCTCTCTCTCTCCCTCTCTCTCTGTCCGTCTCACTTTCTCTCTCTCTCTCCCTCATTCAACCTTATGGAACCCGTTGTCCTTGACTTCAATGTTCAGTATGGAAAATAAAATGCGTCGCCGCTCTCCCCAGCAAGTGCAGGATGCCACCGGTAACATTGGCTTCTCTCTGATCCACGAGCTAGAAATGTCCCGCACCGCACCAAAGCCGGACATCAGCAAGTACAAAACACCGATCGGTGGGACTGGCCCTGGCTGAATAGCATGCGCACCTAGCGAGCACAGCGCTATCTCGCTGGCGGCGGCGGCACAAACTTTGAAGTTGCTGTTTGGAAGTGGATGCATGAATGCAATCGCTGCTCTTGTTCCGTGCAGTGCTCACAGAATAGCAATTGCCGACAAAGCGGAGTCCCGCAGCCTCCAAACACAAATCACTTTTATCTCTAGAGTTCAATTCATGTTGGAAGTGCCTGATCCTATTGCTACTCCGTGTCTTGCTGGTGTTCTTGCCTTTGTTCAAGTCACTAAATGTGTTACTGCAGTAGTTACTGGCGGTATGTATTTATTGCTATAATTTCTCCGTTGCATCCAACTTGTTAGTTTACCAGTTTACCTGACATCTTTTTAAGTAAAGTTTCAACATGTGGGCCATGAACGATTGATTTGGAGTTGCATCCCAAAGGCATTACTGTGTGGGCATGTGTTCATGTACTTTCATGATGTCATTGCACTGTGATATGTGTGCGTGCGTGTGTGTGTGTGTGTGTGTGTGTGTGTGTGTGTGTGTGTGTGTGTGCGTGCGTGTGTGTGTGAGTGCGTGTCGGTGTGTGTTGAGTTGGGTGGTTCAAAAGCCAATTGAGTCATTTTTCCAAGAGTCCCTTTGAATTAGGGGTGAAACGAATTTTAGAACGTTCAACCAGGTTCGCTCCAAATGGGAGTTGAAGAGAATTTGATTTGTTACTTCAAGGTGTCGAGCGTTCGTCGATGCACGCGTAGGACTAAGTACATGCAGTCGCATGCTTGCACTCCAAAAATAATAATAACAATGTACATGTATATCGCACAGAGCTCAGTCAGCCACCCTCGCCCCCAGGTCCCCACTACAGGTTACAGCAGCTATTCAAAAAAGAAACGGTGATTTGCAGATTGTGCCATTCTTGGCGGTTTTACGAATGTGACGGATTAGATTGGAAAGGCTTCCTGTCTGAAGCCTTTCCATACTGGTACTCGATGTTCCAGTTTTGTGACACGAGAATGGCACGAGAATTAGTGTACCGCTGAGTGTACCGCTATACACGTGGTCGACACTTAGTCGACACGTTGTTGATACTTTTTTGACACGTGACCCCGTCAACGGTCTGCTTTGTGCCAATGCCACTCGGTAAACGCCGATGCCGCGTACGACAAAGACGACTATCCCGTACGCGAAATAGTTGAGAACTGCATGACGTGGACCTGACGGCAAGGACAACTGCGAGGAGACCCCTTTCGGTCGACGGGAAGGAGAACTGCATGCAGAAGTCGACGAAGTCGAACGAGGAGGCCCCTTTCCGTACCCCGTACTGCAAAGTGCCATTGATGGATGCCTTTTGCACCTGGAACGACCCCTTAAACGCTGTCGCGGCGACTATCCCGTACGCGAAATAGTTGAGAACTACTGACGTGGACCTTTTGCACCTGGGACGGCCCCGTAAACGCTGTCGACGATGTCGTGTCGGCGGAGTGAATGTGCAGGGTGAAAAGAATTGCTGCAAAGACGTCCGCTCTAGGCCTTTGGAGACATCGTGGGAACTCCTTCCGGTACTATACAAACTGCTGACGTGGCCGTGGACATGTACATGGAGACATGGTGGGACTTCATGTACATGAATACATGGTGGGAATTCCTTCCGCCACCCCCGTACCGCAAAGCCAACGGTGGGGAAGGAGAAGTGCAGACGTGCAGGAAGACGAGCGAGGAGGAACCAGGACGAGCGAGCAATGGCAGGACTAGCTGGACCGTAAGTAATAGCTGAATTGTGCATGACAACTTGACATCCATGCGGCACTCGCCACTTGCCACTGCATATTTCTTGTCCACTAACAATGTCTCTCCTCTGCCCCCTGTGTGTCCACGGCCCTGTTGCTGAATTGGCCCGATGAATCGAATGTCTTCCGCAACTGGAACGGCCCAGTAAACGATGTCGCGTCGGCGACTGAATGCGCTGGAGGGAAAATATTGCTGCGAAGACGTTTCCTCTAGACCACGGTAAGGCAACCCATTGATATGTTGCCAGTTACCTTCTACTAACACGTTATCAGGTGGAGTGTGTCTTGTACTCACGTTATCAGGTCGAGAGCGTATTGTAGTCACTCTCTCTATTCCTGTACTTCATTACGTTTAAGGTGTACGTATAACTTCTCAAAAAAATTTAATGGTCTACAGTCGTGTCGGAAGGGTACGGTGGGACTGTAGACCTGTTACCTTCTAACACGTTATCACTATATCAGGTCGAGAGCGTATTGTAGTCACTCTCTCTATTCCTGTACTTCATTACGTTTCAGGTGTACGTATAACTTTTCCAACAAATTTAATGGTTCACGTCTTCAGATAGAGAGCGTATTGCACCCACTGTCTAGTCTCTGTAGTGCATTGAGATTTTGTTGATCGCACATGAAAATGGATACACAGGCAAAGCAGGCCAAGTACATGGCGAGATGTCGCCAGAAGAACGTCTTCAGATAGAGAGCGTATTGCACCCACTGTCTAGTCGATTTTGTGGATCGCACATGAAATGGATACACAGACAAAGCAGGCCAAGTATATGAGAGAGTGGACGATGTGCGGATCGACACGGCCTGCGGGTACTTCATTAAAGTTACCCGTGACATAACTAGGATAAAAGTTAATCACTGCAAAGACATTGCCAAGTATGTGAGCACTTTGGACTTGACAGAAGAGTGCAAGGGCGACGTTGACAAAACATACCGCGGTGACTGTCACCATCATGACAGCAGGGCACATCGCACGCAGCATCGCAGATCGTGTCGAATTGCGCATCATAATATTGCAAAATTGCTCCTGTGCAGGCAAGTGGATTTCATTGCACTTCTCAGTTTGGGAAATGCTCGATTATGACAATTCTGCGTGTGAGTGCACTAGCCCTGAACATACATGTAGGTGACCCGTTTGTGGTGTCTCATAGCTAGCCCTTTCCCAAAGATGCTCGCCACTTTTTTCGGAACTTTTCGGTGTTTAGGAAGAAATCGCAACTTTCACAACTTTCTTCATTTTTCGGAACTATTTCGCAATTTCTCCGCAACCTTGGCGCAATTGGCCCCATGGTATGGGGTCGAAAGATCAAGTCACCGACTACATGTTGCATTGTTGGACAAATACATACTCGTGCTCGCTCATTTCTCGCCTGCCTTCAGGCTCATTTCTGAGAAACAGTAGATCAACGGTAGTTACGATAATTATGTGCATTCCCTTTTCCGTGCACTGTAATGATGTACATGTACATGTAGGATACATGCAACAGGCTACTGGCACTGTGTAAAATGGTGGTTCACAGCAGGAAGGGGTGTACGAGTTTGCTGTCGCAGCATCGCTGCATTTCTGCTATTTCTGCTCCCTGTTTTGTAGGTTTTGCACAAGAACTCTCCAATTTTGAGTTGCGATGTTGGCAACTTTTGAGCTTTTTCTGAAAATATGGATGCGATTTCAGCAACTAGCACTTGTTTTGGCACGGTTGCGAAAAGCATAAGTTGCGAAAAACTATGGCATCTTTGGGAAAGGACTACTCATAGCCTACCTCACGACCTTCTGCTTTCTTTCTTCATCACTTGTATCTTGCAGGTATATCATCCCGTGACGACCACATTGAAGTCTGAATTTGAAGTGTGAAGATGCTTCAGCAACCACATCGTACTTTTCCATTGCTTTCATTGTGCTTCTACTGTGCATGTGTGTAACTTGTGGGGTAAACATGTGATGACATTGTATGCTGGCGACACGGTCAGATGTTGTCCATGCGTCTAACGTACACGTGCATGTTATGCATTGAAAAGGATTTGCCACTTGCGATCCTGGGACGAGTATCAGGTCAGCTTTGTCCTGTCTGGGCTGTATCAGATTGCTGTTCACTTCTCTATCTGTTGGATGTGTGACTTTCTGCAAGTTTCTGGTGTATGATGGCCACTTCCTTTCTTGTCACTTTGTATGATATTACATTCTGTATTCGCTGCTTCCATGGCGTGGTCTGCAAACTGCAATCCTTGGGCAAATGTCATGTTTGCTATGTTGTGCTTTGGCCGTCAGCTTGTCTACACGCTGTAGTTGAATTATTTTTGTTTCACAACTGACTTCCTCAAGTACGGTGGCCACTGCTTTGCATGGCATTATATATGAAGAATTTCCTGTTTGTGTCGTGCGCATGTGCGTATGTGTGCGTGGCCACGTGTGTGTGCCGTGTGCATGTGCGTATGTGTGCGTGGCCACGTGTGTGTGCCGTGTGCATATGCATGTTTGTGTATCTGTGTGCGGGGTAGCGAGGCGGGGAAGGCTGGTATGTATCAGTGTTTTATTGCAGTCTCATGGCTACATACAGTACATCGCGCGTGGTCATCATGTTTATCTTCGGGGTTGGGGTGGGGAGGGAACGGAAAAAGAACTGAAATTATCCATATAAAACCGCTCTGTGAGCGGTTCTGAAAAACCTTTACTGGTACTGCCCCGTCGTAAAAGTAAGAAATTAGAACTGGTCCATTGTCCTCCCAAATGCGAACTGATCCACCTAAATCATGAATGACGGGACCCGAACGCACCAGTAGCACGAGGTTCCTACCTGTGGACGCAGATGGGGACGTTGGTCCGGACCAAAGGCCATGTACTGTACTAGCGGTAGGTGGTGTTACCCTATGATAATTGCTGTCCTGTGCCCTCCCGACCTCGTGCTACTGGTGCGTTCGGGTCCCGTCATTCGCGATTTAGGTGGATCAGTTCGCATTTGGGAGGACAATGGACCAGTTCTAATTTCTTACTTTTACGACGGGGCAGTACCAGTAAAGGTTTTTCAGAACCGCTCACAGAGCGGTTTTATATGGATAATCTACTTGTGGGGTCTTTATTCCCGTAGCTATGCAGAAGACGTTACTTCAGTAACGTCTGGCGCTAGCCAGGGTCCACACAGCTTTAATTTGGTGTTTGTTTGTTTGTTTGTTTGTTTGTGTCACGGCTGGAGCTATCCCGTATCTGTCCCGTATCTGTGACTACAAAGGCTCTACAGGATTGTACATTACAGCTGTCCACAATATTTGCGGGCTCCTGTATCTGTCCCGTACCGTACCAATATTCGTCGTATTATGTATACGACTCCCTGATGTAGATGGAGATTTGGAAAGAAATAGGGAGACGAGGAGGAAATTAAATTAGAATAGACGCCGAATAGGTGATAGGATGCGTCAGCATAAACATACTTTGGAAGAGAGATCCCGTCGTCTCCAAAATAAGCGTGAACGAGCGATTCAGCGCCGGTCACAGGAAACGTCGGAAGAGAGATCCCGTCGACTCCAGAATGCCCGTGATCGGCAGAGTCCGCCGGTCCCAGGCAACATCAGGACAGACATCTTGTTGAGTCCAGAACGCCCGTGATCGGCAGAGTCTAAGCCGGTCCCAGGAAACGTCAGGACAGACATCCTGTCGAGTCCAGAACGCCCGTGATCGGCAGAGTCAGCGCCGGTCCCAGTAAACGTCAGGACAGACATCCCGTCGACGCGCAGAAAAACTAAATCTGCAGCTTCCTTTGGCGTCGGACAGGATACGTATTTAAGGAGACTGTAAAGTTATGTAATGTCCAACTTTCGACGTGAGCAGCAGGTCACTCGCGTTGATTTTTCGACGTGCGAGCCAAATAACGCGAGCTGAACTTTCGCGTCGCAATCATCCCGTCGACGCGCAGAAAAACTAAATCTGCAGCCTCTTTTGCCGTCGGACAGGATACGTATTTTAGGAGACTGTAAAGTTATGTAATGTGCTCCACAGGCAACCATGCATTCGGCGTCGTCATTGGCTCAACAGGTCAATGTACATGTGTTACTACAAAAAGGCCAGAAAATCCGATTACTGTATTAAAATCAACTCATTTTCGCTGGCGATTTAATTTCGCTGATTTCGCCGCTTGGTACCAACCGGCCAAAGTAAATCGCAGGCCAAAGTTTGTCATAATTATGGCCCATAATATGGGCAAATGATGCATGATTGAGCAATGGATGCATGTGAGAGCAAAAATACCGATCGATTTCAAATTTGACGTGAAATGTGGAAACGTTTTTGCAATACAGTGATGTGGCCAATCAACGGAAAAAGACATTTCCATCAGTTCTTAAAACATGTACGATGAGCTAGGCAAAAAAGCATAAAAGCATAGCGTGGGGCCCTGAGCTTCCAAGCTCTCTCGTTTGGAATAGTTCGCGAGTTCGTCAAGCGAAACGTACAGTTCTTCAGAATGTTTCGTTCGCCTTTATTGGTTTTTCTTTCAGCCCTACTTTTCAATATCTCTCCCCTCTCCCGGGGCGGGGGTACAAGTGTGTGGGTGTGTGTGGGTGTGTGTGGGTGTTTCTATTTGTGTACCGTACGTATCACAATGCATGGCATGCCCCCCCCCCCGGGCCTCCCCCTCTAGCTTGGGTGATTCTTGAGTGCCCACTTTGTAAGGAGAAAGTGCTGGTATCTGCGTTATGCTGTTGCTGATGCTGTCATTCATCATTGCTGCTGCTGCCACTGTCATTTTTGGTCTCGTTGTTGTTTCGGTTGTTCACGGTTGTGTTTTTGTTGTCGTTCTTGCTGTTGTTTGTTTCAATTCTTTATTCTCACGATGGCACCATTGCCAATAAGACGTGTTGTTTGAATTCTTTGTTCTCACGATGGCACCATCGCCAATAAGAGATAAGTTTATGATTAGCTGAGATGCTGTGGATGGGGCTGCGGGTTGTTGTTGTTGTTGTTCTTGTCGTCGGGGTTATTATCGTCATCGGCGTCCTGTTTGCCGAAAATTGTCATTTTTGCACATCGGCTGTTGTCAGCCATACAGCGGTGCACTAGAGGCAAGTATGGGTTTATGTATATACGCTAGGACAAAAGTTGGTAAGCCCTGATTTTGTGTGCTAAATCCTCTCGGAAAAGTCTGAGTGTGCGAAAAACATGAAATGAGTTCTTACACACACACACACATGGATATTCTCGTGGAATTTCAGGAGATTCTCCAACGCTCATTGAGCTCTCCGAACTTCGGAGGTGGTTGAAACCTGGAGATTCCCGTTTTAATGAATCTACGCATGCGAACTACACGCATGTCTCCAAGCACGACCGAAACATTTTTATGATTATTATCGTACATCGTGCTCGGGACTCTCAGGTCCGGAGCCCGTTTGGCGTGTTGTACTTAAATCAACATCGACATCCATTCTTTTATTCTTCCCGTTCTTCATCTTCCAAGAGAGGTTCCTCCGAGAAACAGTCAAGAACAGAAATACACTCTTTGTTCGTAAGATGGCTGGCAAATTGATCATTTTTTTGCGATCGACCAGAACATGCACCGGTTGTTTTGCCCCATCCATTGGCTTCGGACACCCTATGCTCACTATGGGTTTCGAACGTACCACTGTTTGCCACGGGGAATTAATGCACCGACGAATTATTTTGGGCTCAAAATTTGGAAATTTTTCTGCTTGGCCACCCTGGGCCCTGGTCATGGTGGTCAGATACGAAATTTATACCATCAACTTTCCATTTGTGACAAGTCCTTGAGTACACGTACGAGAGTTGCGGGAGCTCGAGAGTGCTGAATGCACTTTGGTACAGAACCTTAGGGCGCGTTCGAATTGTCACTCTGACTTTTCGAGGAGTTCCGTTTTTCTGAAGAGGTGGCCTTATTGGCCTCTTCAGAACAACGAAGCTCCTCGAAATTCCTCAGCCTCATCCGATGGGAGAGGTAGATTAGTTTCGAAGAGTTTGGAATAGCTACGTCACATAGTACGTGGAGATGGTCGACCTGATCGGACGTCATCATCGCCATGACAATTCCACTGAAAAACTCTAAAATAGTAGAAAGTTACTAGAAACCGTTCTAATGGGACACTTCAACTAATCTCTTTATAAAATTAGTTTGAACAGTTGGTGAAGACAATTCGAACGCGCCCTTAGACAGGTATAGAGAAGAGAAAACAAAGATGGTATGCCGATGCGCCAAATAATCAGTACACCTACGTGGAATCCTATAACTTGAACTTTTAAAATAATTATGGTCCAGGACCGATTTCAGTTAATGTCTGGTAGTTCAAACCTATGCCTAACACAACCTGCATGCTGCAGTACGAGTACTCGTCTGCTTCTGCCGTTTCTTCAAAAGCCCGACTATCTGAGACTAAGTTAGAGAGCACGGTCACCTACACGATACACCAACCTGCACACATATACCTACAGGCAGTATACATGTACACGTGGGAACGAACGTCACACACCCTCTGCGAACAATGACTAGGCGTATGGATTGTTGAAAAAGACACTAAAAACACCTAGGTAACTTCAGCCTGGCTACAGGTGTTTTCTCCCCACATGATGCTCAGCCAGGAGTCCGGGTGGGACAAGCCAGATCTACCTTCCCACACTGGCTTTCACCCTGCTGTTGGTAACGTTCGCTTTCCGTTGATATCACCTTAGCCAGAGAAAACAACACGCTCTCTTTTCAAGTAGCGAAATTTGAAATTGAAATTTGGGCATTCAACTGAAAGAAAGGCAATACGTTAGAGTGACGGCAACATCAAGAAAATTCTAGAAACAGCTTGATTTGTAATCCAGGAGGTGCACACCATTTCCATGAAGCTAAAACATTAGCATCACTAGTGCCCAGTGGTGTATGCATAGCTATTGGGAGAGAGAGAGAGGGGGGGGGGGGTGCAATATTGGAAAGCAAGTTGAAATAACACAATTTTCAGCATCATTGAAAGAAACAAGCTCACAATGAAAGCAGCTAGGGGTTCCAGTTCGTAATGGTGCTGAGCAGTCCGGTATCACCGGCATCTAAGATACTCATTTCAGTACATAATGTTATTTCAGTATCAGCACTCAACAAATAAGACTTGACATATGTACAAACGGACACTTACATCTCACATTGGATTTTTTTACACGAATGCTGCCAATGCAGAAGCAGCTCAATGAACCTGGTGCCGTGACTGGCAACTCTGGGCATCTTCGCCAACTACCAACTTGAGCATCACGAGCCTCCTGGGTCTCTGTGGGAAAGAGTGGAAAGAAAGACGAAACAGGACGTGTGTGTAAACAGGACAGATCCACTGTGATTCTTTTAAGAGTAAAGACAAGCAATCATGATTTTCTGCAGAAAAAGTACCGAGTTTTCCACAGTATAAGCCACACTGGAGTATAAGACTCACCCAGATTTTTGTCACGAAATACTGAAAATCACATCTACCTTATTTACCACCGTAATAAGCCGCACCGACTTTTTTTGTTTTTAAAGTGCGGCTTATGCTACGGAAAATATGGTAGTTTTCGTTTCGTTTTACTATGCGAGGCACGCAGAAGGACCATGTAGTTCAAGAGCCGTCTTTAATGCTTGTAAGACCACGTTATTCTAATGCTGTTCAGAATCAGTGATCTCTGGATATTAGTGGATAGCGACGTAAAGTGGCAGCAATTTTCTGGCCGTCCAATGCGGCAAATGGCGTAAACTAAATATATCGCAAACATCGTTTTATATCCGCACTGCTACCGTCCGGAATGCCTTGCCCGCAGACCTGGGAGCCATAGCCTCGCAGTCCTTGTTTCCCAGTCACTTTTGCACGCACTTCTCTGACACCAAACACAATGCCACTCATCACTGACTTGCCTCTGTCCTTCTTCTTCGAGCTTTGCGCTTATTCTTATTTTGTGTTTCTGTTTCGGTATATTTCGTATTTCAAGGCATACCCCGAGGCTATAGGTATCATTGAGTACAGGACCATTCTGGAACATTCAGTCTATATTACTGTAAGACATGTTATTATAACGAGTCGCAAATTTAACGATTGTCCGAAATTCATAGGTTAACGAGAAGATATGTTAACGATCCTTCAGTAATCCGCCATGTCCAAACACAACATATATGAAGCCATACGGCCTAAACGGATCTTATTATGACGAAGAAATGTCATCCGTTAAAACGTTAGATTTACTTCCTCGTTAAATATACATGTACATGTCTTACAGTATGTATTTTTCTAGCTAGGCTGTTCACTAGCCATCCACTGTCTGCTCTCTTAACCCTACAGCCTCCCATTATAATGGAACTCCCTTCAATTTAGACTATGTCTTTGGGAAGTCCTCAAATATACAATAATGATAATAGTCCAGTAGTGTGCTTCACTGTCCGAAGAGTGCTCAATGCCCATGTAGGGCAGAGCCTTGTACACAAGAGAGAGTTTGGAAGCTTTGTTACAACTCTGAGTTTCACATATTACTACGATCATCATCAGGCAACTGATCATCAGTTGCCTGATGATCGTAGTAATACGTGAAGCTCCGAGGTGTAACAAAGCGTCCAAACTCTCTCTTGTGCAATAATGATAATATCAGCAATCAGCTAGGTACAGTGAAGAACGAGAAAGGCCCAAACTATAATGCTAAGGCAACCTACTTACACTTCCTTATGGGTTGGCCATCTAGTCCGCTGACAAACTATTGCTCAAGGTCGGCAAGGATCTCGTTTTCTGCAGCCTTGTCTGACTGAATTTCTCGCTTCCAAACTGCACCAGTTTGATCGGTGTTGTCCCAGAGATTGGTGTACCCGTCCTGGTTGTCTTCATCATCACCATACTGCCATGCATCTGCGTTGCTGTCGTACTTCTGTTGCAACTCGGCTATGTCCTCTCGTTCCTGTGCTTGCACACGATCGGCGTCCGCGTGGCGGCCGAATCCCTTTTCGAAGCCGAGTGGCTCTGTCGTCGTCGGCGATACTGTGGTGGTGGGTTGTGTTGTGGTGGTAGTGGGTGCTGCAGTGCTGGCAACTTCAGCAGAGCGTGCAGTCGCTGAGGCAGCTGTGGTCATGGGAGCGGTTCTTGGCGACGATGTCACCGGGGGCATTGACGATGTAGCTTCTTCAGGTGCTTTGGATCCTGTTGGAGTTAACGTTGTAGTTTCTTCTGGCGCTGTGGAGCCAGTCGGAGTTGATGGTGTGCTTTGCTCAGGTGCTGTGGATCCTGTGGTCACCTGGATTTGTGCATTGGTTGACACAACTTCAGATGAGGACAAACTCAGCCTGATGGATTCCGTGCTGGAAGATGCGACTGGCGCAGTCCTTGCCCCCGTGGCTCCAGAGCTTGTGAGTGGCTCTGAGGAGCCCGTAGTCAGGCCAGGACCTGGTGAATGCATCCCGGTAGAAACCGGAGTGGCAGCTATCTTACTAGAAGTACTCTCAGTGGATACGCCCGGTTGTGTGGACGAACCGACCGAGACACTGCTTGCTATCGCCCGTGATGTAGTGAGAGTGGTGGCTGCCTCTACTGCAGTACTGGTTGACAGGGTGGAGCGCTCCGAGAATGTTGCTGGCGCAGATGATACCAGTGGAGACCCACTGGTTGTTTGCTTTGCCGGCACACGAGTCATCGACACCTGCCTTGATACTGAAGAGGGCGATGGAGAAACGGGCGAAGCACTTCCGTGGGGCGATATGGAGCGTGCAGGTGATGCCACAACTGCAGATTTGCTGAAGTGTGGAGTAGCTGTACGGCCTTGAGGCGATGCTGTGACTGGTGTGTTAGTTGTCACTCCAGGAACAGTCGTCGTCACGGACGAGATGGTCTGTGACCCGGTAACAAGCGAGGTAGCAACAATTGAGCTCGAACCACTAACCTGTGAACTGGTAGCAATGGTAGAGGTTGCGGGTGACAATGGCGTCGTCGGCAGAACTCCTTTTGAAACATGGCCGTGAGTTGTCACAGCTCCTCCAGTTGTCACCGGTCCTCCAGTTGTCGGTGTTTGGTTCTGGGTTTCTGATGGCAGACTGGAGGGTACGGAGGGTGACGGTATGTGCTGTGTTGCCGTTTCTGCTGTTGGTTCCATTGTCGGTGCTGCGGAAACGGTTACGCGAGGCGCAGGTAACGATGCTGAAACCGTGCGTGGGCCCACCGTAGGGTTGCCGAGAGGTGATGATGTCGCCAAGCCACCACCACCTCCACCTGCCGTGGGGGAGTTACCTCTTGTGACAGAGCCAGTGCTGGATGATGTCACTGCCTCACCAGATGATGTCACCTCTTCGCTGGATGAGATCCTTGATTCACTGGGCGCAATAGCAGTGGCAATCTGGCCAGGGGTGGAGCCAGTTGAACTAGTCTCGCTCAAAAAGCTATTGGAGGTTGGCTCTGGAAATGTCGTCGATGTACTGCTTGCAAGACCAGTTGTGACCATCTGGGCTTTAGATGTACTTGCCCCAGGTGTTTTTGGTCCGCGACTCGTCTTGGTTGATGAGAAAACCACTTCGCCACTGGTCGCCGAAGTTGCACCACCTGCCTGCGTTGACTGGGCAATTTCACCAGGGTGAGTGCTGCCGACACCAGGCGGAGCAGCGCTGAGTGCTGGCGTGACGGTATTGCCAGACCACGCTGTCGGCGAAGCGTGACCAGCTGTGTTCGTCGCTGCACGCGCCGAGGTTGTCGGCTCAGCCGTAGTCACGCGTCGCAGGATGTCCGGATAGGCGTCGAGACATTGCTGGGCGCTCATAGGCGGCGGTGTGTTGGCAGGTTGACGCGGCGGAGCATAGGGACGCCACGGCCGAACAGGAGGCAAGTCCCACCAATCGTTGAACGGAGGGTGCGCAGGTCGAGTGAACCACCTGCCGAAGCTGGCTGACCGGCGTCTGGTCGCCGCTCGGCGCCTCGATTGGTATCGGTGGCCGTCGTAACCACGTCGCCTCTTCCAAATATACGAGTCAGCCGGTAGGAGCAACAACACAAGGAGAAGCATGGCTACGAGAGCCAAGCTCCGTTGTGACGCGGTTCCTGCCATTTTCCGTCCTCGTCCCGGTCGTCGAACGAGTTCTCCGAGACAACAAGAAACGAAATTCCGCTTCGCAGAAAGGGAAAAAAGGCCAGTGCAGTCGACAAGCCGTCAATAGCCGACCTGCGACGGTTGAGAGGGGAAGAGAGAACACCGAGCTTCGATGTTCCTTCTTGTTCTTGTTGCAGGAGTTCGGCTTCGTTTTGCAGGATAATATTCGGCTGCATCCATAGGCCACGGGTTTGCTGCGTGCTTCTTTGGCGCGATCAAAAACAGCTTCACAACTAACTTTCTTCACTTGCGAAGCAGTGTTCCACTCGAAATACACAACCATGTATGTTGACGAAGGTGCAGCATGCAGTCAGTGTACTGACTGTGTAGCCTGTACTGTACTCTGTAGCCATGGTAGCCATGGTAGCCGTGTAGGTCGGGACCTAAGTGCACCAGTGACCATGGTGACGGCGGCTTGGACCCGGGAGTCGTCTCCCGACTCTAGCCTAGCCTCTTCTCTACTCTCTACTACTACTAGTACTAGTCTAGGGCTAGCACTTAGCAGCCTAGTATGGGTGGCCATGAAGTCGAGACACCAGGTCGCTGCTGGTCGGGGGAGCTCCCCAAACCTCACCACCAATGGCACCACTTATTCATGTTGTGCTTGGTTCCCGTTCCCTAGCTGCAGCTATCTCACGTCTTTGTACACAATCTGGGGACAGGATCGTTTCGACCTTTGTGGACTCATCAGCGCTAACCACTTGCACCACCACTCACCAGTTACTTTACAATCAGCTCAATCAATGCAATGACTGAGCTCATGCGATAACATTGCACGACACTGACCGACGGTACTGACGTCCTACAACTACAATGTAACTGGCTAACAGCTCTAGCACATCTTGGAATTGTTATTGACGTATTGCCTTTCTCTCACACTGTGGGCATTGAAAGACGTAGATGAGTTAACTCGTGGAAAGGGTCGGCAGAACATCTTTCACCACATTGACCGCATGAGTCGTCCCAAATGCGACATAAATTTTGACGCACGGATAAGACGAACTGACATTCGCGCGCTGTGGCGTTGTGCTTGTTCTTTCACTGTATCTTTTGTACAGCATCTCTCTTTTTCCGAACTCATTTTGCACAAATTCTTTTTTTCCCAACTCCAATGTTCATTGTATACACACAAATAGGAGATCCCCCCGATAGGCGTCAGCCTTTGGGTAATCCTGAAATAAAGATTATTATATTACACCACTCAATAAAGGAATCTCCGTGGCGTCAATTCGACCACATTTTGTACTCTGTATATGTATTATTTTATGATGAGGAAAGGAGAAGGACAGAATGTTACGAGTTATGACAAACTGTCCACCAACGTAACCAGATCTTATACAGTCAGCGAGTGCGACAAAATGGTACAAAAAAACATTTTGTCCCTTTCCTTTCTTCATCATAACTATATTGGCTCACCATCCGAGTACAAGTATTTTATTCGCCAATATCGGCATCATGGTTTTGTGGCCGCCCATTTGGCTTGCTGATCCGCCCGGATATTATTTGTTCGTTCAGCATATGCGAACACTTGGATTTATCCATGTGAACGCGAGAATGCATATTAATATTAGTGACTCCTTGGCTATGATGGTAGCTACACGTACATGTATGTGGCTGGTCACGCCATGATGCATTGATAGTCTCTCTTTCTCTTTCTTTCTCTCTCTCTCTCTCTCTCTCTCTCTCTCTCTCTCTCTCTCTCTCTCTCTCTCTCTCTCTCTCTCTCTCTCTCTCTCTCTCTCTCTCTCTCTCTCTCTCTCTCTCTCTCTCTCTCTCTCTCTCTCTCTCTCTCTCTCTCTCTCTCCCCCCCCCCCCATGGTGCGTGAGCGCATTTCACCTCACCGGCACAGATTTATAGCATCTACACGCCCTTTGTTGTCCCCTATGTTCTCTTGCTGTTGTTATTGTTGTTCTCTTCCATTCTATATGTAGGCATGTGCACTTTCATAAAAAAAGTATGGCGCTGTAAGTACATGGTTAGTACATGTACCTAGCCGGGGGATGAATAAGTAGAATCTACATGTACAGTAAGATCGGGCGCCGAAGAACGCAGGGGCTCGAGCGCAGCCTAGGACAGTTCTTAAATTTTTGATTCTAGCCAGACCGTTCTTATTCACACGCGCGCGGCGAGTCGAGTGCCGGCCGTCATGACGTTTGTCATGTACATGTACATGTACATGTAGTGCAATGTAGTACTTCTAAACTTGTAGTGGGTGTCGTAAATGGGAATGACTGTATATGTAGCAGTTACTGTTTACACGTGTACATGACATGTACTCACCTCCCATACATGTACAATGTTCCAAGTTTTAAAAGTGTTCTTAAGGTGGCAGACTACCCAAAAATTCGCTGAAAAATCGAATTTGTAACTTCGTATTGAGTGCTACGGCAGTTGAAAGAGCATGAATAGCTGCAAATTCTCTGAAAATTGTGTCCCTATTTGACCAGCCGTTCAAGAGTTATGGCCAAAAATGTGCCCTTGCAAGGAAAGAGTTTTTTGTTGCATGCTGTCATTTGTTGGCAGCACTGTATTTGAATGTGAGCAGACCGTGCGCAACTTGTCATATTATGGAAACACGCGAAAGTGTGCAGAATTTTGCCCCAAGTCCAAAAAAGTCCAAAAAATCACGTTAAAAAACCACGTATTGGGCTGCACGGCGGCGGGCGAAGCCCGCCGCCGTGCAGCAGGACTTTTGCCCGCACCCTCGTGACGTTGCAGATATGTGGCTTGATTTGACGTTGATTTAGTGACTTTGGCAAGTTTGAGTCGTGTCAAGAAGTCAGGTAGGATTCAGTACTAGGCAGTAGTGAAACGTGAGTGGCAGTCTTTGCCGGTTTCTGAGGACATCCTGGATTTGGTGTGCAGCGCTGTGGAAATGGCTTGCTGTGGAGGTCCCAGCACTGGATGTTGTATCAAAGGTACGACCTCGTAGCACACCCTAAACCTAAAAAATTCAAAAATTGACTTGGGTCTGTGGGAGTCCGCGAGAGAACGCCCACTCGTTCCGTTGTGACAGATTCCAGGGCCACGTTGAGGGGCCCTACCCCACCACCCATGGCTGCTTCTGGACTTGTTTTAGGTTTGGGTCCCGCGCACGGACAGAATGGGCACGAAAATGTGAAAAAAATGTAAATGCATTTGTTTGGCTCCTGGGTGGCTCGCACACCGTGGCACTATGCCGGAAATTTGAGTTTTTCCGGCCTGGAACGCCTGTCAGTGAGGCGCAAGAACTTGTAAATCATGTCCTGAGGGCCAGCATAGTGACAGGAGTGTGTGGTCAAAATTTCACTCAAATCCACTGAGAAACACCAAAGTTACGGTCAATTGAATGCCATATGAAATTTATGGGTAGGCTGCCCCCTTAAATCTGATAATTCTAGCCTGGACTGTTCTTAAATTTGGTCGGTTTTCCAGCCTGGGTGTTCTTCGGCGAGGTGTTCTTCGGCGCCCGATCTTGTAGTAAATGATATGGTGATATCCAGTGCACCCGTACTGCCGTGGACTCTTGAATGTACAGATGCCAAAAGCCCCTGGTGTGGATAATGCTCGAAAAGCAGTGAAATTGACAGAACCATACAAACCTTATGGTGGGCACTTCCTTGAATTTCCGCTACATTTCTTTAGCCACATGGACCACATACGAAGCATTAGGCTTTCCCCAAATCGCAGAAAACGAGACTTATCGAAACATCGACTCGGATGGAGAGCCAAGGATAAATTTATGGAAAAGAAAAAGGACCAAGGAGCTACAAGTTACGCTATAAAAGTATAATGTCCACTGCCTCCACCAGTTACCAAACAATAGTGCACATTATAGCGTAACGTGTAGCTCGTTGATTCTTTTTCTTTCCTATGAATTCATCGAAAAATCGCTACGCTCTTCGCCGATTTTGGAGGGTTCCTTTGAGAGTCGCCGAAAATCTACCAAATGTTGTTGCAAAGTGCGTTTACGAACGAATGATGTTGCTGCGAACATGACCGCTCCCATCTGCCCAGCTGCCTTCGTGATCTCGGCAGCTATGCCCGCGACAGAAAACAATGGAGTAACATCTGCTCAGCCATTTAGTCTAGTACTGCTCTTCTCTTCTTAAATTTGACCTTTATTACAAGACTCTTCTTTTCTTTTTCATTCCGTTTCCCCACTCTCACACACACATGTTCACAGTCAATTCTGCCGTCGTGGGTCCCATTCGGGACGGATACGAGAATAATGATAATAATAACTCCACAAGACACTTGGCACAATGAACGTGTCCAGCCTATTATTAATGTACACGACCTACATCCGACCTGTTCTCGAATATGGCAGCCTTGCCCTCTCCAACACCACACAGCAACAGCGGGACACACTGGAGAGAATTTTTTTCTACAAAGAACACAAACCCGGCTCGAGACGAAAATAAGAACAAGAAAGATAACAAAGTTGCATGCAGGGAGAACGAAGAAACGACTATAGAACACAGAAGTTGTGGGTTGACAGAACAAACAACTATTGAGTCGGGGATGACTACTAGTATCCACTAGCGCAGCTGTGTAGGTGGGGCGTTGTGGACTCCTCCGACCAGAGGTCTCGGTATCCTTGCACACAACGCGCACCAGGGGGGGGGGGGGTAAAAAAGAAAGAGTTTGGCCATCATGTCAGGTAGTATGCTAGTCTATGGTGTACACGTCGACAGCGGTCCCACAAGTTTGCTCGAGGAGGTACTTGTACACTGCTACTTTGAAGCGTTGCAGCGCTGCCTTGGATGGGGGAGCGTTCAGGATGGCAGAGGGTAGAGCATTCCATGTTGTTAGTAGTATGTAGTAGTATTTATTATTTTAGTAGGCCGAATGGGAAGGATCGGTGTAGGATGTCAGGACTTGTTGTGGGGAGGGGGTTGACAACTGGAAGGCATGGGAGTGTTTCACTTGATGTCGGTGGCGGGTTATGGGGCGGGCGGGCTCAGGGGCAGCAGGTGGCAGCAGGTGGCAGCATGTCTGTCAGCTGGGCTGGACCGGAAATGTAGTGCAGCTTGAACAGGTAGCACAGTCCCGAGACTTGCCGACGCACTGATAAGCTTGGGAGCATGGTCCCAGCGCCAATGCTGCGCATGCACCGTTGCTGAATGCGGTCAAGCTTCGCGAGGTTGGACCGGGCTGCGCCTTGCCAGACTAGGGGAGCATATTCCACGGTTGGGAGGATGAAACCTTTGTAAACGCTGAGGCTGCCGTTGCGGTCGAGTACTGATTGATTGATTTTATTTGGATTCGCGAGACCAAACGAGCAGGAGTGCTCAATAACAGGGTAGCGAATGGTTGAGTTGTGCTATGTGACAATGTAGTGTGTGCGTGGAGGGGGGGGGGGGGAGCTGCGGAGGCCCAATACAATGTAAGGGGATGGGAGGAGAGAAGGCCAGCGGAGAGTCAAATTCAGAAGAGGGAGGAGAGAATAGCTGAAGTACACGGTTACTGAGCGAATTCAAATAAACCAAACAAACAGCAAAACAAGTACACAGCTCACGAGAATAAAGAGGACTGGAGCACAGAATTGAACTGCTGATGTACACAGCTGACGAGAATAAAGACAGGAGCACAGAAATGAACGGGAGGCAGTCTACGAAGTGGTGGTACCATCGGTGCATGCACCACGGTACATTACCATATTATCGGCGCGGCTTTGCAAAGTTCGTGGGTACTGAATACCATGGTGTGACCAATTGTGTAGCAGTCTACAACGTGTAGGGAATGGCAGCTCGGCGGAATGGGCACACCTTCCTGAAGATTCAGCTGATTCTGAAGCCGAATCTCTTGTATTTTTGAGCCGAGCGAAACGCCGAATAGGCGAAAAACGAGCCGATACGAAACATGCCGGAAAGAGTACGAAATTCTGCCAATTTGTCTGCCGGCATTATCCACCAAGGTGTAAATGCCACTGACTACGACATTATTTCACTCCATGGCATGGATCCATGCATATTCTAATTGTTCAACAGATGGTACTGGCTGCCGAGTGTGCTGTATGGCTGTGTAGTCAGTACCGCCATCCGTCAGGTGCAAATCGATTGATAAGCAAAAAATTGTGAAAAGCTATCCGGTATACTATCCAGCTTACCAGTCTAGGGACCGGCGGATTCTGCTCGAAAAGGTGGCAGATTCTGCTCGAAAAGGTGGCAGATTCTGCTCGAAAAGGTGGCAGATTCTGCTCGAAAAGGTGGCAGATTCTGCTCGAAAAGGTGGCGGATTCTGCTCGAAAAGGTGGCAGATTCTGCTCGAAAAGGTGGCAGATTCTGCTCGAAAAGGTGGCAGATTCTGCTCGAAAAGCAGTGAAATTGGCAGAACCATACAAACCTTATGGCGGGCCTCGAATTCTGCTCCATTTCTTTATCCACATACCAAACATGCATGAAACTTACCAGAAAAAGTTCCGAATTCTGCCAATTTTCTGCCGGTGGCTAATAGCTCAACAGATGGTACTGGCTGCCGAGTGTGCTGTATGGCTGTGTAGTCAGTACCGCCATCCGTCAGGTGCAAATCGATTGATAAGCAAAAAATTGTGAACAGCTATCCGGTATACTATCCCGATTGGCACCTGTTCCAGGCACATGCTTGAGGAAGTGGCATGCATGCAGCACCATCAAACACAATTATACCCCCACCCCTTCCTAGCCTCGGCTTTGGTAGATAGTGCAGGCAGACAAATTGGAAGAATTTGGTTCCTTTTCTGGCATATTTCATGCATGAAGTTGAAGACACCACTTACTAATGCACTTATTGCAACCGTACATGTACCGGTAAGTACAGATGCAGTGGTGTCTTCAACTTCATTCTCCCGAGTCAAGCTCCGTATGAAGACATCCAAGAAGAATATTGCGTGATGAGTTCAGCGGGGAGCAAACGTACGTCGCAATATCGTTGCTGTGTCATCTTCTATGCGCCATGCGCTACCTGATGTACCATCCTGCTATGTCGGATACCGCTAACCATGCATGGACTAGGCACCATTCGCTAACTGATGGTGGTGGTGGTGAGAAGGAGATCTCTGTGCCAGAATAACTTAGCAGTCTACAACGTAGAGAGCATGTGTGAGCAGGCGTGTATTTACCGCCATATTGCCAGGTGTATGACTGTATGTTCAACCAGCATATTAATCAAGCATTTTATTATCTGGTGACTCAGTGTACATGAAACCCTTATAATGTTACGTCATAATCATCTAGGCATAGGCGATCATCGGCCAACAGACTCACAACACTTACTTCCTCCTCTTCTTGTCCGGGGAGGTTACACACATGTTGTTGATGTAATCTTGGTACATGTACAGCATTGCATTGCTAAACGTGGAGCAGACAAAAGGAGAGCGCGATGATGCTCAAGCATGCAATAATGATTGAGATATCACACAATTAGCTAGCCGCTGGCAACGTTGACGCCTATTGCACTGTTAATATAATGACACCTTACTCCATCCGGTTGGCACCGTGATCCTGAGTCCAATGGTCTGTGATCTGCAAGGCCCAGGGGAGTATGGCCTGGCAGCAACTTCACGCGACACCCACGCAGGGCCAGAGACCCGCGGAGCGATGCTATACTTTTGTATTTCCTCCAGTAGCCTCCTCGGCGTCGCAATAGTTTGAGTCGAGAACATTCTGCATAAGCAGGATCAGGCGCGCCATACAGTCAGTCAGTCAGTCATGCTCATGTACGCTCCAGCAGGTTTTTGTCCCGTATCAACAGACACCACCGTCAACACCGTGGTGCGTAGACTGTAAGAGCGTTGGGTTCTGAAGTCAAGATTGGCATTTGCTGCCGACCGAATTACCCCTTGCTGCTTGCTGGTGCACGGGACCGCCTGAGACTACTTCGAGTACTAGTATTCCCGTTTGACCGTGCTCAGTACACCGACCCCTAGAAGACCCGAGCGCCTGAACAGTGGCCTTTCCAGCGGCCGAATACGCCACAGCGAGGTGACTATGCTCCAGACATTGTAACTGTGATCGTGAGCCACACATCACTGTTCCTCGTCGCAAGGGTACTGTGCGTCGCAACCCCAAACGTAACTGAGTGGATGAGGGGCTCAGCGTTTGCACCATTAATGTGCAACAATTTGCTAATACAAGTGCCTGTACATCACAACTAGACTAGTCACAGCTCGAAAAGGTTTGACGCGAAGTCCGCGCGCATGCGCAGAGCTCCATTGAAGGGATCGTGGTAATCGTCCTTGCCTGGAACGGTCCCTCACTGGGGACTCTGAATGGCGCCTTGTTCGAACACAGCTCTTCCACCAGTCATTCAGGACACTGTGAAGGAGGTGTGGATGATGCTCGTGTTGATGCTCCTGGCGAATGCGATGCTCACCGCGAGTGAGCAGACAACACTGGATGGAAGCAACTTTCCTATTCCTGAACCTCTGGAGGTGGTTTCTGGCGAGTTGACACGTAGCTACGATCCCGCAGTCGCATTTCCTCGGCCCGGAGACCCGCTGAAGCATTCGTTGTCAGCCCGACAGACAGTGCAGTTCGGCGCCATGGAAATTGTCGCCAATTTCGGATTTCTTCAACGCCCAGCGGGTGTCAGCTTTGTGAATCTGAGCTGCGTGCTGGCTGGCATGTATTTGCCAGTTCGTGGGCGAGCGGAAACCTGGAACCAAATAATGATAGTTTCCTCGTATGCAGGCTGCAAATGCCGTAGATCTCATCAGCCCAGAGTGACGTCATCACCTGATCATCGCCTACTCGTCTTCTACGGGTTCGGCCCTGGTCAGGCTTGTGCAAACCAAGTGCTACTCTACCATGGCGATTGGGCGATTCAATTGAATTCTCGTGGAGGCGAGCACGTGCCCTGGGCATTCTACCCGGGCCTCGTGGCTGTACCGGTGTCCCACGAGCAGTTTGATCTGATCTCTTACGGCGGAGCACTGTGTGACGATCTGGACAAGATCGAGTGCCTGACTTTCTCCGACGATGTATGGCAGTTGCGTATCTCCAGTAACGGATCAAGCAGATCCGGATCAGAGGCTGCCGAGGTTTGGACAAGGAGAAAGGTGGTAGTTCATTCCCAGCGGTCAGGGCCAGGTCCCAGATCCAATCCGTACCTGTTCCGGATTGGCAACAACTCACTGCTGCTGTTCGGAGGGGTCCAGGTGACGGCCAATTACACTCGACTCCTTGTAAAAAGTGACTTTTGGACGTATACCATGGACAGAGGGCATTGGCAGCAGCTTCACACTGACCTTGCCGCCACAGACGCGTATTCAGTACCAGTGACGGCGAATTCCTTTCGTCTCCTGTACAACAGCCTACAGGCGGTATATGTTAAAGATTACAATGTCATAGTAGTAGCGGTTCATGATCCGTTCGAGTCAATTGACTTGTTCATTTGCGAACTGCCGGAAGATGAAACGCACAAACCTGGTATGGTTTACTGCCGGAAAGCCGGTACATGTCAAACTCATGTATCCAAGGCTGTGCGATCGCTACTCCACATTTCCTGGTTTTCGCTGACCGCAGGGGATTACTCAGTGTACATGCTCCTTCATGGCCGAGTCAGAGTGGCCGATTTAAGTGAGTTCACCATAAGACGGGTCACATCGTCCTCGGGGAAAACCAGCCTCGCTCTTCTACAAGATCAACAGCAGGATTTGCGTATGCTGTTTCCCGGCTTTCAGGAAAGCTTCTCCGCTGCCCCTGTTATCAAGATCGATAACTTCCTCGGAATAACAGAGTATGCGTTTCTAGGAGGATATCGTATGGGAAATGATGGTCTTCTATCGTTGGTCACGCCTGACCTTCCGCTGAAAATGGAAGTCTGGGGAATGCGTATGAATCGCGGTTCCGGCATGTCGACCATATCGATGAAAGCCTCACCATCAGCTCCACCATACGCCAGATTGTATGGCCACACTGCCACACGTGTAGGTGCCGTGGCCATTTTGTTCGGAGGTGAGCGTCCTATCGCCACTATATCTAGTACCTTAGTTTACGAAAGCCACCCTTGGTGCTATCATCTGGGGAACAACTATTGGAGACGGGCGAAGTATGTTCCGTTCCTACAAGCGACACCAAGAGCGCGCTCGCTTCACGTGTCTTTTCCGTACAGAGATATTGGCATGGCAGTACAGGGAGGTGCGAGCGACCTTGAACTGTTCGGAGACCTGTGGATGTTTGTCACCAGCAGCTCGGCAGCGTGCAGCGGCAGGTGGGTTGAACTTACTGGTTACGTCACAGGAGGGCATTTGCCGCGACGGAAAGGCCATTCGGCGACCCAGTACGGCGACTGGGACGTCATTCTCTTCGGTGGCTACTCGAGTGAGTCAAAAGGCCAGAAAAACGGACTGGAATCGAACACAGAAGACGCTAAGGATGACATGTATTTGACGATTCTACGTATTATCAGCCTCACCGAGGTTCGTATCAGGAAAATTCCATTACAGCGGTCTGTCCAGCGCAGGACCGGTCATTCCTTGTCGAGATACACGAACGATTCCTTTCTTCTCCTGGGTGGAGTGCATCGTGTTAATATGGGGAACTTCACCGTCGCCCACGAGGCTCTACTGCTCCAGATGCGCCCAGACAACACTATGAAAATCATTCCGTTCTTCAATTATTCCATCATGCAGCACCATGTCGTCGACAATCTGGTCGTGTCAGGCCTGGCCCTGGATGGAATTGGAAGCCGATTCACCCAGTTGAACTATCTGCTGCTGAAAAACGACAAGCATTGCCCAGTCGGCTACGGACGGAATGCGCAGGATTCGTGCCAGCCGTGCCCCAAAGGCACCTACGCATCCAGTGTGCCACAGCAGTGCACGAAGTGCGCAGAGCATCTGACGACGGCCGGCGAAGGGGCCTCAGTGTGCATTGCGAAAGATCCGTGCACTACGAACACATGTCACGGCCACGGCGCATGCTTCGTGGACAGCGAGAACGACGCCTATTGCAAGTGCCGCTTCGGGTATCTACCCGCCGACGATTGCCGAACGCCGACGGTGTATCTGTCACAGATTGCTGCTGCAGTGTTCTCCACTGTTTTGGCCATTCTTATCACGTCTTTAGTGAAATATCTCCGACGAGGAAAGACATTGCGACGCACCGAAGAAGAGCTGAGAGTCGAGCGCTTTCATCTTCATAAGTCCAAACTTAAACTGTCCGAGATTAACCGTGGGACACGAGTGAGGTGGGTGGATTTGACAATCACTCGACAAATTGCGTCGGGAACCATTAGCAAGGTGTACCTGGCTGAACTGAATGATTTGGTGGTGGTGGTGAAGAAGCTTCCCCGCTATGCAACTCGGGCCAAATGGCAAGTAGATCTACGACCCTACGATATTTTCATGGAGGAGGCGGAGGCGCTGCGATCTTTGCGCCATCCCAACATAGTCCTCTTCCTCGGGGCCGGACAAGACGCTGCTAGCATAGGTCCGTTTTTGGTCATGGAGTACCTGCGACGTGGCTCTCTTTACGACAACCTGAAAGATCGGGCAGTAGATATCGATGGCAATGACCGGCTTCGCTTCGCCATGGACATCGGTCGTGGTATGCGATACCTACATAGTTCCAATCCGCCGCAGATTCACCGTGACCTGAAGAGTCCCAACATCCTGGTGAGCGAGAAGTGGGTGTTAAAAATTGCTGACTTGGAGTTTGTTCGGTACTCATCTCTGGTAAAGGAAGACGACAAAACTACACGTACTTCTACTGGTGCCAGATCATGTCCAGGTGATCAATCGCAGTCCGACGCCAACCAGAGCACCCCAAGCGGCGCCGACTCCCTGGGAACGGCACTCGCCCCGACACATGCTGGATCCTCGACGATGCTCACTCCTCTGTTACCGTGTGTGGAGGAGTCTGCTGAGCGGCAAGCACCTGGCCTCAACAGCAGCCCTAGCAGCCATCATTGCACTCCTTCAGAGCTAATCCCTACGCACGACGTGCCCGTGGCCATGACATGCGGAGTTGGCACGGACCGTTGGAGAGCTCCGGAGACTTTGACGAAGAACAGCTACACGGAAAAGTCTGATGTCTATAGGTAAGTGCGCCCAACTAAACCTCACTACAGTGATTTCAGTAGTGCATCACTTATAATATACAGCAATGAATACAACTACATGTATGTTCACACTCATAATCATGACCATAGCAACGAATAAAGAGTTCCAGAACGTTCTATATACTAGTGATTATGATCATGCATCTACGTACGCACCACCAAGGTACAGGTTGTTGGATCTAAGCAGGACCGGCGGAAGGAGGTTTTGACTGGTCCCGCCATACGCTAGCCTGTCATACTTTGATATGGTGGCTGCACATAACCACCTAGCATGTCATACTTTGATATAGTGGTGGCTGCACATACAGTTTGATAATAATTATTGGTGGTGGCTGCACATACAGTTTGATAATAATTATTGGTGGTGGCTGCACATACAGTTTGATATGGTGGTGGCTGCACATACAGTTTGATAATTGGTGGTGGCTGCACATACAGTTTGATATGGTGGTGGCTGCACATACAGTTTGATATGGTGGTGGCTGCACATACAGTTTGATATGGTGGTGGCTGCACATACAGTTTGATATGGTGGTGGCTGCACATACAGTTTGATATGGTGGTGGCTGCACATACAGTTTGATATGGTGGTGGCTGCACATACAGTTTGATATGGTGGTGGCTGCACATAACCACCTCGGCAGTAAACACGTGTTGCTGGTCCAAAAGTTGGTCCGGCCATGACCTGACCAACCGGACCGGTTCCGCCGGGCCTGCTAAGAACAAGAAAACAAGAAAACGTTCTTGGATCCAACGAACCGTACCTTGATGATGTTTGTAGAGGCATGATTAATTAAAATGACAGAATGTCCTCACCTTCTTTTTCACTTATTGAGATTTTAAAAATGTTATCTCCTTGTCGACTCTTCATGAAACTCTTTGTAAACCAGTGTTCGCACTCATAATGATCACAAACATAACAACGGAGTTCAAGAACGATCTGGATCCAGAACGCTCTGGAACTCCTTATTTGTTGATGTGATTGTGAGTGGGCATATTGTTTTAATCATTGCTTTATCAAATTTAC
Organism: Sycon ciliatum; assembly: GCF_964019385.1. NCBI lineage: Eukaryota > Metazoa > Porifera > Calcarea > Leucosolenida > Sycettidae > Sycon > Sycon ciliatum. Next base: position 31,293,228 of record NC_088647.1, read on the forward strand.
TGTATCCGCGTCGCCTGTTCAAATGCATAACTTGTTTGTGTTGTACCAGACAGATGCAACGGATTGGGAAAATCTCATGCAGGGAGCAGCATTAACAGTTATGTTTATGTGGATTTGCGATGTAACGCTCTACACAGTCATGGTGATGTCATGGTGATGTCATGGTGATGTCATGGTGATGTGTATAACTTACCCTAAGGTGTGTCCATTGCAAAGCCTGCTTGGAAACAAAACCTTCATCGCCTCTGGTGTTTCTGGCCTTTAACATTATTAGGAAGAGTTGCCAATGTTGCACCTTGTACCCATTCTAATGGGTTTTACAAAACACTGTGCACTACCCTGAACAGGGGGCACATTGCACAACGCGCACTGCTCATCGTACACTAAAATTGCCTGCCGTGTATGGTGTGCAGTTGAAACCGGTCATATGGCAGGTACAGGTCATTCTGTTGTTCTGTTATCAACAGAGTACCATTTACCTGATTGGACAGTAGAAACGAATTTTTTTCTTCATTTGTATCCTGCTGGCTGTAGTGTACTGCGAATGGAAAGTTTTCACCTGGGCTATATGTACTCATTAATTTCATTCAACTCAATCTCGTGGCATGTGCATGCAGCTCTAATATGGGGAATAACCCCAGAGATGAGGGCGATACCCAGCCATGGCAAAAAGTACAAAAGAAAAAAACAAGAAAGAAAAGTGGAAAGAAAGGAACAGGGAGGAAAGCAAAGCTTAGCCATGAAAAGTGAGATAATCGGTCATTACATTGTATAGCTAAACACGTGTGAGTGCTGCAGGAAAACGCAACTCACTGCAAACAACTATTACTTGGCGAAACTGAGACATGCTGTGGCTATCTGCTCGTCTGTTCTGTTGGTACTTGCAGCTACGGCGTAGTGCTCTGGGAAATATGTGCACGCCAGCTTCCCTACGGGCACCTCAACAGTTCGGAGTACATCCATCAAGAGATCATTGACGGAGAGAAGCTGGTGTTTCCGCCTGGAACACCATACGGGTACCGGCACCTCGCCGAAAGGTGCATGGCGGAGAATCCCCGGGATAGACCATCCTTCAGGAAGATCATCCAGCAAATTGATGAGCTCCAGGTCAGTCCTCCGGCAAGTGAATGAGAAGGTGGTAAGGCAACGAATTCCCTTAATTTTCTGTAGCATGAGTTTGCCTCTTTTGGAATATCAAAATCAGTTCAAAATGTACGGAGACGCGTCAAAATGTTTTCACGTGTCATGACATCTCTATGCAAGTATGTTGATGCCTACCCGGTACCCCCTCCTCGACTAGCCTATGCATGACTGGTGTAGGCATTATGCACTCCTCCTTCGTCCTGCAAAATATTCAATTATCAGCATCACGGAATGTAATATCAATGAAAGAACAATGTCGATTATTTGCAAAGAACAATGGAACAATATTTTAAGATTTGAATGCCGTTTCATGTTATAATCACCAGAAAAAGTTTTTTTGTAGTCCAACTCTCAGTGTGATGACGATTTCCCATGATTATCACATGAAAACCACGTTCAAATCTTTCTTTTTTTCTTTTTTCTATTGTTCCATTGTTCTCGTGGTATGAGTGCGCTCAGTTTACTTTCATCGATATTAAGTTTCTTGTCTCCACGCCAACTTTTTATCATGGAATGTCTCATTTTTTCACTGGATAATCTTCCAAGGTACAAATATGCACCATTCCTCACAGATTTCCCTCCTCGAACTGTTTATCACATAAAACATTTCTGCCATCTGTGTTTTATTCCTACTGTCTTGCTCCGGTAAATTTAGTTCACAAACGCATAATTTTTACGTTTCCCATTTACTAGTCGAATGTAATCAACTGATCTGGCATTCACTTTAACACATATTTCGGTGTGTTTTCGGGATCTTATGTGCCTGCTAGAAACTATTTGAACACACCCATGCATGTGTTCAGGCTTGCACAATGAAGTAGCTTGGCTGATAATCAGACGAACAGAAGAACAGAATGCTTCAATAAGCAATGGAGCTCAATCGTGTCTGAGACTGGGTGCTGATGATGATGCTTAGGAGTGCTTTCATTCTGATTTGAATGATGAATATTTTCACTCATTCCATCAGTGTACAAGAGCGAGAAATACCCATTAGCAAGCACGCAGGACGTGGCAGGCCGCTGAGGTTGTGAGTGTGTGTGTGTGTGTGTGTGTGTGTGTGTTTGTGTGTGTGTGTATGTGGGTGTGTGGGTGTTTGTGTGTGTGTGTGTGTGTGTGTGTGTGTGTGTGTGTGTGTGTGTGTGTGTTCTGCACTAATACAATCATGTAACTCTAAGTTGTCTGTTAGAAGATAGGTGATTACGGCTAAAGCCCGGATATCCGGAACGTTTTTTTACTTACTAGTACATGTCCTTGCATGTCAATAGCAAGGTTTAGAACAATGGCCAAGGTGTCTGTAGCACTACAATGTAGTATCCAGTGTCTGCTCTAGGATTGTAACACAGCCGGGTACACGTGTACCTGGCGCAACCATTTCAACCGGGTCGGAGCCGGGTACACATGTACCTGGTTGGTTGGTTTATTTAATTCGGACAATAAACGGGAACTAGGCCCAATGATATAAAGGCGAATGAATAAGCCGCATTTAGAAAAGAGAGGACAGGAATTAGAAAATTACGAAAGAAGAAGAAGTATCTGACACATACAAGCCATGTAGTCAGTCCTTTCAAAGTTCGAAAGTGTAAAGTACCAACCGGGTCACAGGCGACCCGGTACTATATTTTCAACCGGGTTCAAGCGCCGCCCAACCGGGTGGATTACCCGACTCACCCGGCGCTGGAACAGACACTGGTATCTTGGGTTTTTATAATTTGTTTTATGCAGGAGTAGAACACAATTCAAGTGGTATATCATCAGAAGAGAGCTTTCTATGAGGCCCATTACACTGCATGTACATGTACGTGAACTGTATTGTCAAGAACCAGGGATTCGTATCAACCCGGGTGTATTCCGTAGCGACTCCCTGGTTAAAACCTAAGACTGGTTCTGCTGGGTTCCACTCGGCATAATTGTGGGACATGTCCTTTAGTGCCATTTCACTGGTAGGCACCGGCGGATAATGCCGGCAGAAAAATTGGCAGAATTCGGTACTTTTTCTGGTAAGTTTCATGCATGTTCGGTATGTGGATAAAGAAATGGAGCAGAATTCGAGGAATTGCCCGCCATAAGATTTGTATGGTTCTGCCAATTTCACTGCTTTTCGAGCAGAATCTGCCACCTTCCTATTCACTGGTTGCAACAGCCTACTTACTGTGTACAGTGTACATGAAAAAGGGATCCAATGTTGTAGTATCAACATGACTGTGTGGTGTTTACTAGGAATGGCTCCAAGTCTGTTGGAAGGGCCTTTCTTTCTGGCTGGGAGAGGCCTCCATCAGTTCCCTCCTGAACAGTGGCTAAGCGCATAAACCACAAAAGCCACTGGAAATTTCGACGAGGTCGTTCATATCATCACTTTTGAAGGCATGTACACATACACGTACACATACACGTATGGATGAAATAAGTACTGTAGAAGCAGAAATTTTCGGTGGTGTAATTTTTTCGGTATTCTCCGAAATCGGCGGTTTGTTGGAGGGAAATTTTCGGTAAACTCGTTTCCAAGTAAGTGTAATACATGTAGTACCGACATTTTCCCCTCTCCGTATCAATTTGCGGCATCACTCGTGCCTCCCCAAACGGATTTTGTCAAGTATATGCCGAGTGTGCAGTGAATACAGCTAGTGCAGAGGAATAGTGCACTGTGTGTGTGCGTGTGTGTGTGCGTGTGTCTGACCACCATTAGACCCCAGTGACTCAGCAAAGTTTATTTTGCCTAAGGCGAGCTGCTTACACCTTCTGCTGCAAAGATACAGCTGTGTAATATGCCTACACACAGGGGAACTGCTTGTCGATACTATCCATCGCGATCTCCAATGCATGCAATAATGACCTGGCATTGTCAGCATCGTGCACGGTTGCAAGCTTATCAAGCCTGTTGCAAAACAACCAAAAAAACAGTTCTGAAAACAGCATTGTCTCTTCCGGTGTGTTGCTGTTGTACATAGATATACATGTACATGTATATGTAGATACTCAGGATGAGATCGCTTCGGGAACGGACGCGATAATTAATTTTACTTTTATTTACTTGCTCAGGATCTGACTTCTTCCTATAGTTTATTCCACTGTACTACCAGCAGGATTGTACGCAATCACAAGGCAAAGGAACCCACAACAGATGTAGCCCAGGCAGTTTAGTGAGTACTAGGCATTGGCGGATATTCATAATGCTCGAAAAGGTGGCAGATTCTGCTTGAAAAGCAGTGAAATTGGCAGAACCATACAAACCTTAGGCGGGCAATTCCTCGAATTCTGCTCCATTTCTTTATCCCCTAGTGAGTACAGGGCCCGATACGCTCACCCGTGACCGAGAGATTGGGAGAGAGATTCGAATCCAACATTTTTATATTTTCATCATCAAGAATAGCCGTGAATAGGGCAGTGTATGTTTCGAAATACTGCAATATACTGAACAAATTTGAAGGTAGCAAAATGTGTGTGAGGAATGAATTTTAGAAATAAGAGTAAGAACCAACCTCATTGCAAAATGGTAGATCTACAACTCAGCATCCAGCCTTGCGTAGGGGCAGCGACTGCTGGGGATGAGGAAACGGGAATGGCGTGGTGTCCAGCCAGCCAAATGACAGCTTACTTCCGAAGCCTCGGTTCAGCAAAACAAGGCCAGAGCAGCCATCCTCGTAGTTGCCGAGCACCCTGACAGAGCGCACTTGGATGCCGTCGCTGTGGGCTGCGTTCAGGCTTGCGTTGCGAAGATTGATGGGAGCCACGCACGGTCCGCACACATTCCCGACTTCGGGCGAGATGGGCACGGTGAATGTGCGCGAGTGCGACTTGAGAAAGATTCCACGCAGAGGAACACGCATGACGGCAGTCTGGAACGCCAGTGCCTTGATCGTGCTGCCGGTTTTCGGCGCAGGCAGTTCCGGTACAGTCGAGTTCTCGAACAGGTCGATATGCTCATGAATGATGTGGTCCAGTACGGGAAGCGAATCCAGGTCGACGTGCTCGTGATCGCAGTAGAACTCCAGCTCGAGGAAGTGCGGGCCACGCGCTTCGTTGTCCGTGCCGGCGAA
>NC_088647.1:31303404-31305904 GCF_964019385.1 Sycon ciliatum
AAGGTAATATAAATCGTGCAAATACATCATCGGCTTCTGAGTGAGATCTGTTTACTAATGTTTACGCCTAACGTTACGTTTCTCTCCGCCTGGCTGCCAGTGGCTGGTCAGATCATCCACGGCCGTCGATCTACCCGTTCAGACATTTCAACTTTACTGTCCGCTAGAACCATGATAACGGTATTTCAGCGTTCACTCTTGAGTCTTCATGGCTTCTGCTGTTGACTTCCGAAGTACTAGTACTTGAACTTTAGTTAGTTTGGTCACTAATGGCACTATGACCTGGGCATAACCAGATAATCGGGCATAGTTTGAGCATGACGTTCTGATGGTTCTAGAGCTGATGCCTCGACCGCGTACCGTGGTTCCACATGCACCTAAGTCCTTTGATTTATGTTGGGGAAGCTGGCCCAACAAGCCCAAGCCTGGGCAAGGAGGGGATCCGGAAGAGTACATGGGTCTAGGGATCCCGGGAGAACGCAACGACGTCGTGACCTGTCAGCTGACATCGATTCGTTGACACTGGCTAGCTCATCAGCATCATAATGAGCTAGCCTTTTGTCATGTTTTATGGAACGGTCGATGAAAGGCCAGCATGGCATGCAAGGGGAATGAGCAGGAAAACACCTGTCTACATCGGGTAGAGGATCTACTACTAGGTCTACGGAGTACTGAGTCTGTGGCACTTGCACAGACAGTAGAGTCTACACATACTGACATAGTGCGCAAAGCTGAAAACGATGAAGAAATAAGTAACTGAGTACTGTGATTTTCTGCTAGTGCCAGGCAGTAGTGGATTTTGTCAATGGTGGATTCAGGTGAATGACGCCCGCTAAGTCGAGAGGAGTTCTGGAACTAACTTGTACTAGTAGTAGTCGTAGTAGTACTAGTAGTGACTCAAGTCATCTGGGTCTGCGCTGAGTGCCCAGTATGACGCGTTTCTAGGGGAATGACTGGCGTGCGTTTGAAGTACCGGTAGATACTGGTAATAATTAGGATGGGCTGCTTGAACAGTCGCTCATCGAGACCTGCCGGCCAGGGCACGGAGCTAGAGGAGGTGAGTATGCAGCGCGACGTGTTGTATTTGAACAACGTGTGATTGTTATGTGCAGGATGTGCAATGCAGCAATGGAAGAATTCATGACACACGATCTAATGCCGTGGAAAATACAGTCAGTGCCGTCAGTTTCGAACAGATTTCACACTTTATAAAAAAAATCGAATCAGTTCTAAACACATACAGGATACAATCGTCATGTACACGTGTCTCCTGTATGTCTACTAGTACTACAGTCAGACCTCGCATAACCGCGCACATCCGTTTTTCGCCGAAGAAAAAAATATCCGGCTGGCGAGGGAACCGGATAATCGAACACCCGTATTGTATGTATGTATGCATGGCATATGCTGTAAATCGGTAACCAACCGTCGGATTTTCTTCCGGATGGCGAGGGATCTGGATAAAAGAGGACCGGATAAGTGACGTCTGACTGTACTTCGAAGCTTTTAAAAACCTCACGTATACAATCATAACAAGCAAGCCCGGTCTAGGCAGCTCGCATACAATCATTATATTGTTACTAGTGTGGATTAATTGCTTGCAATAATATCGGTTCACGGAGGCCTAGCGTATCAGTAAGGAATGGTGCAAAAACCCATGCACGAATCGGGGTTAGGATCCTGGGAAGTGTTTCATTGAGGCTGCATGGTGATGACAGATGTGGCATGTGAAATCTAGACCGATGGATATATCAGTATAACCTGCGTCCACCGGACCCTGTGCCACGTGGGTTCCTGTATTGAACGGACAAATTTTCGTGCGTCAACGTGCTGTGGATGGAACTTGCATCCCTGGATCAAGTGGAGTCCTGTCATGTCGGGACAGTTTCCGCTGCACCAAGGGCGTCCGGTTAGGGCAGGTTTTTCCTGCACTGTAATCCACCGTTGATACAAACGTCCATACAAAAGTGCTGCAAGGCCTTGTGTAAGGGTGTGAAGCTGCTTGGCGTTCGACACTGCAAGCGTATGTCGTTCTGCATACGCTTTGCAACAGCTGTAGTCGGAATGATTTGGTAGAGTAACGTGCATCTAAGTTTGCCTCTCAAAGTGTCCCGGCTTGTGCAATCACAATATTTTTAGCCTTTTTCAACTCTCCCCAACTCTTCTTTTCGGAATTTAGCCAACTGCTTTCTATGCACCTCCTATGCTAATGTCTCACAAACATAGGGGAGTATGTGGGGTGAATGCTCAATATTATTCACAACAATAACAACAACAACAACAACAACAACAACAACAACAACAACAACAACAACAACAACAACAACAACAACAACAACAACAACAACAACAACAACAACAACAACATCAACAGCAACAACAACAACAACAGCAGCAGCAACAACAACAACAACAACAACAACAACAACAACAACAGCAGCAGCAGCAGCAGCAACAACCAACCAACCAGAATCACTCATCATTCCTCAAAGTTTGTGTG
>NC_088647.1:31308404-31320904 GCF_964019385.1 Sycon ciliatum
AATCATGAGCCAAGTCTATTCGAAATCCAAGCATGCCTTTTTGCGCTTTCTGAATTCCCATTATATTTAGATACGATGGTGATGCGGAGGGAAGCGCTGAGCTGTTCCTCTCATTTGGAATCAAGAATGTCTCAGTGAGTGGCAATTATCAATTGGTGTATATTGTACTCAGATGGAGAGCCAAGGTATAATCTATACAAAAGAGAAAGACCAAGGAACTACAAGTTGCGCTAGTGTTAGTGAACAGTATAGCGTAACTTGTAGTTCCTTGGTGTAGTTTGTGCACATGTTTCAGAGGAACTACAATCATGTAATCCCATGTGAAGTGAATTTTGCAGTGTGTTCCCGTGTTGCCTGTCAGAACGTCTGGTAGTCCATTCTGAGCACGTTGTTCCCCTGGCTGCATCAAACTGAGTACAGTCAGACCTCGCTTATCCGGTCCTCGTTCATCCGGATCCCTCGCCATCCGGAAGAAAATCGCTGGTTACCGATGTGCAGCATATGTTATGCATACAACATAACCGGACCTCGCGATCCGCATACCGGTGCATGATTTCGTGTACAAACTGGTTGAAATGTGTACAAAAAGCTTCGTCGTATCCGGTTGCATGTGCCTTGCAGAAGCTAGAATCAGGGAGTTGTACAGGCAAATGAGGTCCTTGACCTGCTGGGTGCATGTGGACAGCACTCAGTTGCATGCACTTGTCATTTTTCTCGCTTGTTTTACATACTGTGCACGCTAGTTGCAGTGCATAGGACCCGTCTACATGTATGTACGATGCCACTGCTTTTGACATGCCACCTGCATATCCAGTATGTGTGTTCAGTTATCCGGTTCCCTCGCCTATCCGGATATTTTTGTGGAAAACAGATGTGTGCGGTTATGCGAGGTCTGACTGTACATGTATATGTATGTGCATATGTGTGTATGTATGTGTGTATGTGTGTGTGTGCGCGTGCGCGCACGTGTGTATGTGTATGTGTATGTGTATGGGGTTATGGGTTGGGGAGTTTACTTCGTGCCTATCTTGATCTGGGTCATTCAGATCTTCCCCGCTGTATTTTCTAAGTTACAAGAGAAAATCCGTAGGTGTACGATTGTGGATTCAGTGCACTTGCAGATCTGCGTGCTTCTCTTGTAAAACGGGTCCTCATGAACATTGCGTTTGCGCATGAATGTGTGTGTGTGTGTGTGTGTGTGTGTGTGTGTGTGTGTGTGTGTGTGTGTGTGTGTGTGTGTGTACACAACAGCTGTGTGGTGGATACCAGGCTAAAAATAGTGGCGGTCAATTCATCAGCCTTGCAAGCTGTTGAATGGTGTAATCCCAGCACAAGTTGCTATGTCTAACATAGCTGTTCGCTATCATCGCTTTCGCGATGGGCATGTCTGAGGTCTGAGGTCTGAGGTGTCTGTGTCTGTGTGCTCTTGTTCACCGCAGCTGCGTGGACGTTTGCGTGCCTTGCTGGGACCGCTAGGTGGAAGGCTGCCTTTCTCAGCCATCTCATTCTTCTTCATGCAAGCTCCTGTAAGTTAGCTTGTCCCTATACTGTCCCAACATTGCCCAAATACTGCCCCAATACTGCCCCAATACTGTTCCAACATTGCCCCAATACTGTTCCAACATTGCCCCGATACTGTTCCAACATTGCCTCAGCGCTGTTCCAACGAACGGCGTACATAGCCGTGTTGAGAGTTGGAGGAGAATTTTATTGCCACAGTGTACTCATGGGAGGGGGGAGGGGGGGGGGGGAGAGTTTTCCACAACGTAACCAAGCAACACATCCCGACCCACAGGGGTATGTGTTGCATCTCACTTTCACACTTGCCATCCGGCTATTGAACCATACAGTTTGGCTTACGACGCTTCACGGGAGTGCCATTCTTACTAGAAGCTTTAGTGACCTGCCTCCTACGAGTCCTCCCTGCAGCAAACCTCTTGATGTTTTGTGTCTTTTTTGTTGTACGTGCGTAGAAATTAGATTTTGACTTGACTGGAGCAGCTGTGATTGCCGACACTCCACTGACCCGGTATGTATGTACAGCCGTGTGTTCAACTTGATTGCCGAAAGGCATGTAGGCTTGCTTTATGATGCTTGATCTGTTTCTGCAACACCTGAATGAAATTTTATGCAGGCTCTTGCTCAAGACCCACAGTTAATTGGGAACGCGTGGCCTAGCATGAGGAGAACATGGATGCAGTGAATGGGATTTTCGGTCTTTGACCACTTGCTGGTGAGCTGATCTACTCACCTCCCACCGCTTTAGGAGCTGCATCTGCGCCTTGATCCTTGAAGGGTGGTGGCGTTCCTACGGATGCGGAAAACTCGGTTTCCAGCTGTGTCTCACGCGAACCGTGAAATTGTTTTGCTCAAAAAGTATCTTAGTTGCACAAGTTCACGGCGGCGGGAAACTTTGCTTTTGTTGTGACTCCAAGTTTCATGGCAATAAGGCCAATCATCAGACAACTGAACATACTAGTATTGGATGCTGACTAGGGCACCAAGGGATATATTGGGGATGTGTGCTGAGAACTGCAACTGTGATGCGCACAGTAGAAGGGGTTAGGTTTCAATTAAATGATTACCCACTTTTATTCCAAGCATTTGTTACGTTGACACAATATAGTAATCATGCATTGCACTTCATTGTCCTTGCGTGTTTGTGTTTTCAAAAGGCCTGGTATGAATTACCTTATCAACAAGTACCTGTCGAAGGCCATCGTCTTCCCGAACAGGAAGTCAGTGATCATCGACCCTACGGCTGGGATCACGACGCAGGAGCTCAGCCGCCCATCGCCGCGAGTACGTTCTGTCCAGTTGACATGATTATGTGTCCAAGTAGTCAGGGTATGCCTATTCGCCTTACCGAGTCATGAAGGCAAACCCCTAACCTGACATCACACTGGCTAGACACCAGCATACCCAGTGAACGAATGTTCAGTACCTGACATACTGTGGGCACATATCATAGCATGGCCAGAAAGAATGCATCACGGTACCCAAGGTCAATTACACCAGCAATTGCCGCCAAATACAGTTTGCCGTTCTTGCTACGTCCATGTACAATGATGGAAATAGAATTGTCTGAGATCCTTAGGCTCTGTGTCCAGTGGACAGAGCCAGTATTACAGTTCATTGAATTCACAAACGGCAACAGAGCAACCAGGTCTTTCCTTGCCGTAACGCAGAGTTTCGTGTCTGAAAACACTCATCAGACGGCATCTGCCTCGACTCCAAGTAAAGGCAAGGAAGGACTTGGTTGCATTGTTCCTGTTGGCGAATAGCGCAATGAAGGGCACAGTGGAGTTCTGTGCCAGTCCAGAGCCTGTATTCCGTACATCTTTTGTCACACCTTTTCCTTGCTTACTTGTACTTCGTTGCCTCAATAGTCACATAATGATGGGCACATTGTCAAAGAGGAGGCATGTTCAACGGATTTGGGAACCGCAATGATCGCCTCCCCCTTACCATGTACTGGTGTTTGTGTGTGTGTGTGTGTGTGTGTGTGTGTGTGTGTGTGTATGTGTGTGTGTGTGTGTGTGTGTATGTGTGTGTGTGTGTGTGTGTGTGTGTGTGTGTGTGTGTGTGTGTGTGTGTGTGTGTACTGGTGTGTGTGTGTACACATGTGTGTGTGTGTGTGTGTGCAGGTGTGTTTGTGTGTGTGTGTGTGTGTGTGTGCATGTGTGTGCACGTGTGTGTGTGTGTGTGTTTGTACACGTACACTTGTGTGTGTGTGTATGTGTGTGCATTTGTCTGTTCTGCAGGGTGTGATGTCAGTGACTATCGTCAGTGTCAAGGACCTGGAGGAGAAATGTGACATATTTGTCAACGTGATCGGTCAGTCTACTGTCATGACGGGTGTTTTTTGGCTATCCCTATGCAGCAGTGGGCTGAGATTGATCGTAGTCTCTGCTCATGACTTAGGACAGATACTGTAAAGTACCATGGGAGCGCTCCACCTTGCGAGAGCGTCCCACCTTGATTTTTTAACCAGCGAAAGGGAAATCATATGGCAGAGTGTGACTAAGTGACATTGTGAGAACCTCAGTGTACTGAAGTAACTGAGTGAAGTTACCCTTGCAGGTTCTTGTGTGGGACTTGCATCTGCTCGAAGACACTTAATTTGGATTTCATGCACACTATACAACGGGTGTACATGTACACGACGCTTGTCATATAACTTGCACCCGGGACGCCACCTCAGAACGTGACCAGGAAGTGGGTGGCAGTGGTGGAGCACTCCCGGGCCGTGGTGCTTTGTAGTCCTACATGTATCTTACTGTATCACAGTCATTGCCTAAGATTTCAACAAATAGAACTGAAGGCGTATTGTTTGATTTCAACAAATTACTCTGATCTGGTACCGCGGGAACTGTGTAAAACTGATCAATAACAGTGGTGGATTATGTAGCCGTGGGTAGTTTACCTGGAGACGTTCACAGCCTGCTCAAACTTCTAAGATAATGTCCCGTAATCTCCTGTACAGCCGAAACATGGTATTTACAGATCGAAGATTTGCTTTTTCCCCCTGAGGTGCATTCTTCTTACATGGAAATGCATGCTCTTATACGAGTCCCGTATGCTGACGTCGTCTCACCAGTGATCTCGGATATCTGATCCATGTGTTTATATTCCATTTCTTTCCGTTTGTCATAAAACTATACAGTGAGGGAGCAGACAAGAACGACTGGCAAAGTGGACGACACGAAGAGTGCAGAATTCAACGAGACATTCGATGTACGTCGGCAATGTACAGTCCTGCTCAATGAAATCCAGGCGCGTCACTCAAGTCTGCGCCTTGCATTACTTTGCAGCCCAGTGTCCGCAGGTCTATGGCTGCGCAATACATAAGTGACGCGACTGGATTTCATTGAGCAGTACTGGACATCAGTGTGCATGTTACAATGGAGTGAGCACACGATGCCGTTTCCTTCTAGTTCAAAGTGTTTTCCGGTCGCCAAGAGCACTGGTGGCGTATCAATGTCTCTCTTGGTACAAACAATACTAAGAGGACGAAAAAGTGTTTCATTCCGAGTTTCGCGCACCAAGCGATCATCAGACAACACGCGGCAATGAGCAAATCTGGATCAGTACTGGTTTATACTCTCTTGGTACAGATTGATGACAAGAACCAAATGATGGCGTTGAACAAACGCAATGCCCTTGGCAGTTATCAAGGGCCCATACTTTTTGCAACCGGGGAAAGGGGCTGCATACCCACGGTGGTTTGTGACAGAGAAACGATAAAGACTTAGATCCACACAAGCTCAGGAAATACAGTGTGCATGGCGACTGGTCTGTATAGACAAGGTTGTCCTTGTTCGCAGAATACGGTGTTTTGTGAAGTCTGGTTACGGCCCCTCTTGTGCTCTACGGAGAAGATTAAGTCCGAGCATACATCTACCTAGACCAGTCGCCATGCACACTGTATTTCCTGAGCTTGTGTGGATATAAGTTTTTATCGTCTCTCTGTCACAGACCACCGTGGGTATGCAGCCCCTTTCCCCAGTTGCAAAAAGCATAGGCCCTTGATAACTGCAAAGGGCATTGTGTGATCAACGCCATAATTTGTTTCTTGTGATCATGTTTTCCTTATCATCAAGCGTTCCTTGTCGTAATGAGCTTCTTGCCGTAATTTGTTTTTTTGTCTCCATATTGGCATTGTACCCGACACAATGGATGGGTGTTTGATCTGTTCTTCTTTGTGCACTGACGTTAGTTCCCTCTCCTGGAACATGACGGTTTGTTGGTGGTGTTTGAAGTGCGTGACAAAGGCTTTATCGGATCTGACAGCATCGGAAGGTACTACTCGGTTGCTTGGGTTTCTTCCTTTAGACGACGATGCTTGTTGCGGAAGCATGCTCTATTGCGGATGGATGATTGGATGCATTGTTGCTGGAGCGTACACTCCATTGGCTGTGACTGGGTGTCGTGACAAGTAGTACCTGCATTGTTCCTCAAAGGTGTGTGGAACACCCTATGGAACTGCACTGCCGAAGCAGAGGATGATAAGCCTGATACAGTACGATATGTGTGCATGCTTTCCGTTTAGTTTACAGATGAGTCCGCAAAGGGCGAGCCAGTTCTGCCTATCAAGCAGATCTCATGTGAAAGGGTGTTGTACTGTGAATGGCTGCTGTGTCGATTTTCAGGCGATGGCATGAATGTGTCTTTATGGTGTGTGTGTGTGTGTGTGTGTGTAGAGGGGGGGGGGGGGGGGGGGGGTGAATTCACTGACCAGAAAAAGCTACTTCAATCAGCTGTGTGGTGTAGACCAGGCTAAAATTAGTGGCGGTCAATTCATCAGCCTTGCAAGCTGTTGAAGGGTGAAATCTCAGCACAAGTTGCTGTGTCTAACGTACCTGCTCGCTATCATCGCTTCCGCAATTAGCATGTCTGAGTGTGTGTGTGTGTGTGTGTGTATGTGCATGTGCAAGCTTCTATGTGTGTCAATGTTTGTGTCCTTTTGTCTATGCGTGTGTGCATGCGCTTGGGTGTGTATGTGTGCATGTGCGTGTGCATGTGTGTACATACGCATGCGTTCAAACGACTCATTTGGCTTTAAAACTTCGGCAGGGCACAAGTCAACTTGTCCGACCTCACGAGTGCACAGGAAGATGGCAAGCGAATGGTAATGTGCACAGACCGCATACGCCTTTACAGTGATAGAGCGGTGGGGATTGACTTTCTTGTAGCTCTCGGCTTTTTAGCTGAGACAAGACAGCTATTGTGCCTTGAGCTGATTTTACAGCGTGAATCTATTATATCGTTTCTAAGAAAGTAATATTTGAAGGTCACAGACGAAGGCGAGATTGAAAGAATTCTCATCATGGCAACACAAGATGATTACGCCAAGACAGAACTGCCGGCTGAGCCACCCATCCCATCTTCAGTGTACTTGGTTACTGTGCAGCCCCCACCCATTGCCAAATCGTCTCCTTCTCGGTGCAGACTTGTGTTTACCCGTGGGAAGAACGGAAATGATACTGCCTAGCCCACATACAAGTCCTATGTGTACTTTCATGTGTGTTAGTGTAAGCCGCTGACCGCTGGAACTCAGTTCCGGCATCGGTTCGCCTTGCTGCTTCACCAAGTCAACTTCGTATCACAATCCTAGATTGGCTAGGGTACCCCGTAAGGAGACCATAGGTCTGTGGGGAATGCCCTAGAGAAATATGAATAAATACTACACTATAATTATACTATCTGGTGTCTACACTGCTCTTTGGTCTTGCTGCAGACTCTATCCTTGGCTGGCACTAAGTCCGGGGTGATTGACGTGGAGTTCCGCTGGACACCCGTGCTCAACAAGCAGACCGACTTTAAGGTTCAGGTATGGACCCGATCCTTTTTTGTTTGTTCTTCTTAATAAGCCTCTTTTATGGGCGATATGAACACAATGAATGGAATTGTTTGTTTGTTTGTTTTGACTTACCGTAAAGTGGGGGATAAAAGCCGGGCTTATAAGCATATAAGCCGCTTTCTGCATCAGGCTTTAATGCAAACCAGGCTTGTATGCAAACCATGCTTATATGCACCACTGATATTTTTTGCCAGGCTTGTATGCACATCGGCACGCGTAGATCTACCACTGACTACCGGTATGGCGGCAGTTTTACTATGCACCGTACATAGCGCATTCACTCTTGACCCACCCGATCCGCGCTTGCATAGAAGCCAGGCTTCTACACGCGACAGGCTTATATGCATTTGACCCGTTTGATTTTCAGGCTTCTATCCGCGATGTGCTTGTATGCAAACCCGGCTTTTATCCGCGACTTTACTGTAGTTAAGTTTGTTTTCAGCGGCACAATTTCAAAGAGGAGCAAACAATGCACCATGAGCGATGTAGAATGTCCCAATCCAAAGTCAAGAGTCGCTCAAGATGCACTTTGTTTTGGGTGATTCTGTCTCGTTTATGGCTTGGGGCTCCCCGCGTGCTAGTTTGTACGTGAAGTATGTGGGTTACAGTGAGGGCTGTGTCCCACCTGCCGGTGTAGACTCGCAGGAAGCATGCGTTTTGATGTCTGAAGAAAATGTTGAACGGTCGCTGCTGGGATGACGACTACGCCATAGCTTAGTGGTAGAGCATCGCTGGCCATATGCGATGGTCGCTGGTTGAGTCTTGGTGGTGGCAGTCAAGTTTTTCTTCAGACCTTTCCCGTTTTCAACTCCCTCAAATGTATGGATTAGTGAAAGGTCCGAGGCATAATTGATTTCGCTCTGTGCCATTTTGATCAATTTGACGCAGAATCTCCATACGAAACATGGTTCGTATGAAAGCCAGTCCACACGGATTCTGCCAGAAAATCGTATGGACTACGCCTCGAGAAAATCCGTAGCGCCTCTATGGATTTTGGCACGGAATATCGTACTCCGTAACCTCTTTAATACCACAACCGCACATCTATTAGAATACTGTTGGTATGTAGTGTGTCATTAAATGATTGCTAATCTCTGTAATACAATTTCTGTATCCTTTGTCGACTTCCGTTTTTTCTTGTATGCTTTGCAGGGCTCGGCATCAGGTCAGGCAGCACATGACCCGGAGCGACAGCCCACCATATTCTTGGTCAGCCTCGCGGAGCTCCGAGGCGTGGAGGCAAAAGTACGGTGAATCTAGAGTTTGTAGTGCGGCTTTGCTCATGAACAGGGAATAGAATGTTAATATATAGAATGCGCTGCCTGTTCACAGCCTATAGTGGCGTTTGCGCATTCTTGGCAATGCTAAGGGCACTCAATGCCACTCACGATGCCGACACAAAGCCACGTCAGGAGTCCGGTGTGCTCGCACACATGCAGCTTTACCTTTGACGCTATAGCCAGATGTTCACAGCACCATTGTTTATTTGGTTCTTATATTCTCTCGGTTACATTTTAGTCTGGTTCTTTCCTAGCGCTGATTGTTAAAAAAAAAAAAACACTAGGATAAGTGAGATGTGCGTAGCTATAGGCCTGTTTAGACGACGAAGATCTACAAACTATTTTTAGGTTATTGTGGCCTGTCACTCGCTTTTCACAGCATTAAAAAAAGGTAAAACGAGTATAAAAAAGTGTGCTGTGACCAGGATTCGAACCTGGGTTACTACGGCCACAACGTAGGGTCCTAACCACTAGACGATCACAGCTTGCTACGGGAGGGCACATGCTTAGTGGTGAGTAGTTGTAATGTTATCATTGCAGTGTTGTACTTGTACTTGCTATTTGAAAATGGGGCCTTTGAGTGCTAGACTAAGACAATGACTGAGAAGCAGAGGGTACCTGATTCAATGCCTTCTTGGAATCAGAAGGTTGTTTTCCAACGTGCTGCAGCCGCCAGTTATTAGGAATGTGGTGGCCTGAATTCTCGTGTGTTGTGGGTCTGATCCACCCACTCCCCTCACTGCTTTTGATGCTGTATCTGCGCCTTCATCCTTGAGGGTGGTGGAGCTCCTGCTGATCTAGAACATTCTGACTGACTCAGCGGCGAACAATAGATTTATTGTCATAGCATGTTTAAGAATTTAGGTTATTTGAGTGCAGATTAAGACTCCCTGCATCAGTCCTGACTTACTACCAGTGTGGGAATGTCATGCTTGAGACCGTGCACAGTGCACAGTTGAATGCATCGCGGAGCTGTACTGCCTGTGCGTGGCTGTACTGCTGGGCTTTGCTGTACTGCCTGTGAGTGCTTGGCTGTACTGCCTGTGCGTGGCTGCATAGTCCCTGTGTGCTGCAGTACTGGCGGGCGCCGAAGAACAGAGCCCCGAAGAACGGAGCGCCGAAGAACGGCCAGGCTAGAATTTCATCAAGCACAGCGTATCAATGTACATGTATACACGGTGACTCAACTGCGCATAGACTGTAATACATGAAAAATCAGAACTGTCTAGGCTAGATGGCTGCCCCCCCCCCCCCCCCCCCCCCCAGTTCCTCGGCTACAGTACTGTAATGCTATCTGTATTGTGCAGGCCGGCGAAGCATACTATGCTCAGGTGCAGCTGGGAGCGGTACGCCAAGACACACTGGTCAGTAGTATGCCGTACAGTGGCTGTATGCAGCCGAAGGAGTTGTAAAATACTGGCATTTTACAACTCCCTGATATGCAGCTGTCAGACTTGTACTTGTACTTCATTGAAGTAGTAATCATATGTGACCGACTTCTCAACCAAATTGGAATGATACGCACTGTTGTAGATGACAAAATGCACTGCAGTGCCAGCTACTCTGGTAAGAAAGCAACTAGTCACAAATAAGCTTCAAAGCACGGGAACCAGCCAAACTGACTCTTCCACATTCAATATTAGGTGCCATATTCACTGATCTGAAAGTCTCACGGAACCCCACGTACCCTGTGTCTTCCACCTGGCATGCACTCCAACACAGATTGCAAATGTGCCTTGGGTGTGGTTGATGTCACAATAAAGGCTGTAGCACAATGCCTCAAAGGCCAGCAACTGATGCAGGAAGTGCTCAGCAAATGATTGTTTCTCCAAAAAAGTTATCGGTGTCGAATCTTTTACACGAAACTTCAAGGGCAAAGAAGGGGAGGTGGGGTTACATATGAACGTTACATCCCACTTATGTGAATATATTGGAGCACAGTGGGTACATCCTCCGGGGTATGTTGGAGCAATATGGCTGGGAACTGAAAATGGGGTGTGTTCGAGCTAGTGAACAGATTTATTTTGCGGAACAACTAACCGTGACTAACCAGGGTTGTAGTCAGAACAAACGTCAGGGATCATCGGACCCGATTTTTTTGTGATTATTTTTTACTGCCATTTTTATTTTTTTATTCTGTGATACTATAATATTATAGTATTATAATGTGTACTTATAATGCATATAAGAGGGTGGCACTCGCACTCTGAAGGGTTGCGCACTCATTTTGAAAGGGGCCGATCGAAGAGTGAAGGAGGGCGCAGCGCCCCGCTACGTGGCTTTGGCTAGAACCCTGCTAATATCATGAATGCAGTCCGCCCCGGATGAGGCCACAACCTACAGATACAGTAAAGCCTGTCAAGGCGACAACTCGGATATGCTGACCACCTCTCTCTCAGAAGACCACTGAAACCAGGACCAAGGGATATTATTTCCAGTCAAACGACCCTGGATAAGGAGACCACCTGGGAAAAGAGACCACGTTTTCAGGTCCCTTGAGCGGTCGTCTTAGATAGGTTTCACTGTAGTAATATCTAGCAAACACTGTCAGTCCGATCTCTTACTTGCCATTGCCCGCGTGTCTTGTAGTACGTTGCCTGATGATCGTGACTACGTGAAACCTTCAGTTGCAACACAGCTCTCCCCCCCCCCCACCCTCTCTCTCTCCCTCCTCTCTCTCTCTCTCTCTCTCTCTCTCTCTCTCTCTCTCTCTCTCTCTCTCTCTCTCTCTCTCTCTCTCTCTCTCTCTCTCTCTCTATCTATCTCTCTCTTTTGTGTACTTGAAGTATTATGCAGCAGAGATCATACATTGAATATTGTTCACTGTTTCTACTGCATACGCAGTGTGCTATGTCGCAGACCGTTCATGGCGAGCGTCTGCTGAGCTTCAGCGACCAGCTCGGATTTGCTGTCAAGCCCCTCAGCTCGGCCCATAATCTGGTCATCGATGTGAGTGAAGTGACCATAAGACTACTGGAGTCGATCCTCAAAGTGGTTAACAGTCGATGCTGCGAATATTTGTAGATGTATGGGCCAATGTCCATTTCAAAACTATAGACGCGTAGGGTTTTTGAAATATTTCAAATTTGGCTGGAACTTTTTGAGAATAGTTTTCGGAATATTGCTCAGGTCCGCTCCACAATATATATACTCTCATATAGTTTCTAAACGATTGGATAACAGACGCCCAATTTGGAAAAATTTATGCACAAAGTGATCACAGATTTTATGTGATATAGATGCTGGCATAACGGTTTTTGCCTAGGTACGCGTCTATAGTTTTGAAGTGGACTGTAGACACATTGATGGCAACTTGAGGTAGAGTTGTGTCTACTGCCGAGTTCTGGACTCTCTCTCTTTCTCTCTCTCTCTCTCTCTCTCTCTCTCTCTCTCTCTCTCTCTCTCACGCACGGACACGCCCACACGCACATACACACGCGCGCACGCGCACACACTCACTCACTCGTTCCTTCTTTCTCACTACCTTTTGCACCTAGACATTCACTGCCGTGCTCTCAATCTTTAAATCCATCTCTCCTCTCTTGCATCTCTGCTTTGCACGCAGATTTACCAGGATGACGATAATGATGAGACAAACGACAGCGTGTTCGGTACCGTTGCCATACCGATTGCCGATATCCCATTGAAAGGAGCCAAACAGGGCAATGGTGACATCATTCTATCACTTGACGGTGATGTCAGTGATCACCAGGGGGTCACACTACATGTCAGCATCAAACAGGTTGTAAGTGCATGTACATACGGTATTACCAAGAGAACACAAATCACAGTCGTGGACTTCAATTGCTTCAAAAGTTGCGCTCATAGCGAAATCAAGAGTCCATAACCCAAGAGTA
>NC_088647.1:31325904-31363404 GCF_964019385.1 Sycon ciliatum
ACTACCGCTAGCCGTATCAGCGCGGGGAGACAGCCGCAGCCGCCGCAGCTTACGGCGCACCCAGACGGCGGCCACCACCACCAGCAGCGCCTCGACCAGAAAGCCAGTCAGCAGTGCCGCAATGCCCATCGTCGCTCCACGCACGCCCACCGCCGGCAGGATAAAGAGCATGGCCACGATGACGGCGACACGCGTGGGCGCTGAGGGCGCTACGGCCTTGGTACGCTCGTGCAGCATGAGCCAGCCCGTGTAGTGCGACCGCACGGCCACCGCCACGCCAAAGAACGTGAAAATGCGCAACGGCACGACGGAGGCGCTTGCCAAGTCGTCCGACACGCCGTTGACGCTCTTGAGCATGGCCACCGCCACGCCGGGAATCCAAAACAAGACGAACATCATGCCAATGCTGATGGCCAGGCAGAGGAGCATGAACAGCGAGATGCTCCGCGAGGGCATCTTCCTCACGCTGGCGCCACCAGCGCCACTACCGTTCTCCGCTCGCTTACGACGGAACGTCGGCGCCAGAGCTCGGGTTTCGTTCAGCCATCCGTACGGCAGGTGGCCGATGGGAAACGTCAGCGACAGCACCGCCACTGTGCGATCCGCTGCCTCCTTGCTGAGTCCGCTGGAGCGGGCACACAGCAGGTTGACGATTGGCCGGCTGATGCTCTGCATTGCCTTGACGAGCGCCAGCGGCCAGAAGAAGCGCAGGATGCGGGCATAGCCCGGGCTGTTAGCCGATACACCGTCGTCCGGCCGGCCACTGCCGAGCGTCGAGTGCACGAAATAGAAATACCCAAACACGACCATGGCGAGCCGCACCACCACGCCAGCGTGCAGTGCAATCAGCGGGATCGCCAGCGGTTGGCTGCACAGCAGAGACGTGTGCAGCAGCACGGTCACCGTGACGATCTGCAGGCCCATGTCGGCCATGGACGCCATGCCGACGAACCCGCTGCACTTGACACGCAGCAGGCAGCCGCTGTGCAGGTTGGCTATGCTGTCCAGCAGCGGGAACGCACACATGCTGACGAACGACAGATACGCTGCCTTGCCGGTTGCGGCGTTCACGCCATGCAAGTCCTCCACGAACAGAACACCGAGCTTGGTGGCACCCAGCAAGGCCAGCAGCACTGCCGTCACGCACCCACACAGCAGTAAAATAATCAGCGATCGTCTCCTGGACGCATGGTCTGTCACCAGGACAAGGCCGACGTTCTTAAACTCGCCCAGCGAATTCGTGAACAGCTTCACCAGCGTGTAGGCCAGTCCGAAGCCGGCCAGAGTCGTCACTGCATTGGTGCCCCTCGCCACACTACGATTGAGCACTTGCTGCCCGACATCCTTCGCAATGTTGGTAAATGCAATGGGAGCCAGGAAGCGACCCAATTGAGCGAAGTCTCCACGCAGCGTCTGCGTCTGCATTTTCAGCCAGCAAAAACAGGTATGAACTGACTGTATGCAGTACTCTTCATACTCGTAACGCTTTATTGGAGTTTCTGACTGCAGTACGACTACGAGTTCATCTCCAGTCTAAAATTGATCTGAGCGTCTAGTGCTTGCTACAGCCATTCCCACAGCTACAATTGTAGTGCTATAATATTATTGTAGTGGAAGCCCTGACATGACAGGGGGGAAACAAGGAAGAAAGAATAATAATAATAATAATAATAATAATAATAATAATAGCATTGAGTTTGAATGGGGAATATTTTTGCTTCTTTGATTGATGATATTTTGAGAACTTACTTTTAAAGTCTTTGAAACTCCGATGACGTCAACGTAGACCCAAATACGTAAGGTGGCCTACTTGTAAGCCAAGGCGGCGTAGGAAGGCCTCGGCCTCGTCATCTTCCCATATTCAAGTAGGTATAGTTAACCTCTTTAGCACGACGCTACCTGAGCGCGCCCCACGCGACAACACCTGTAAAAGTCGCATTTTCCCATGAAAGTACTAGCTGCTCAAGGATCGATAACTTTACCTTCCCTTGGACGAATTCCACGATCTTGAGCTTCCTGGAAAGGTCTTGAGACGAGTGACAAACTGGTGTCAAACCTAGCTCGGAGCGAAACCAAAACCCCGTGCTACAGTCTGGCAAACTTCATCCACGCGCTCGACAGACTTGAGCACGGCCAAGACTAACCAAGCTCAAATATTCAGCTGCCATTTCGGTCTCCTTGCTCGTATCGAGCTCAAATTTTTTGTGAGGACTCACGGGATCCACTACCATCATTTGAATCTTGTTTCCATGGCAGCAGGTAGCGCACAAATGATCCATGATGGAAAATACGCGTTCTGCAGACTGCGCAAAAAAATCGCAAAAAAATCGAGTTGAAATTTGCCGTGTCGAGTCGCATATCTCAACAACCGGTGGTCGCATCGCTTCGGCGATTGTTTCTATCGCCAGCTGAGAGTTTTCTCTTGCAGATACATGTTTCGATTGTGAGAATCGACCAAGTATTGAGTGAGTTACGATAGTTTGAACAAGTCACTATGGACTCAACACGGACCCCACGACTATGAGATGCAGGTTCAGTGTACAGTGTACAGCGCGCGTCGTACTAGTACGACGGCCGTGGGGCATGCAACTCATGTGCGTCGTACTAGTACGACGCTCGCGCTAAAGGGGTTAAAGTTCCCCCAAATAATTATTTCATATCATCAGCGATGATGGCAGATGCCCTCCTGGGTGTGGAGAGAATCAGCTTGCGTGGCGTAGCCAGGAGTCGCCAAGGACAGTGTGCATGGTGTGTGGTCATGTTAAAAGTAAGTAAAGAATCTTTGAATTTTCAAAAACACGTACTCTTAGAGAAACCATTCTTCAATGTAAAATTGTTGATACCAAGAGTCCATAACTAACACTTGTGCCAGACATGTTTATGCACTCTTGTTGATACATGAAATAAAATTATGTTCCCATTTTGAACTTTACATAAGACAGTCAGTGTAGAAACAATTACATGCCGGTAGGCAGAACGTTTTATCAGTGCAACGGCGTTACCGGTTACTCTCGCAGTCTGGATTGTTAAAACTTGTTATGTACCGGTCTATGTAACGTTATAGTATAATACACATCTTCAATTGCTTCCTGGCCCCATGAACCATGAGAACAAGCTGCCGGCAGAACTGCCACGGTTTAACTCACCGGCGTCTGGAGCTTCAGCCGGGCCGACGATGCGGTTCTCACCACCCAGTGATGAGTCATACATGTACATGTACATCTGTACCTGCATGGCCGCATGGACTTGTGATAGCCCTTGCAGATTTCTCAGTTTGCAAACAGCTGTGTGGTCTAGTAGTGTCACAAAAGTTTGTTGACTATTAAACAAATTTAAATGTTTTTTTAAACAGTGTATGGCCACATGATTTTTAATTCTCCCCATTAGGCATAGCCCGATTTTGCTAGCAATTCTGCTAGCAATCGAAGAATTTTGAAAGTGAAATTGCTGGCAAAGCGGAGCAAAATATCGGTGTGTTCGCTGGAAATTGGGGTTTTACACTTATGGTGCATGTGACTCATTTTTGCACAGTTTTATCCAGGGAGTAGTACAATACAGGGAGTAGTACAATTGTACTACTCCCTGGTTTTATCAACACGTAACTCACTTTTTCTCATTTTTGCCAACACGTGACCCACTTTCGGTCAGTTTTCCCACACGTGGCACAAATTTTGGAGCAAAAAGGGAGCAAAATATCGAGTTGGCTGGCAAAATGAACGCAAAATATCGAGGATGAGCCAGCAAATTTTTTGCGGCAAAATATCGAAGCTTCACTGGCAAAATCGGACTTTTCCTACTCCCCATCACACTAGAAATACAAACAAGAGAGTTACAAAATTGAGAAGAAGGAGCGACAACCCGGCCATTATGGAATCCAATACACCATACCACCACATTGCGCTCTTGGCCGATCCAAACTCTGCACTCACATCACCATCACCACAGCGAGGACAATTCCGGTATATACATGTAGATTGATATTGACAAAGACCCTCCAGACAGCTGTTTCGCTCCTCCTGTGCTCATCAGTGGAGGCATTATGATGTTGAATGAAAGAATAACAAGAATAGACTGATCTTTATATGGCTAAAGAGAGTTACATGTAGCGATAACATGTTTCATGGTCCTTGAATCAGTTGCCATGCCCGCATACTAGTACTGCATGTACATGTCATGCACAGTCCTGCTCAATGAAATCCAGTCGTGTTACTCAAGTTTGCGCCTTGCACCATTTTGCAGCCCCGGGTGTTCGCAGTACAGGTCTAGGGCTGCGCAACGCCCGGCGGCGCGTACTTGAGTGACGCTGTGACTGGATTTCATTGGGCAGCTCTGTACTACCAAGAGGTTCAGTGTAACAAAAAACGTTGGCCAGTCCGGGACCGTGTACTGCCCATGCATAACTTTGAAATGTCACAGTGACTCTGGATCACAATGCGTTTCAATGGAAAGAGCCAGAGATCCGGTATATGACGTCACTGTTTCTACACTGAAAACTGGGAAACAAGAGTAGCAATATTTCCACTAAAACTCACTCAGATGGCACCCACATGTACAGATGATTGTACACATGTACTAGTACTGGTACCATGGTATCAGACACAAATCATGTAGGCAGAGCCTTATAGGCGATTCAGACGATGGCCAACTGTGACCACGTTTCTACGACTCAGACGTTTTTGATCAGGGATCGTGCATAAAATTTTAAAACACGACTGCATCACCATGGACATTCAAGTTTACACGTGATTTTGGCCGTAGTCTGAATCGCCTATCACTGAGTGGTACCAAGTCCAGGCGAGCCAGTCCTCTGCCATGTGTCGCACTCACACCTCCCCCCCCCCCCCCCCACAAAAGGGATGTTCACAAGAACAAACGCACATGATCAAGAGACGACAGCCAAGTACAATCGTAGGAGGCAAAATGTAACAGTACGAAATGAATTTCTCAAAAACTGTCCAAGAGTTCAAGCAGAAGGCGAAGTAGAACAGTACGAAATGAATTTCCAGAAAGAAACGACGCAAGAGTTGTCATCGTCCGTAAAGATAATTCTTACTTCAGTAATATTGAAAGCTGGAAAACGACTGGTTGCGCACAGCCAGAAAATCGTCATAATCCCGAAACACATCGGTGTCAAGGCCGTGCGAGTCAAGTGTTCCGTAATATTGAAAATAATAACACATGCATTATAAGGAGATGCATCTTCAGTTTAAAACAAATTTTGCAGGACTGTAAGGCACATCATTCACTGGCAAGTGTGTTGAAAAGTCCAGTTAGAATGTAAACAGTAGCTCGCAAGACTAAAAAAGGTCATTACACTCAGTCCTGGAGTAGTATTTTGCCCCTGTGTGGATTCAACGGCGAATCACAGAGACATTACGTCATTCCAAATTATCATATCAATTGGAGAGAAACGGTTTTGCTATTGGAAACGTTGCGGCACTGCGTGTGTGTGTTTGTGTACACATGCGTGTGCGTGTGCGCGCGGCGTGCATGTACACACACATTTTGTGGGGGGGGGGGGGTAAGAGAGACAGACAGATGGACAGAAAGAGACAGAAGGAAAGACAGAGAGACAGAGACAGAAGGAGAGATAGGGAGAGAAATAAATGGAAAGAAACAGAGTGACTGAGCGAGAGAGCAAAGAATTCTAGGCTCTTGTAAAAAGATCGACAGATTCGAGACTGCTACCGACCTGGAAGGAGAGGCATATGAATATGTCCACTGCTAGAACAACACCTATAATGTTAGTCTCACATTCCATATGGGGCACAGGACATTTAGTCGGAGACATAGTCCAGAATATCCTGTGATGTAAAAACACCTTTTGAATTGTACAGCGGTGGTCGGAATGCACTCACCGAGCATGGGTTAGAGTACAGGTGGATCTTCTCCATGGCCATGATGTCGCGAGACTGTAGCAAACAGAGGATGCCGACATTGCTGATCTTGTTATGCTCAAGGCTGACGAGCTGCAAGCTGGCGTTGATCATCTTCATATCAGCCAGCGCATGTGCTGTGCCATCGCTGGCTTGGTTTCCAGCCAAATTTATCCACATGATGCATCTGTGTTGCTTGAGAGACTGGAAAATGTGGATACCAATTTCATCAGATAAACCAGTCTTGGACAGGGACAGATAGCGTAGTTGTCGACAGGTTCCAAGACTTTGCAGTAGGCGTTGGCATAGGGCATGGCTAGTGTCGAAGTTGTCAAATATTGGATTCCATGAAAGGTCCACAGCACGAACGGCTGAACGGGATGACGATACTGAGCTCATTATCGGAATCACACCAGCCACTTGGATCTGGTTCCTTCTCAGAGTAATAAATTGCAGGGATGTATTGTGCGCAAGTCCAGACTCAGCCAGAGCTGTTGCACCTGTGTCAGTTAGTCTACATGAACTGATATCAAGAAGACGCAAGGCATTGCTAGTAGCCAGGTATTCACCGAGCGATGGCATCATACTGTCTTGCAGCATGCCGCGCAGTTTACTGTTATGCTGTCGCACTAGGTCCTGTATTGACCATGATCTAACAGCCGGACCACTCACATAGTGACTGGTGGTCATGAAACAGTCATTTCCACAATGACCCGACCTGGCAATCTCCTCAAGCACTTTGGTTGTGATGTGGTTTCCATTCAGGTAGACTTTGACTGTAGGTAGTAGTACAGGCTGGTGATCAGTATCGCTGTCCTTGTCAGCACCGTCAAGAGCAGCACTGCGTCGAGCTTGAAGGAAGAGAAGAATGCTGGGTAGAAGCTCATCATCCAGATCATTGTCATGAAGATCGATGATATCGATGTTTCGGTTAGAGTGTAAAGCAGCTAGGATGTACTTAACATCGGCATTCGACAATGAATTGCTGTGTAGCCAGATATGTGTCAGGCTAGGTATCTTGCTGAGCAGAGCACTCAAATCCGGGCCACATCCACTCTTCAGGCCACATAGGCCAATGTTCAATTGGGTGAGCTGCTGAGTAGGCATCATGTGGCTTGAGAAGGACGCTAGCCAGACAGCCATTGCTGCTCTGCTTCCGAACAAGTCCAATTTTGACAGAGTAGCACATCGTGCACATCTAGCAAGTGATACACCATCTTGTACAGCATTGTCCCAGGATATGTAACGCAGCCGCAGCTCCTTCACATGTCCTTGGGGTGACTTGGTCAGCAGTGTTGCCAGGATCTCCAGTGGCAAGCCGCTGAGTTGACTGGTGCTTAGATCGACTTTGGTGGCCTTCAAAACTCCAGGCAACAACATGATTGCATGTTCACGGGAGAGGTAACAGCTGGAGACATCCAGCGATGGTGTGTTATCAATTAGTCGAAGAATATTGCATACTGCCATGACATCGACAGTGTCCAGTTGAGCGCCATAAAGATTTATGCCGTCTGCTGTTAGCATCCTTGCAGCTGATTGATACACACCCAGGCTGGGAATATCAGTATGCAGGAGATCATCAGTAGTGAAAGCGGCAGACGGATGCAGGGAGAGCATGTTCTCCAGAACAGCACGCATCATGAACAAGAACGTCTTCTTGCTCACCTTGCCACCAGCACTGGTTACGACAGACTGTATCGTATCCAAAGCAGGACACAATCGGTCTGGCTGGAGTTGCCCAAAGACAAATCGCCAAAATACGAAGCGGCTTTCGTCCATACCGACGCCATAGACACAATCACGAAGAGTGTCCACACAGCTGCCTAACGAAACTAGAGCTCTGGATGCGCACCATTCCTGTATGGTCAAGTGCACGAGGGATATGCGCTCTGTTGACCGCACACGTGAGTGGCCAGATCCGACGCACACTACGAGGCCAAGATCCAGGCAGACGTCCAGATCTTGCTGCGAAAGACGGGAAGACGGGAACGCAGCCACTCCTTGCTGAAGACCATCCAGGCAAAGTGTGCCGAGATTGTGCAGAGCACGAACAACGTCGACAGCAGCACGATCACATTCTTCATCCGTTGCATTGCATAGCAAGTCGATGCTGTTCTCCAGGAGGTGCTGGATGGCTGTTTCGATGGTGACGAGCTCACCGCAGTGGAATTGGCGCCCCCCGCACAAATTACTTGAGACGTCGCGGGTAAGCCGGACTTTGCCGAAGCTCTTGCGTCGTCTTGTCTCCAGCTTAGCAACTGCCGAGCACACAAATTCAGTGTAGAAGAGAGTAATGCTTGCCGGTATGGATTCAGTGATGGCGTACTGCTGGCAAAGAAGTGCACACAGGAGCGGCGTCTTTCGGATGGCTTCCTTCAAAAGACGATTGCCTGGTTGAGACAGGAGTTCGACGCAATGTGAGCCCTCGACTTCACCAAGCTGCTGAATACAAAACTCGTGCAACTGAGATTCACTGAATCCCCTTAGTCGGTAGCGTAGCTTGCAAGCTTGCACCAGATCGTATGCTCCTTGGCAAGGCCGGCTTGTGATAACGACAGTAGCATTCAAGAGATGACTGGCGGAGCGTTTCACCAATGCCTTTGCTGCCGATTGCAGTAACAATCCGTCACCACCGGCTTCATCAATACCATCCAAGATGACCAGCACGTTCTCTGAATGAGTTTGCAGATGCCGGAGAACTGATCTCTGCTCCTCTCCATTCAAATCCATGGATGCCGCATCCAGGCCAAGTAGTTCAATCCAGCTCTCGCTCCGGACTCGTTCCAAATTTCGGCATGGGATGTAGAAGACAAACTTGAATTTTGCCAGGGGCCCTGACATTGCGTCCGTCACTTCGGCAATGACACGTTTACAGAAGGTTGTCTTCCCTTGACCAGCTCCGCCGATTACCATACAGCTGGTTTCTAGCTTGACTCCGCTATCATCACTTTTATCAGTGGCAGCAGCAGCAGCAGCATCAGCAGCAGCAGCAGCAGCAGCAGCAGCAGCATCATCATCATCAGCAGCAGCAGCAGCAGCAGTGCGACCTGCACACGCACCGCGATTCAATGCCGTTGCCTGAGCTGCTTCACCGGTCAGCAATTGTACCGCGGTTTCCAGCACAAACTCTTTCCCACCATCAACGTCTGCATCTTCATTCTGTATGCGTACTCGACTCCTACCACCACTGCCGCTCACTCCCAGTGCGTGTTGTTTCTGCTGCAAAGCTGTGGCCATGCTGTGTCTACGATGGTGTTGGTATGTCACACGCATGGCATCCTTCTCACTCATGGCCTGCAGTGGCACAAAACAACTCCTAATGTCTGACATCAAGCATGACAAATCGCTTCCATCATCCATCGTGCTGCAAAGATATTCGCTTTTACTGCTTAGATGACTCGCCAGTATCTGCAAACATGTTTGCACGGGGCGATTTACATTGACCTGCGTTTGGACTTGCGATTCTGCTACCTTTCGCTCAACTAGCTCTTCCAGGCTCTCCATGGAGCGGACTAAATCACACTTGTCCTCGTCCCCCTCAAGCATCGTCTCCTCACATTTCTTTGCCTGCTGCTGCAACGACTCAGCCAGGTGCGCTAAACCCACTCTTTCTCTTAGAATCGCACAGAACACGCTAAACGTTCCCTCCGCAGATTCCCGTCCCGCGCCGGCGGTGATCAGAAACTTCAGCAACTCGTCTACTCCGTCACTGCTGAACGGTTGGCTGCCGCGTATTCTAGTGTACGCTATATCGTCACTTCTCATAATGCCATTGTCAATGAGGTGGTCCAAAATATCATCTACCAATGTTGCTAAACGTCGTTGCAGCTCCCATCGGAGCGCATCAAGCGCCAATACCTGGTACCAGCGGATCATGATCGCCCCCTACTCCGGTGCACAGCACCATGAGCACGCTGCCAAGTGCCAGCTAAATCAAGAGCAGCGCACCTACTGCTTTCCTAAAGCGGGCTTCTTCTCCATGATCGTGAACAAATGCACAGACAGTCAGGATCGATTATTCTATTTCTTGATGTCCGAAACATTGGAAAAATTTAAAATGTTTTTTTCGCGTTCTCCAGCCAAAAATCGGTGAGAGCTAGATGTGGGTTACCATGGTCACGGCGAAGTGTCTCCGCACTCGACTCGAGCTCCCGTATTATCCCTGCCGCAAGATCGTGAGTGGACCGTAAAATGGCGTCACGATTTATTGAAAGTGGTATAGTTGGTGGTACGAGTGTTCAAACCCATTTGAACTTCATACTGTTCGTCTTCTTTTTGACATGCTCTCTTTCCATCGTCCTTAGCTTTTGTTTGTTGAGAGCTGTTTTGGCTTTCTCCTATACCTCTGGGGGATGCCAAGTGATGGTTTTGAGAGGCTGGTGATGGCTGTGAGCGAGAGTTTGCCGATCGGCGTCGTCCTCGCTATAGCGATGAAAATACTAGTTACTGCGCACCTGGCAGATATCACAACACGTCGGAGCGTCCAGGAGCAAAGGAATCTTGGGTTTTCACTGGAATCTTGTTCCTCCAGCATCGTGTAGCCCACCGTCGGTGAATGGCGGTCCAGAAAGGTCGAACCTGGTCTTCTGCAGCATCTCGCAGTCCTGCGAGGCACACTGAATACACCTGTCATGTATTCTACAAATAAAAATCACGAAGTAGTGGACTTTATAGTGATGAGTCTATCCTGTATGCTGCAAAAGACGCAGGAAATGTGACTGGTGTCCGTACACTGGACGCCAATATCATCCCAGTCTTCTCCTGCAGGATCTGTTTGACATTGACATACCGGTATGCAGTGGGTCGACATTGGCCTGGTTTGGCAGCTATCTGCCTGGGTGGATGTAGCAGGTTTGCATTGGCGCGTCGTCCAGTCCGACATTTTCTTGTAACTGTGGAGTACCGGCAGGGTTTGAGAGGTTGCTCGTGCTGTGAACACATCTCTACTGCCTGTCTCGTCCTGGAAGTGCCGTCTCGCCGCTTCCTTGCTCTACAGTCACGCCGTTATTTCGCTTTGTTTCGTGGTGCAGCTCAAAACCTGCCCAAACAACTGTGAGCTCGCAACATGGTATGGACAAATTGCACCACTCATGCTGGTTAACTAAAACCGGGATAGTCGAGTAAGCGAGTTCACTCCCTGGGCAATGGCAAGATCTGTTCAGCGCGAGTTATTCCAACCTCCAAGTGCATAGTCACCGATCGATCCATGCGATGTTGGTTGACCTACAAAGAGCCAAGGTCTACGAGTACTACTATTGGATGCTGTCTACATGCAGTCAACAAAATCAAAGTACCTCAGTATGTCCCAGAATAGGGCATGTGCATCTATAGCATGACACAACAGGGGTTCTGGCGGCACCTGTCAAACAAGCACTAGCGACTAGTGCCAGCTACCTATTGGAGGCAAACCGCTACAGTCTGTCGCTGGAGATAATTATTATGTTCACTGTTTAGACTGAGCACAATCAATGATGCCCAATCAATCTGCCCAATGTGTGTTCTGTTCCACCTAATTATAACGTCCCATTGCATCAACCCCACTACACGCACATGTCGTCACTCTAGCACGACTTGTTTATTTTGATTCGTACGATAAATAGAGCACAATACACGTTAAAGGGGAAGTTAAGGCAAAAATTAAAATTTCACCAGTTGTAGTCTTCGGGGTGCTGAGTCGAATGATCGTGGTCCGAGGAAGCTGAGACGCTCCCTTCCTACTTGAATCCCAATCGAACTCGCGCACTTCCACCGAAACTGGGTGACTGCGCCCTACTAGATGGGGATTTGTATGCAAAATGTCACTAAAAGCGCCATTTCGTTCTTATAAAAGCACGGATGACCGCGATTGGCCCATATGTTGTAGTCTTTTGGACGCTGAGTCGACTGGTTTTGGTCCGAAAAGGCTGCGATGCAGCGTTCCTCCTTTATTCCCAATCGAACATGGTTGAAGAAGCGGTCACGTGCTCCTGCGTACACCAGTCACCTGGTCACCGTGCCTGCAGGGTACAACTTACTAGCCTGTTTGACCTTTTTTGGGTGCAGTCCTGTCACTCGAGTTGAACTCCAGTTGAACCTTGGTGTGAAAGTTGTCGCCTGCTGGCGTGGTGACCAGGTGATTTGGGCAACCAGGACCACGTGACCGCTTCTTCAACCATGTTCGATTGGGAATAAAGGAGGAACGCTGCATCGCAGCCTTTTCGGACCAAAACCAGTCGACTCAGCGTCCAAAAGACTACAACATATGGGCCGATCGCGGTCATCCGTGCTTTTATAAGAACGAAATGGCGCTTTTAGTGACATTTTGCATACAAATCCCCATCTAGTAGGGCGCAGTCACCCAGTTTCGGTGGAAGTGCGCGAGTTCGATTGGGATTCAAGTAGGAAGGGGGCGTCTCAGCTTCCTCGGACCAAGACCATTCGACTCAGCACCCCGAAGACTACAACTGGTGAAATTTTGATTTTTGCCTTAACTTCCCCTTTAACTTGACCGAAGGTTAAAGGCGACTGCAGATAGAGGAACACATCGAGGTACAGGTACCGGCATCAATACAGTATCACTGAGAGAGAAACAAACAGAAATGAGATGTACGCAGAAAAAACTCTCGTAAGCCCAAGGGGAAGTGGTTGATAAGGGATGAATGCACTCTCCACGCTCATCTACACTGTTCGTGGAAATGCACACATACATACAATAATATACAACATAGCAATAGCATGCACAGAACCGAACAATTTCATGTTCACACATGCAAGCACAGACCTGAACATTAGTACCGAAAGCCGATACAGACAATATTCCCATACACACAGACGCACACACACACACACACACACACACACACACACACACACACACACACAATGTCCCATGTATGCGCCCGTGGCGAGAAAAGCACGCAAATCTACAAATGCACTGGATGTGAACCCACAGATTTTCTCTTATAGCAACGATAGCGGATCTGATTCTGAATGAAACACACACACACACACACACACACACACACAATACAATCATTGAATGCCCATCCGCAGATGATGGCAGGTCCTGAAAGAACAGGCAGTGTTCCAGTGATGGGGAACAGAACTTCGAGTGGCGAGTGAGGTATACACACACACACACACGTGCGTGCGCAGGCACACACTAAAGTATTCAGAAATAGAATCAACATTGTAGTATTCATTAGTTGGGGAATGGAAAGGAAAATAAAACATTGCTGTAGGTTATTGTTGTAAGGACACTGGGAGCACAACAGAAAGGTAAGCAACTTGCTTTGAAGCAGAGAAAGTTATTATTCCACGGATCTCAGAAGGAAGGAACGTTCCAGAATGCTGCACTGGCAACAGGCGGCCTACATGTGCGCGGCCCCTGCAGTCGGTCCAGCTGCCGGCCTTGCAGTGCTGAAAAGAATGTGCAGTACAGCATGTCACATAGTATCGCAGCCTGGACAAATAGGCGCTGGGAAGTCCTAGTTATGTGCTCACCTACACCACGATGCACCAATCTTCTGAGCTACTTTGGCAACAACTTTGTCCACTTGAGACTCCCATGGGCTGAGCCAGTTGTTGAGGGCTGCACCAAGGTGGACGGCAATGACCGCTGATGGCAAGGCAATCCATGACACACAGTCACTAGGGCATCGTCAACATGGCGCCGAGGCTGGACCGATAAAATCAACCTTTAGGCTGCCGCGGGGTTGACAACGAGGCCGCTGTCTCGAAGCTAGTCAGTCAGCCTGGTCACCGCCATTCACGAACCAGTCGCCACCGCCAGCAGTGGCGGTAGGTTGTGACAAGTGTGGTGCAATATTGTCAGCAAATTCAGTACTCAGGATAAGATGAGTGACAAAGGGAACGTTGTGTTTGATAATATTGAAGTGAACAGGGATGATCACAAACCCTGCGCGTACTCCACCGTGAGTTACAAGAAAATTCCGGACTGGACGACGAGCAAACACCAACCTGCTACATCCAACCAGGCAGATACTATTACGATAGCTGCCAATCCAGGTCAATGCCGACCTACTGCATAATGTCAATGTCAAACAGATCCTGCAGGAGAAGACTGGGGTGTTGGCGTCCAGTCACTGAGTGTACAGACACCAGTCACATTTCCTGTGTCTTTTGCAGCATACAGGCTGAGACTCATCACTGTAGAGTCCACTA
The DNA here is from genome assembly GCF_964019385.1 of Sycon ciliatum. Classification (NCBI taxonomy): domain Eukaryota; kingdom Metazoa; phylum Porifera; class Calcarea; order Leucosolenida; family Sycettidae; genus Sycon; species Sycon ciliatum. The sequence continues at coordinate 31,339,944 of NC_088647.1, forward strand.
CTGCATGAGTTTTATTTGTACAATACATGGCAGGCGTGCACGGTGTGCCTCGCAGGACTGCGAGATGCTGCAGAAGACCAGGTTCGACCTTTCTGGACCGCCATTCACCGACGGTGGGCTACACGATGCTGGAGGAACTAGATTCCAGTGAAAACCCAAGATTCCTTTGCTCCTGGACGCTCCGACGTGTTGTGATATCTGCCAGGTGCGCAGTAACTAGTATTTTCATCGCTACAGCGAGGACGACGCCGATCGGCAAACTCTCGCTCACAGCCATCACCAGCCTCTCAAAACCATCACTTGGAATCCCCCAGAGGTATAGGAGAAAGCCAAAACAGCTCACAACAAACAAAAGCTAAGGACGATGGAAAGAGAGCATGTCAAAAAGAAGACGAACAGTATGAAGTTCAAATGGTTTTGAACACTCATAGTCATACCACCAACTATACCACTTTCAATAAATCGTGACGCCATTTTGTTTTAACATGAATATCGCGGGTTGGCAACGCGCTCGTGGATCGACTCGTGACAAGGCATTGGCAGATAATGCTCGAAAAGGTGGCAGATTCTGCTCGAAAGGCAGAACCATACAAACCTTTATTGCGGAGGGGGGGGGGGCTTGAAAGTGATGACGTTAAAGGGGAAGTTAAGGCAAAAATTAAAATTTCACCAGTTGTAGTCTTCGGGGTGCTGAGTCGAATGGTCGTGGTCCGAGGAAGCTGAGACGCTCCCTTCCTACTGGAATCCCAATCGAACTCGCGCACTTCCACCGAAACTGGGTGACTGCGCCCTACTAGATGGGGATTTGTATGCAAAATGTCACTAAAAGCGCCATTTCGTTCTTATAAAAGCATGGATGACCGCGATTGGCCCATACATGTTGTAGTCTTTTGGACGCTGAGTCGACTGGTTTTGGTCCGAAAAGGCTGCGATGCGGCGTTCCTCCTTTATTCCCAATCGAACATGGTTGAAGAAGCGGTCACGTGCTCCTGCGCACACCAGTCGCCTGGTCACCGTGCCTGCAGGGTGTAATGGGTAGCCGAGTGGTAGGCGCGGTGCAATTAACAAGAATTACTTTTATTCTACTTTCAGGTACACACCTGAGATATAATCGTTAGTGAAAGAAGAAGCGGCAAAATAAATAACTTTCTCTCCGGTGCTCACCTAGAGGCTGAATCCTTATTCTTCGAGTTAGCTTTCATTGCTATCCAATCTAATCTAATCTAATTAAAACAGAAAAAGCGCAGCTGCTTTTATGCAGCAGACGCCGTACGCTTATATGCGGAGATACACTAAAATTAATATACATAAGGTCGTTCCGTATTGCTTCCGTATTACTTCCGTACTGCTTCCGTATTGGTCGGGCAGGGATACTACACCCTCCCTTCCTACAGATAATCACGCCCTCGTGATTTTCAAAAAAATTAGTGAGGAGTTACGAACACAGCGTCAACCGGAAGATGGCAAATTATATCGGAAATGATAACGTTTAGAGTAGACAGAAGAAATGAACTGAGAACAAATCATAAAGTAGAAGCACACCAGGTTCACACGATCTCTCGGGGTAAAAAGGGGAAAGAACTGTCCTCCAAATAGGACCTGAAAAACTACAGCACTCTTGCTGCACAACGCTGGCACAATCCGCCAGGAACATCGCAGGTCAAAAACCGAACTTAATACACTATACCTACATGTATAAGGGGCGTTGTCAAACACATTATCCCACGTTAGCTGGGTAAGCCGTGGCTCACCATGAGCAGACGCCTACCAAACTAAACTGGATTCACACACTCGCATAAAGGAAGACTGAAGAGAACAGGGAGACTGAAGGAAGACAGGAAAGAAAATGCCATACCTGGAATCAGCGTTAGTAACCACGGCGGCGGCTGGAGCTATGGCGGAGGGCAAGCCAGGTTTTATCTTCATCTTGGTTGAGCCGGTGACTCAGAGCGGCTAGCTCGGCGTCAGACAAATAACCTCCCTCCTCGTCTTGAATCGTGGTCTTCACGTTGTCGATAGCATCGCTTGGCGCGACGTAAAGAGTGATGGTCTAGCCAGGAAGAGTGTTGACGACAATATGCATCCCACCACGGAGGCGAAGTACCAAATAAAGAGTGGACTCCTTCTGAACGTTATTGTGGTCACTCAGGGTTCGGCCGTCTGCCAACTGCGTGCCGGCGAAAATCAAACGCTGCTGGTCTTGGGGAATACCCTCCTTGTCTTGGGGAGCAGCCTGCCTGTTGTCGTCCTCATCAGCTTCGCCAGCACCACCGGTAGTATACTTGATGTAGGTAGCGGGTCGCTTGGAATCGCCATCGGAGTCTCCAGTGGATGCCGTGCGGAGAGAAGGGTGATCCACGCTAGCACCCTGACTGTGCTGCAAGCTAATAAGTAGGGCCAAGCCCAGGACGGCAATGTAATGGGTAGCCGAGTGGTAGGCGCGGTGCAATTAACAAGAATTACTTTTATTCTACTTTCAGGTACACACCTGAGATATAATCGTTAGTGAAAGAAGAAGCGGCAAAATAAATAACTTTCTCTCCGGTGCTCACCTAGAGGCTGAATCCTTATTCTTCGAGTTAGCTTTCATTGCTATCCAATCTAATCTAATCTAATTAAAACAGAAAAAGCGCAGCTGCTTTTATGCAGCAGACGCCGTACGCTTATATGCGGAGATACACTAAAATTAATATACATAAGGTCGTTCCGTATTGCTTCCGTATTACTTCCGTACTGCTTCCGTATTGGTCGGGCAGGGATACTACACAGGGTACAACTTACTAGCCTGTTTGACCTTTTTTGGGTGCAGTCCTGTCACTCGAGTTGAAATCGAGTTGAACCTTGGTGTGAAAGTTGTCACCTGCTGGCGTGGTGACCAGGTGATTTGGGCACCCAGCACCACGTGACCGCTTCTTCAACCATGTTCGATTGGGAATAAAGGAGGAACGCTGCATCGCAGCCTTTTCGGACCAAAACCAGTCGACTCAGCGTCCAAAAGACTACAACATATGGGCCAATCGCGGTCATCCGTGCTTTTATAAGAACGAAATGGCGCTTTTAGTGACATTTTGCATACAAATCCCCATCCAGTTGGGCGCAGTCACCCAGTTTCGGTGGAAGTGCGCGAGTTCGATTGGGATTCAAGTAGGAAGGGAGCGTCTCAGCTTCCTCGGACCAAGACCATTCGACTCAGCACCCCGAAGACTACAACTGGTGAAATTTTAATTTTTGCCTTAACTTCCCCTTTAAAGGTTAAGGCAAAAATTAAAATTTCACCAGTTGTAGTCTTCGGGGTGCTGAGTCGAATGGTCTTGGTCCGAGAAAGCTGAGACGCTCCCTTCCTACTTGAATCCCAATCGAACTCGCGCACTTCCACCGAAACTGGGTGACTGCGCCCTACTAGATGGGGATTTGTATGCAAAATGTCACTAAAAGCGCCGTTTCGTTCTTACAAAAGCACGGATGACCGCGATTGGCCCATATGTTGTAGTCTTTTGGACGCTGGGTCGACTGGTTTTGGTCCGAAAAGGCTGCGATGCAGCGTTCCTCCTATATTCCCAATCGAACATGGTTGAACAAGCGGTCACGTGCTCCTGCGTACACCAGTCACCTGGTCACCGTGCCTGCAGGGTACAACTTACTAGCCTGTTTGACCTTTTTTGGGTGCAGTCCTGTCGCTCGAGTTGAACTCGAGTTGAACCTTGGTGTGAAAGTTGTCGCCTGCTGGCGTGGTGACCAGGTGATTTGGGCACCCAGGAGCACGTGACCACTTGTTCAACCATGTTCGATTGGGAATAAAGGAGGAACGCTGCATCGCAGCCTTTTCGGACCAAAACCAGTCGACTCAGCGTCCAAAAGACTACAACATATGGGCCAATCGCGGTCATCCGTGCTTTTATAAGAACGAAACGGCGCTTTTAGTGACATTTTGCATACAAATCTCCATCTACATGTAGTAGGGCGCAGTCACCCAGTTTCGGTGGAAGTGCGCGAGTTCGATTGGGATTCAAGTAGGAAGGGAGCGTCTAAGCTTTCTCGGACCAAGACCATTCGACTCAGCACCCCGAAGACTACAACTGGTGAAATTTTAATTTTTGCCTTAACTTCCCCTTTAAAACGGCCAGGGAGTAGTAAGTTGACATCAGATTTCTATTTTTGGATCCACTAAGGTGTGACTTTGCTATTGCCTAAGTATGTGGGTGCATAGCAACCCACTCATGTCGCATGCAGGTGTGACTTTTATTTCGCCACCAGTTATAACCCCGCCCCCAGTAGCCAAATCAGTCAGTTTCACTGGCTGCATCACCATGCTGTGGGTAAGACCTAGTCATCGGCGGATAATGCCGGCATAATTTTGAGCATAATCACGGCTTTCTGAAAAATAGCATTGCCAAGCATAATTTAGTTGATCCTTCAGCATAACCAGATAACTGCTGCATAAAACCGCTAGGGCCTCAAAGGTCAAAAGTTCACCGCCCAGAGTCCGTTGTTTGTTACAAGGGCAAGGGAATCCTCCTATAAATAGATCTACACCCGGGACTCGGCAGGGAGTCGTACCATACCACGGTATATATCTGGCACGGCTCCGTGAAAGGGCCTGATCTACACTGTAAATGTAACAGATGTCTAATGTTTAGGGCGTCAAAGGTCAAAAGTTCACCTTCCAGAGTTCTATTATTTCTATACATAATTATGCTTGTATTGATGTTGCAGTGCCTACATGTATTTGTATTTTTCTATATTTAACTTTAAGGATTTCCCAAAGGCTTTGAGCCTGTCGAGGGGATCTCCTGCAAGAAGAATGAAATGACAACTTTATGTAGAGGGAGCAGTTAATCGAGGATAGGCTAAGGAAATAGATCGAAGCGTACAAAATCTGGTGATTAAGGAGTTGGGATACCGTCAGTGTAATGAATATATCGGCGAAAATGCTGATAGAGAGAATGCTTGAATCCCGGGAGGCTGGTTATAGAGGTAAGAGAAGGCGGTAGGCAATTCCATAGCATTGCAGCTTTGTTGGAAAAGAGGGAAGAAAAACGCCTACCGTGATAATTGATGTGAAGTTTGTTTGGTCTTCTTGGTTTTGAAGACAATGAAAGGTGAAAATGTCGGATGTGTTCTGGAGATATATGTATAAATTTAAATAGAGTAACAAGAACTGATCTTGTCTGTGAAAGTGCAAGGACTCTAAGTCACAAAGGGCGTTTAACTGGGATTTCGTTTCGCGTCTATCTACATTGACCTTTTTACGTAGCAAATACTTCCTAGCTACTCTGGCTTGTAAAATATTTAAACGCGCCAGCTCAGCTTTGGTGATGGCATAGGACCAGGCCGAGGTGGCATGTTCCAGGGCGTGTCGGACAAAACCTTTATATAGAAGTAGCTGTATCCTGGTTTCTATCCATAGCTGAGACTAGATCTTCCATGCAGTTTTCTCCGGAAGTCCACATTTGATCCCGAGTACACATTCTATACATTTTAATGGCATTATAAACATGAAAGAGCACAGTGTCAAGAAGCATAATTTGAGCATAATTTAGTGATTTTCAGAGCATATTGCCAGCATACTGAAAAGCATAATCCGTGGGATTTTCGAGCATTATCCGCCGACGTCTAGTTACTAAGACCGCTTGAAATGTGCTTGGATCCATACAAAAACTGGATCCAAGTGGATCCAGTTTTTGAATTTTTGAAATTGTTGCTATGCTGTGACGTAGCACTTTCAAGCCCTATTCCTCGAATTCTGCTCCATTTCTTTATCCACATACCAAACATGCATGAAACTTACCAGAAAAAGTACCGAATTCTGCCAATATTTCTGCCAGTATTTATATCCGCATATGCCTAATCGTGCCTCCTGGTTGCCAGCTAGCCCTTTCCCAAAGGTGCTCGCCCTTTTTTTCGCCCTTTTGGCCCTTTTTGGAAAAGCCCCTTTCTTTCGCCCTTTACTGCGTTTTTTAGTGAATATCGCCCTTTTTGAGCTTTTTTAGCTGAAAAAGTGCTAAAATATGTTTGCTCATGCATGTGATCACAGTTTCCGAGTGCTCGATGGGCCTTTGGGCCCTTGTCACGCCGCTTTTTTGAGGGGCAACAAATTGGTGACGCTTGTACACAATGCTGTAAAAAGTGGGTTTTTGAACTTTACTTCCTGTTTTGCCTTTCGTGGACCCATAAATGGAAGAGTACGTATTCATTTCTCAGCTTGGGTTCATATCTGAACATGTACAGTGTATCATGGCTATGCTTCACTGAAAAAAGAGCACTTTTGCCTGTTTTCACTGAAAAAAGAGCACTTTTTCAGCATTTTTTGAGGGACGCGAAAAGCACTAAGTGCGAATTAAAAGAGCACCTTTAACTTTGGGAAAGGGCTATTGCCAGCTGTCGCCGTGGTGAACTGTCGCCCTCCTACGGGCTACGGCTGTGTCCCTTTCAAGAAAGTACTAATAATACATGTACATGTAGGTACACAGTATAGTAGTCCTTGGCTGAGCTACAGTACTACTACCGTACTAGTCGTCATGTACATTGTATAACAGGGAGTTGTGAAAGTGGGCTTTCATGTACATGTAACCCTTTCCCAAAGATGCCACAATTTTTCGCAACCGTGTCAAAACAAGTGCTAGTTGCTGAAATCGCATCCATAATTTCAGAAAACGCTCAAAAGTTGCTAATTTCGCAACTTACTTAAAATTGGAGAGTTCTTGTGCAAAACCACCAAAAAAAGGAGCAGAAATAGCAGAAGACAGTGCAGCGACAGCAAACTCGTACACCCCTTCCTGCTGTGAACCACCACTGTACACAGTGCCAGTAGCCTGTTGCATGTACATGTGTTTTACATCATTCCAGTGCACGGAAAGGGGAATGCACATTATCGTAGCTACCGTTGATCTACCATTTCTCTGAAATGAATCTGAAGGCAGGCGATAAATGAGCGAGTATGCATTTGTCCAACATGTACAGCATGTCGTCCATAACTTGACATTTCGACCCCATGCCATGGGGCCAAGGTTACGGAAAAGTTGCGAAATTGTTCGCGATAATGAAGAAAGTTGCGATTTCTTCCTAAACAACGAAAAGGTTGCGAAAACAAGTGGCGAGCATCTTTGGGAAAGGGCTACTTTCATGACACCCTGACATAATTTTTTGCAGACTACATTATAGGCACCGGCGGATTATGCCGGCATAATTATTGGCATAATTTGGTGGTTGAACATTTGGAGCATAATTTGGCATCCTCTCGGAGGTAGGAGCATAACTACACGATTATACCACAGTTCTAGTATGTAGGCTAATACAACTGTGTACAATGCACCTGATCAGTGTTGGTGCACTGCATGGGAAAGGGTTCGGAAGTCATGAAGATAGTGTTTTCAATGAGAAGTAGGGTAGAAATCATGGCAATACAGTATTGTATGCTCGAACTCGTCTTCTTCAAAGTTCTTTCGCACACTGACACAGCACATGTTGCAGAAGATGCGAGTGAGATAGTGGCGGGTAGTCCGCAAAACTCCGTGAACATGTACATGTACAAGTACATTACATTTGTACAAGTACATTAAAATTATAATATTATTGATATGCATGTTACGAAGTCATGACCTCTGGATTTTAGCAGCCATGATATGACTGCAGGCTATGGACATTGCTCTAAATTGATGTACATGTATAGTTGGTGTTCGGTCATGATGGAAGGAGAAGTGGAGCTATGGGAGAGATGAGCTGATTATTCGCAGGTTGAAGGTGACATCGGTTGGACGAGTATGATGATTACGAAGACAGTTGAACATGATAATTGTCAAAGGTAACTCAAACTAATTTGGCAATGAAATATTATTTCTGAAGTACAAAAGAAATCAAGTAATGAACAGAAAAAGTAATGTTTTCAAAGAGGAAGAAGAGAAAAGAAACAGCAAAACAAAAAAGCAAAGACAGAGGATGAACGGCAACAGAACCAAACCTGGCGAACAAACCTGGACAACATCATGCACAGGCACCACAGACAAACTGAAGCGAGTCAAACTGGCATGAGCGACTCATGCTGCAGGACATCGCCGGGGTGATGGCTAAAATTCACCTTCCTCCAACTACCACGCAACAGCATGACGGAGTCACGGACTAGTGTGAAGCCAAGCTCACAGCGGATCTGTCCCACGAGGACGCTGTACGAATCTCCGGTTGCCGCTGCCAGGCGAATGGCGAGACGTATCAACACATTCCGGGCCTCGCGGCCGGCTCCCCCGACAGAGGAGAACACCAATGGAGAGAAGCTGGCCCTCTCCACCCGCCGGATCTGCTCACCATAAGCCGCTTTCTTCTTCTCCTCATGCCATCTGTAGGTCGCAGAGAGAGAGAGAGAGGGGCTTAGTCATGTCAGAGGATGCGCAGGGATAGAAAACCCAGATATCAAAAACTCTCTCTCTCTCCTTCGCTCTCTCTCTTTCTCTCTCTTTCTCTCTCTCTCTCTCTCACTCTCTCTCTCTCTCTCTCTCTCTCTCTCTCTCTCTCTCTCTCTCTCTCTCTCTCTCTCTCTCTCTCTCTCTCTCTCTCTCTCTCTCTCTCTCTCTCTCTCACACTCTCTCTCTCTCTCTCTCTCTCTCCCTCTCTCTCCCTCTCTCTCTCTGGCTAAGAACAGCTAAGTAATTGTATGTACTAGTAGGAACCAGAAGTTAGTTACACTTTGTTTATTGAAGCCAGAAATGGAGGACCACAGACAATGTTTTGCACAAATACTACTGATTGTGGACGCTTTGTTTAAGCGCAATAATGCCTCATGATTGCAAGAGTGCGTGAAACCAGGCGCCTTGATACGGTATGGATGGATAACCCGATCTCCAAGTGACACTACGAGTCACTCTGCTCCCTGACACATTGATTCTCACTCCAATACACATGCTATGATCTCTGAGCAACCCACCATCCCTTCAGATCTGCATACCGGTACATAATGTACATTGTACATGTACATGTACAGTGTATCTAACCGTTGCAGTTTCTTTTCGGGGGGTAACGGCCTCTTTTACGGGCAAAAAAAAGTCATGTAGACGTGAAAAAATAGAGATACCATGAAAGGTAAAACCGTTGCAGTAGATTCACAGGGTGAGAGGGGGGGGGGGGGAGTATCTACTATCTACATGTACATGTATATCCTGGGTTCATCATTCATGGTGGACCAAGTCATGTCGTCAGCGACAGGTGATGTTTGTGGTTCTAAAGATGGTATGCGTTCAACCACTATAGTATAGCGGTGTGTTCTAATTTCTAAGTTCACGATGCCCAGTAGCACATCATCATTCGACTACATGTACATGTACTTCGACGTAGTGGCATCACCTGAACAAGCGACCCCATTTCGTCCAGAAGGAAACCTGGCACGCCAACGCCGTGACTGCAGGGCATGTAGCCAGAGAGGATAAGGCAAGCAATGCTCCAACGCTACATCATCGCTGCAACCAGTACTGCATCCGTCTGCACGCATAAGGCAGTAGTGCGTCGCAGCGTAACGTCATTGAGTCGGCCAGCTAGTTGGCAATTACTTACATGTAACTTACATCAGAATGATCACGTTGACGTATCGCCACGAGTGCCATTCTGAGTGAACTTTGATATTCAGAATTTCCTCACCACTGCGATGCGCGATCTCGTATTTCTTGCTGAAAGGTGAAAGTAGATGATTTGCATGCAACCATTTGTAACTAGATATCCTGCCAGCGAGGCCACGCTATTCACATGTACGCACAAACAAACAAACACACACACACACACACGGACTCAAGCACATACACGTACATACATGTACACACACACGCACGCACGCGCGCGCGCACACACACACACACACACACACACACACGTACACACACGCGAGCTTGAGCTACTTTAGCACTACAGCCCACTGGTTATTAGCTTGTTGGCTGTACGAACAGCTGCACTAAAGTGTAGCCTCGAGGAATCGACGAGGAACAATGAATCGTTTGAAGTGCAAAGAGATCATTGGCCTCCGAGGGCCAGAGAAATACCCTTCAGGCAGGCGATAGTGAGTCGCAAAAGTGACTTTCAACTGCATGACAACTGCGAAGCAACACGCCCTGGAGCAAGTTTTCGAATTTCGTGCTGTGCTTCATCAGCAGATCACACCTCTCACGTCAGGGACACTACATACCTCTCCTTTCGTTTATGGTGCTGTGTTCGGATCACGTGGATTGTGTCACGTGCTCAGGATGTAGATACTTACTGCATGCACTACAATGTGTGTAGCCTAGCCCTAGATCTGTACCGCGAAGCTTCGCGCTTTGGTTTGTAGATCTACAGTACAGGAGACTGACAATGACATACAGCTTCACCGTGACCCGGTGACCTTTCCGCGTGGAGACTGGAGGCTGTACCGCGCCGAGCAACGACGTAACGACAGTTACGTGGTGCTCCGAAGATACGTACATGTACATGTACATGTAGATCTAGATCTGCGTGTCTAAAAAAAATACTTCGTTCACTTCTGACTGTACACGCGCTCTTCGACAGGCTGCAGAATAGGTGGCAATGATCATTATCAAACCAGCGAATATACGGCGGTGACTCCTATTATGTAGCCAGGCTGCCCCAAGCCAAGGGCCAAGCCCGTAGAACTCACGCTAGACGCGTTTCGCGGATTGTTGGGTGGGCATCACCATTGGGCATGTAAGGCATATATCCATTTTTGCTGAAAGGTGGAGTGGTGCTGGACCTGCACGATTGCTCCGCACTGCTTCCGTGCCAGTGTACGTGTGCCAGCTACATGGGAGAAATATAAAGTTCTCCGCCGACAGGTGGAAACCAATGGGCAGAAGGGACCGCACCAATGCGGTTATCACATTACGACATCCTTATCATTTCTTAGAGCCTGGCGCTGATCCCCGTAACATCCTGTAGCCGGCAGCTATATTCAAGATGTGCATCTCAATTATCGGATTTTGCACTTTGATTTTGGTGTCCGCAATGCTTTTAGCGGTGGATGCTAAGCCAGTGCCGCAGGAAGAGGCTGGACTGCCTCGGACCCACCCGTTGGTCAATACTCTATTGGGCGAATCCTACTGCTGTACCGACTACCCGTTCGAGCGCACCGCGCAGGCCGTGCTTGTATGCTACATCTACAACAGAAGACACCTCCAGCAGATCCGCTCATGGGAGTCGTGGCTAAAACGGACCTATCTGCGCTCCGAGAAACCAGCTACCACCGCCACGAGTAGTAATCCCACCGAAAGCACCAGCAGCACCAGCAGCACCAGCAGCAGCAGCAGTAGCAGTAGTAGTAGTGGAAGCCCAGAGCCAGACTATCATCGCATGCTCGATGTTTATGTGAAGGCTCCGGGCGTGAAGGTGGTCGGAATCTCCCACAAGCAAAGCAATGCCAATGGATCGAGAAACGCAAGTACAGGTATGGTCATTGCAAACCTACGGCAGCACACAGGTCCTTTTGTACTTCATAGTTTATTTTATATGCGCGAAACATTCGAGGCATTGTAGCTGGCTTTGCGATTGAAATGCCGATGCACTGGTGTTTTTCCTTTCTTGTTGCCTGGCCCGTCGAAAAGGACAGACCCTGTATTGGTGCCGAATGCACAATGGCGTTTGTTTGGTCCAAAAACGTCCTAGAGACCGCAGAGTTCTGCTGAGTTCTGTAGACGAGCTCTGTTCTAGGATGGGGCTCGGTTTGCAGCAAGCAGAACGGCGCGCTTCTAATGCGAACAATTATTTCGTCAAGCGGAACACGAGACGGCGCAAACCCAGCATCATACACACTGTGGTAGTGCGGAACATCAGCATGACTCAGAAAGAACAAAAAGCAATTCGGACAGAAAAATGGCGTTGTGTGAGCTTGTGACAACCCCCCCCCCCCTACTTGGAGTCAGATCCCAGTAGGGAAGTCACAAAAAAAAACACCTGCTGTCCGTCCGTCCGTATTTATTTATTATTATTATGTCCGTCTCCGACTGTCTGCAATTTCTGGACAAGGTAGTGACACAGATATGCTTTGAACCTTTCCCTGCGTATACTGTGGCCACGACATGTTGTGGAACATCAGGTGGTAATGGAGTAACTGACTCTGCAAGCTTGGTCCACTGCTTGTGCTGAGGGTGACGAGACTTTTGCAGCTTCCAAGTGTCTTGTTACCTCTTGAACCTACGGGCAGAAAGCCAAGATAGTAATTCAATAAGTGGCGCAGGCCATGCACTATATTTACACCAGGACACCGCTGCTCATGCTTTTTAAATAGTCTATCCAGGCACAGGCTGCCTAATCTACAGGGGCAGAACAGCTGCATTGGTCGGCAAGGGTATCTTGCTTTTCCATGCTAGATTCGTGACATTCCGCCGAGTATCGATTTTTCATTGATGATGCGTTTTGCAACATGGTTGCATGCAGTTACTGAGCCTAATCTACTGCTTGACTTAACTAACTTCGCAGCTTTCTTCCTTAGCCTGCTAGTGCTAGTGATAACGGTCATTGCCTGAGGTCAGGCAGGGTGAAGAGCTCATAATGCAAAACACCCAAAATCATACTTCCCCTCCCCAAGGCACTCCTGCACTCCAAAGTCCTGAAGAAAACGGTGATAATTGAAATGATAATGTCACCCCCCACTGTCTATTGTCCCTAAAGGTCCAGGTAATTACTCACACCTAGTAAGTGGCCACTCTGTGCCAGTAACGCTACAAGTGCCAGTGGCAATGGCATGTATTCATGCCTTGCTGCCGGAATGTTCCTGTGTGTGTGTGTGTGTGTGTGTGTGTGTGTGTGTGTGTGTGTGTGTGTGTGTGTATGTGTGTGTGTGTGTGTGTTCAAAAACAGTCGTTGCATTTTATAGTGGACCTGCAGCAGACTGTTCATCTGGTTTGTGATATTTCTTTCCTCTGTTGCAGTGTTGGTGAGTTCTTTTCCATCAATATGGCAGCTTGTTTTGATTTCCTTTTCTCTTTTTTTCAATTCATTCTGCTGTACTTCCTGTTTTGTTTTGCACCACTGCCCCTCACCTTGCGCTTAGCTCTCTGAGTGGAGGGCGGCGTGACCCCACTGGGGTAGCTGATTGATGGTGGTAGGAGTAGTAGTAGTAGTAGTAGTGTGTGTGTGTGTGTGTGTGTGTGTGTGTGTGTGTGTGTGTGTGTGTGTGTGTGTGTGTGTGTATGTGTGTGTGTGTGTGTGTGTGTGTGTGTATGTGTGTGTGTGTGTGTGTGTGTGTATGTGTGTGTGTGTGTGTGTATGTGTGTGTGTGTGTGTGTGTGTGTGTGTATGTGTGTGTGTGTGTGTGTGTGTATGTGTGTGTGTGTGTGTGTGTGTGTGTGTGTGTGTGTGTGTGTGTGTTTAGGTTCACATGCATGTGCACAGTCAGCCAATTCTTCTACCTAGGAAAATTCCAAGCAAGATGGAAGGGGCTGCAGCTGCAGGGGATAACAATTAGTGTACATGTATTTGTGTGATGAGACTGGTAGTCCTGTTGCCCTGGGTCATGCAGATTGAGTGTCAAACACCTGGGTTCAAAAAACTGTATTATGTACAACTGATACTGTGTGTTTCTGAGTGGCTGCAGCCCCTGAGGGTTCGTTTCTAGAATCTGAAGTAGCCTTCTGCATTCCATTCCGATGGGCTTGGTTTATCCGAAACCGTGGCGAAAGCAGCCTGCACATGATGGTATGGGAATCTGGATTTGGCCTTCGTGACCTAGGTTACAGAGACTGTCAGAGAGCACGCTGTTTGGTGGTTGTTCTTGATATGGAGGAGTGGTACTTGAGCGACTGTAGATTGTTCAGGTGGTGCAGATCCTGCTGTTCTCTTACTCCTTCAGGAAAGGCATTCATCGTGTGTTGCTCACGAACTGTCATGCAACTTCAGTGGATTCTTTCCAAACCAGGAATGCTAAGAGGCAGCACGGAGATAGTGTAGCTGACACAATTGGAGAACTTCTCCTACAGACCCGACGCACAATATCAAAATCATTATCTCAAAGGTTTCTCAGATAGCTCTTTAGACCGTATACCGGTATGTTTTTTAGGGCGTTCAGACGTTTGAGGGACTGAAAAGGGAAAACGTTTACTGCACATGCAGCATTCAATTTTGTTCTTTTCCGAAGTGTCAAAATTGTCTCGTTGTAAACGGGAGGATCAAAAGGGGTGGCAGTAAGACCTGGTGCACTTGGCCAACCTGAGGTTTGGACTTGCTAGTTTGCTGGATGCCCCACAGTACAGATCTTACACAACTCTGTCTCTATATCTCTACCCGGCGAATATCAAACCAGTTTGGCGATCATGTCAGTCCTACATTGTATAGGGAGCCAAGCAATTTGCAAGCAGTTCAATTGAGCTTGTTACGAAAGCGGAGTGTAGGAGAATGACAGGATAATTGGTTATCTAGTTTGTAACACAACCACCAAGTGCTGTCACTGAGTGTCAGTCACCTCGGAGATGCGTCTTGACTTGGAAATCCTAGAATAGAGTTTTTTTACGGGAGCTCCCCAGGACGAAATGGATTGCTCTGAACACGTAATATTTCTGTAACAGTTTTGTCTGCAGATTGAGTACTAGTATAAGAGTTTTGTTTAATGAGGGTGATATCTTATCACATCGCAAAGCCATGGCCAGCCTTTCCCCGCGTCCAATTAGGCTAGCATGCCGCCGTATCGCAATATGTCAGATGTACTTGAACGAATTGAGTAGCGTGGGATTGGTATGCATGTTGGCATGGTTGTACCTACACCTGCACTCCAACCTTGACACTCCATAGGGTACCCTATCACTGTGCTTCCGCTCATGTATAGTCATGGACCGTGATGCAGTCAATAACACTTGAAAACAACTGAGTGGTAAGAGGGTACAATCGTGTAATCATATATTGCTGGCTAATGACTTTAAAAACTCATCATGGTCGCATCTCTCCTGTCCTTCTTTCCGCTGCAGGATCCCCACGGGTGTCTGTCAATGGCGGAATGGTCAAGCCAGGCAGAGGTGTGATGGAGCTGAGTGGTTTGAGACTGCTGCAGCGCTATCACCGCACAATGTTCCGGCTCTCGTCCAGGGAAAATGTGCCACTGGCAGCAGCCCTCTTCCTCCCATTGGAGAACCTTACTACGGGACAGTCGGCCGATAGCGAGGCCGGGGCTGGCCACATGCAGCACCGCATCAACATGTGGGTGACGGTGAAGTGGCACATGACGAACGAAGACGGCAGTGTTGTGAACGAGCAGCCCACACGCTACGCCTGGCAATGCTCCATCGACATGCCCACGGTGCAGCACATCACGGAGGAGCACTGGTTGGCCTTGGATATGCAGGCCTTCTTCAGGATGACCTTCAAACAGGAAGCGGAGTTCAGCCATCCTCCCTTCTTCCTCACCGAGCAACTCAGGTCTTCTGATTTCCACACTGATAAGCTACACATCACCCTCCAGAGTGGACAGGTGCACTTGAACACGTCGGCAAACGACATTACCATCCTAGACGTTGAGGCGGAGTCCAATGATCCGACTCGCAGGTGTGCTGAAGTCCTTACCCTGCCCTGCTCGCTGGGACAGCGCGGTCAGTTACAGTGGGAGCCCTTCCTGGCCTTCGCAAACGACGAAACGCCAGAGAAACCTCCCGTGCATTACACCTTGGATCCGCAGCAGCCGGCGCTCATCGAGGTGACGGAGACGCTTTCGTCAACTCAACCAACCGCCCTTCCACCGTTTGAGCGCCTGCAGCTCCACGTGTAAGGATAGGAACACTGGATAGAATGGTATAAGTGAGATTGAACTGAGCTGCAGTCCTCAATGTCAGGGATTACCGGCTGGTCTGGGACTTGAGCCATACATGTACATTCTACCTGACATACTGGCTGATCTGACAGAATCAGCACCCTATCCCCTCTCTGACTTCTACTGCAATCCACTATTGTATTAACTTTGTAGCCTATTATATTTCACGAATTATTGGTGAATTTGTCGCTCTGAGCCTGTCCAAGAGACCCTTGTCCACATCAGGTGCAGTAGTGTCTCGGCGCTCAGTTTAATCAGTGCCTTCTGCCGGAACACAGAGTGCATCCCATGCTCAAGGCAGGACAAGGTACCTACAGGTGTGAAGGACAATAATTATTACGGATATTGCAAGCCGACGGTGGAGCGGCATTGTCAAATCTATGTAAACACCTACCTGCATTTCCGACCTCGACACATCTACGACCGGGAACTATAGTCGGTATCGTGCTTTAAGCTGGTGCCTAACGTTATCACATGACTTACTTTACAGTCAACTTTGCGTGTAACGACACTCGGCGGGGCATCAGAAAAGTGTCCTTATTCGCGAAGTCTCATTGTTGTATACAGCTAGATGGGACTTTGCTCTGGGCATGGAAATCCTGTCGTTCCTCGCGAATTGTCGTTATATCCGCAGTCGTTAGGAGCGAAGTTGGCTGTATTTTATTTCTCGCATACACGAAGGCGTAGTGAACACATGAAATACCGAAGTTAGTCCTTTGCGGATTCTGCCGGCAGAAAAATTGGCAGAATTCGGCACTTTTTCTGGTAAGTTTCATGCATGTTTGGTATGTGGATAAAGAAGTGGAGCAGAATTCGAGGAAATGCCCGCCATAAGGTTTGTATGGTTCTGCCAATTTCACTGCTTTTCGAGCAGAATCTGCCGCCTTTTCGAGCATTATCCGCCAATGCCTAACCGAAGTTCATGTAGTTTCAGGTGCTGCTGCTAGCTAGTACAGTGCTCCTCAATGAAATCCGGTCAAGCCATGCAGTCAATGCCATGCAGTCAATGCCATGCAGTCAATGAAATCCGGTCAAGCCATGCAGTCAATGCCATGCAGTCAATGCCATGCAGTCAATACCATGCAGACGGTGTGCTAGACGGGGCAATAACAGTCGAACCACAGGCAATGCTCAGGTTAGGTGGAGGATGTGAGCGTCTGCTGTGGATCAGTAGTACTTGGCTCTTGCTGGAGTTTAGGAGCAGGCCGCGACCTGTGAGGTGCTGCTTCACCACTGAAAAACTTTTTTCTAAGTAAGACACGAGAATTGGTGGACACTTTCCAGAGGCATACAGGGTGGTGTCGTCTGCATAAAGAAGGCATTGGGAACGCAATGGAAGAGTGGGGAAAAGTCGAGTGTAGATGCTGAAGAGGGTAGGGCCTATGACGGAACCCTGGGGAACGCCCCTAGTGCAGGTTCTACAGTCACTTGTGGTTCCGTTCACTTCTGCGCGTTGCTGTCGGTGAGACAGATACGACTTGAACCACTCAAGAGCATTTCCACGCCTAACCTTCAGACTGTGAAGGTCATCTATTAGCGTTTGGTGGTGGACGCGGTCAAAGGCTTTGCTCATATCGAGCAGCAGTACGGCCGTATAGTCTCCGGTATGCATGCTTCTCTGCCAGTTATTGATGGCAAGTGTTAAAAGGTCCTCAGTACTGTGGTTCCGCCTGTATGCAAACTGTTCATTTGGAATTGCTCCGGGTGTGATGTCCAGATGGTCGTGAAGCTGCTGGAGCACTAGCGATTCCAAGACTTTGGAGATAATGGGCAATAGCGAGACTGGGCGATAGTTCATTAGTTGGAACTGTCGTAGGGGTCGCCTTTCTTAAACACTGGACACACAGATGCTAGTTTGTAGGCTAACGGTAGCTCTCTCCCTCTGGTTGGTATAGTAAGGGACAGAAACGGGATAGCGCCGGGCGTGACACAAGCAAGCAAACAAACAAACACGAAATTAAAGCTGTGTGGTCCCTGGCTAGCGCCAGACGTTACTGAAGTAACGTCTTCTGCATAGCTACGGGAATAACTAGCATTACCCGCCGATGCCTATCCTCAACCTGCGAATAATCTATCCCGTAGCTCCACCTCTCCTTCCATCATGACCGAACATCAACTATACCTCTTCTTCTTCCTTTTTAATTATTAGAGCAATATCCATAGCCTGCACAGTCATGGCTGCTAAAATCCAGACGTCATGACTTCGTAACATGCATAATGTACATGTACGCGGAGTTTTGCGGACTACCCGTCACTATCTCGTCCGCCCCAGGATACCTAATAAAGGCTGATTCACTCGCATCTTCTGCTACATGTACTGTATCAGTGCGAGAAAGAACTTTGAAGAAGACGAGTTCGAGCATACGATACTGTATTGTCGTGATTTCTACCCTGCTTTTCATTGAAAACACTATCTGCATGACCTCCAAACCCTTTACCATGCAGATCACCAGCACTGATCAGGTGCATTGTACACAATTGTACATACTACTTCTTGAAATAGAACTATGGTACAATCATGAATTTATGCTCCTACCTACGAAAGGATGCCAAATTATGCTCCAAATTTTCAACCACCAAATTGCGCCAAAAATTATGCCGGCATAATCCGCTGGTACCTATGACTGACCCAGTAAAGCCTAAACAGATACATGCACCTCATAGATTTAAGGTATAGCGAACCACTTTGGCCATGAAAAAACCTTTATATTACAGAAGAAGTGCTGTTTTCTCTTTTCTAAGTTGGTCTCTAGCATGCATAGACT
Organism: Sycon ciliatum; assembly: GCF_964019385.1. Lineage (NCBI taxonomy): Eukaryota > Metazoa > Porifera > Calcarea > Leucosolenida > Sycettidae > Sycon > Sycon ciliatum. Next base: position 31,358,466 of record NC_088647.1, read on the forward strand.
ACGAAAAATGATATTCGCATGGGGGATACTTATGCATTTTGTTGTACTTATGGCCATTTAAAACTATCCCCACAGGAATACTGAAGTCACATCATTTCCGCATGCTAGAGAACAACGTAGAACAGAGAAAACAGCACTTCTTCGATAAATGTATAAGAAGAAAAGAGGACCAAAGAGCTACAAGTTACGCTGTATTATCCACTAACACCACCAGTTACTTTACATGCAATCAGCTCATGACACTGAAACTGACTAACGGTGCTGACGTTCTACACCTAACTGGCAATCAGCTCTAGCACATCTTGGATGTGCACTCCAACAGTCTTCCAGCTTGGAAGGTTCTAAGTTATAGAATAACTTAAACAGGCGAAGGTGAGCGCAACCAAGACAAGCACGGGCTGAAAGTCTCAGCTGTGAAGGACGTTGGCGGATGTACATGTTGTTGTTGCTGTTGCTGTTGTTGCTGTTGCTGCTGTTGCTGCTGTTGTTGTTGTTGTTGTTGTTGTTGTTGTTGTTGTTGTTGTTGTTGTTGTTGTTGTTGTTGTTGTTGTTGTTGTTGTTGCTGTTGCTGTTGCTGTTGTTGTTGTTGTTGTTGTTGTTGTTGTTGTTGTTGTTGTTGTTGTTGTTGTTGTTGTTGCTGCTGTTGCTGTTGTTGTTGCTGTTGCTGTTGTTGCTGTTGCTGTTGTTGCTGTTGCTGTTGCTGTTGTTGTTGCTGTTGCTGTTGCTGTTGCTGTCGTTGCTGTTGCTGCTGCTGTTGCTGTTGCTGTTGCTGCTGTTGTTGTTGTTGTTGTTGTTGTTGTTGTTGTTGTTGTTGTTGTTGTTGTTGTTGTTGTTGTTGTTGTTGTTGTTGTTGTTGTTGTTGTTGTTGTTGTTATTGTTGTTGTTGTTTATATTATTTTACATCGCATGTTAAACGGGCAGTTATGCACAATATTATGAAAACGATGACAACCAGGAAGAATAGTCAGAAATGAAGAGAAAAAGAAATGAAAATAGAAAATATTTTGAAGTACGAAAATGGAAGTAGCAATGAAGGGAGGCAGGGTTAAGACGAGCAGAAAAGGGATCTCAAATTTACAAGTCGGGTCATCGTAGCATGATTCTATCGAGCCTTTTCAGCAGGTTACGAAAGCCATTACATTTAACCGAAGTAAAGTACTTTGAAGTACGCGTAGCATGCATTTGAATTCACGGACAGATACGATGGACTTCATACAGTCGGGCAGGCCATTCCAGAGTCGGCAGCTGGCTAGAAGCGGTCGGCATTCGCCAGAAGCACTGTGGGCCAGGAGGAGGGGGAGGTTGCGTCCCGACCTCGAGTGGTCATGCCTGTCGGTGGGCCTTGCAATGCAACTCGGGACGGCAACAGCGCACTGACGATTCCAGAGCGGATTCGAAATGTCAGGAGTCGGAGCTTGCATTCCCCTCGTTCCAACACTGGGCAGACACCCAGCCTGGGGTACAGGGGAAGAGTGTGGGCCAATGGATGCTCATCGGCCACGCAACGGATGCAACGTTTATCCAGTTTGGCTACTGTGTTCCGCTGCTCAGCGGACAGCCCTGGGAGAAACATGTCGAGGACGATACTGGCAAGATCATCAGACAAGACGGTCAACCCACAATTCAAGGACGCATAGCAACATAACTAACAATACTTGTATGGCTCTAAAGATTTGAAGATCGATTGGAGGGAAGCTAAGCGAACATGGATTATCAAGAACCGAACGCCTCGGTACTATAGTACAGTACCTAGACCAAGACGATTTAGATTGAAAAATAGGCAGCATGCAGTAACAAGCAGCAGTCGTGCTTGTCTTGGCTGCGCTCACCTTCCCCTCCTTATGTGATTTCTATAACTTGGAACCTTCCAAGCTGGAAGACTGTTGGAGTGCACATCCAAAATGTGCTAGAGCTGATTGCCAGTTAGGTGTAGAACGTCAGTACCGTTAGTCAGTGTCTTGCAATGTTATCACATGAGCTGATTGTGAAGTAACTGGTGGTGCTAGTGAAAAATATAGCGCAACACGTAGCTCTTTGGTCCTCTTTTCTTCTTATAAATATTAATTAATCCTTGGCTCTCCACCCGAGTCTTCTGCACATGTTTTCACTCAGTAGTATGAATGCTTTACGTGCATGTATATGACCAGTTGTCTGGGAAAGTCGACCTTGGGGGATTCCCGCGTTTTGCGGAAACTACTGTCCATCAAACCTTCCACTCGGCAAACCTGCACGAAAGCACCACTCCCTGCTCAATACACAGTGTTTCGGGGAATTCACCCCTCATCAGTTGAGCCTGCGAGTTAGATGGTTTGGAGGCAACAACGTTGTGAATGACCGACGGTCCTCGGCGTCTGTTCGGCACCTCCATGAGCGACACTGACTCCCGCTGCTATCTGGTGTTCACGAGGTGTTTGTCGCGCTGGAAAGTTGAGGGACGGAGCGCTTCTGTAAGTTTTTTTTTTATCCCTGGTGATGTTTGTGCCTGGAGAGCACTATATAAGTGGTGCTCTTCAGGCACAATCTTCCTCAGCCTACTCAAGCTCAACTAATGAGGGGTGAATTCCTCGAAACACTGTGTATTGAGCAGGGAGTGGTGCTTTCTTGCAGGTTTGCCGAATGGAAAGTTCGATGGACTTCTCGTGTGCTCTTGATGGCAGTCGTGAGTCAGTCAAGTGAGAATTCAAGTCGGCAGGAATAGCGCAAGCTCCCAGCCCACGCAGGGAGCAACACACAATTCCCGATATAATACAAGGGAATACAAACATGGGAACATGTTAATAAATGCAGAGAAGGTGAAACATTTACAATAGTAGGATAAAAATTTGGCGAAGGCCTCTGGTTCAATTCCTGGTGGTGACAGACATTCAATTTTTTCTTCAGACTTATCCCTTTTCCCTTCCCTCAACTTACATGACGTGTATGAATATTGCATATTATTTGATACATTGGGCTTCTGCGTACTAGTTTGTGCATGAAGGATGTGGGTTACAGTGAGGGCTGCATAGTGCGTCCCACCAGCCCGTATTGTCAAAGGAATTGTGAGTTTCGAAGTCTGAAGAAAATATTGAGCAGTCTCTGCTAGAATGACAGCTACACCGGCCATAGCCCAGTGGTCAGAGTATCTCTGGCCTCAGGCGAAGGTCCCTGGACCGGGGACCTTGAAAGAAAAAAAGGACTTGTCACCGGCAGGAATTGAACCAGGGTCTTCAGACTTTCCCCTTTTCCATTCCCTCAACGTACGGGTAAACATTTAGGTGAAGCAATGCGAAACTGATTCAATGTGCACTAGCAGCATAATGATTGTGGTGTACGGATGATAAAAACAGTGAAGAAAGAAAACATGGACTAAACACAGGACTGAACTGTGCGAATTGCGTAAGTAGTGTGAGTGTAGTGACGAATTCCTTCTTTAAATGATGCATAGATCAGGCGTTACGTATTGTGTACATGATTGATAATGATAGTAGTTGTCTTCAATAGTGATCAATAGTGATCAGTTTCCCTCCAAAACGCACCATAATAATTATCATGGTCTAAGAGAAAAACCAGGTTTGAGAAGGGGAGCCGGTGGTAACAGCATGCTCATCATGCCAAGTTGAAGTCCCGCTTCGAAACAGAAGGATGTTTTCCTACTGTATGGGCTGCGACCCACGCTGGCGGGGAAACTATTGACCTGGCACGAGGTTAACATGGAACATGGATGTGACAAATGGGGTTAGCATAGCACGTGTTAGGGGTAAGTGGATTATGCCGGCATAAGTTTTGGCATAATCAGGTCCTTTTTGAGAAGGAGCATAGAATGGCATCCGAAAAACAAGGGCAGATGCGCAATGAGGCTGTGAAATACACACCTGCTGTTGAAGGACCATGCATAGTGCTTCTTTTCATTTGAAATAATATTTTAGCAGCCCCTATAGGGCTATAATATTTTAGCAGCCCCATAGGACTATTGGGCTCTGCAGAAGACGTGGACATGAGAATCTCAAAAGCAAACAGGGCGTTTGGTTCGATTTCTTGGAGACGGCATTCCTTTCAATCCCGACTGTGTATGTTTAACTGCCTCATAATGCCGATCCTTCTATACAATTGCGGATTGTGAACTTTGTCCAAATTGCTGAACGACAAACTGGACAAATGGCAACGGAGGAAGCTACGCGTACTGCTGCAGATTGTCTACCCGCAATGCATCACCAATAACAACTTATACACAGAAACAAAACAATCTCCAGTAAATTAGTGCCACATGCCGGCGACGCAGGCTGCTGTGGTTTGGCCATGTGGTGCGAGAGGGTCCAGAATCCGCCTCGTTCCAAGCACTGGAGCCATCAATCAACACAAACGACATAAAAAAACCGTGGCCGTCCGCCATTGCGGTGGATAGATACCATTCGGGACGACCTGAAGGCAGCGGATCTCGCCGTGGAGAGCGCTCTCCAAGCTGCAGGAGATAGACCAACTTGGCTTGACACTGTTGACAGATGCGTCGACTCTGCTTCTGTCTAACAGGTTCAGGGAAGATGCGAGCTGTGTTTATTATTATTATTATAGGACATCTCCAAAGGTTCAGGGTTTGCTTGTGAATTTGGTTTTTCTCTTGCATTGTATTTGTCTTGTACTTCCACAAAGCTCCCAGTCCACATCATGGCAATAGTTTGAGGCCTTCTTTCATGATGATTGTCTGTTCTTTTGGTCCTTTTGGTGAATCATATAAAAGGCTGTTGTCTCGAGCATCCTGCGAGCATCCGCTAGAGCATAATCTGGTCATTTTCCGAGCATAATCCACTTACCCCTAGCACTTGTGTAGTATCCCTGCCTTGCTTCTAGTATCCTGCATGTACGTAAACGGTTTTATTTATTTTATTCCAAGCAATACATGGCTGGGGTAGCCAATGACCACTTTGCGTGGCGATTGCAGGGTTTTATAGCCAACCACGGCTAA
>NC_088647.1:31370904-31421110 GCF_964019385.1 Sycon ciliatum
ACACTATCTAACGGCCGGTGTAGGTAGATCTACTGAGGGCCTGCTTCAGTTCTTCAAGCTTACAGCAGATATAGTCCGTTACTAAAAAAAGTGTTAGCACTCGGAGATAGTTGTACTCGTTAGGTCTGCGCTGTATGTGTTAGACGAAGCAGCCGACAGTACCTGGGTTATCCCCTTTGCCGATAATTATTACTTTGTCCGGACCCTTGGACAGGTTCCATCTTTCCGCTTAACTCCAGTACTTGTTCTGCAACGCCTTTGCACGCTTGTATTTATGGTTGAGCAACAATAGAATTGAGATTTCCGAATGCGTGTGCACTGTGCCGGTAATCTGATGTCGACCGTTCTTCCGACACGCGACGCGGGGTCATATCCTGGCGTCTTGCCCTTCCTGGTGTTCAGGTGTTTGTCCAGGCCTGGATGGCGCTGTCATGGATTTTGTTGAGCCGAAGTGCGAGGATATCATGTGAGCGAAGGATAAGTGTCTCCCTACACTCTGTGCATCTGGTTTGAGGTCACTGGCATGGCGAGATGGAGATGGGCTGAAAAGGATCGATAAGAGGAGAGACCACGTGTGTCCGAAATGCAATCACTGAAAGACGCATGCAGTGTCCTGGCTACCAGCCCTTTGTCCTCTCGCGTGCGTGTCAAGTATTGTTTTGAGGGAAGCACTTGAAAATTGGCTAGGCAGTGTCGTTACAGATGCTGGTTGCCGGAATAACGTACCCAATAGAAGAGGGTCATCCAGCGCGCAAGGTCCTTCGCTTGGCCTAGCTTCGGAACTATGACAAATCAGTCATTCATGAAAAGGCCGTGATGCGCGTTCTAGTGCTAGAACTAGTAGTAGTAGTGCAGTGGAGATCAGCGTGACGAATGAGAAAACTTACTTTCCCTTTCTCCCACTTCCAAGTAGCAACTACTACTACTAGTTAACGTTTGTTGCTGTTTTCATTGAGTGTCCGTTGCTGAGCGCTAGACAACGGGGAGAGCGGTGCTTCACTGTTTGTGAAGATGGCGCTTGCTATGGTCCACTCCCGTGTCAAACGCGTAGGTCTATGTGCAGCATGCTATCTGTGGGTGTGTTGATGTGGTTGTGAAGTGTGATCTGGCGTGTTTACATGGTTTGTGTGGCTGTCATCTGGTGGGCCAACGCGGCAACAGGATGAGCAATGCTCTCTGCTAATGCTTTGTTCCAGGGCTTGTGTGTTCTGTGTTGTGAACTGTCATAGTTGCTGGGGGAAGGCTTCCAAACTCTAATTTAGTCTAAATGAAGCAGAAGCACCACGCTCATACAGAGTGTGGTTATTTCAATATCTGGGGTGTTGTGGCGTGGCTAAACAACAGGTCCACAGGCACAGGACATGCATGTCGTGTACTGATGATGGCCTGCTGGCATCTCTGCAGTACTACAGAAGTCAGTATATCGAAGTAACGTAGTTCTACTACATGATTGTATCGCCAGGGAAAGCATTGACTCGGCCGTAAGAACTGTGTATTTTGATGCAGCTGTGTACGGCCTGGACTGGTTGCCTAAAACCATGGGTTTCCTTCTCTGACCTTGGTGTGTTTTCTACAGAGCATGTCGTCGCATACGTCGAAACCCCTGCCACCGCCGCCTAGCTCCAGCCAGGCGGCGCCTCGCAACGTCCTCAACCGCTCGGAGCTGACCTCGGCTCTGGCCGAGCGACGCATGCTGGTGTCCAGCGACGAGAACAGCCACCAGGACCGGCTGCCAGTTTCCCCGCAGGCGAGGGCGCAGGTGTCGTCGCGACGCTCCTCGCCAAAGGAGCAACGGTACTCCGTCCAAGTGACCAATAGTCCTTCTCTCCCGAATCGATCTAAGCGCTTCTCTGCTCTGGACCTGCCAGTCAGGCCGGCACCAACGGTCGGGCGAGGGAAGAAGCCTGGTCCACCGCCCCCGACAAAGCCTAAACTAACGTCACCTCCGCCAAACCCCAAGCCGAGTGCGTCGCCGGCACCAAAGCCAAAGCCTGGCCGGCTTCCGGAGCAGAGAGCCAAGCTGCCCACTTCACCACTGCAGAATGACCGCAAGCCGACAAAGTCCGAATCTCCGACACACTCCGAAGGGCCCCCAAAGCCGATCCCCAAGCCGCCACTCAAGCCCAGGCGCAGCCAAGGCGACATGCCTGTACAGCAGCAGCAGCAGCAGACCACCTGGCTGCCAACACCACCCACACGTTCGCCGCCGCCTCAGCTGGAAACACAGCCATCGGAGGAGCTGTATGAAGCATACGCCGGCGGCACTATGGAAGATTTCTACGAGGCCCCAATGGATGATGGTTTGATTACCAATAGAATGTCCAGCGTAGATAGTCCCAATTCCGCTGGCTTGTATCGACCGATGGATTTCTCATCAGCCGAGGCCATATCCTTCGGCGGCAGAAATTTTGACGAGCCGTCGCTCTTCGATTCCGCGCCTTCGGGAACCGTTAGTCCGCCCGTCGTTTGCGCCAGATCGGAGCGCGGACCGGGACACCCGCGCAGCAGGACCGAGAGGCCCCCTAGTCCTCCGCGCAAGCCCTTGCCAAATTCGTCAGTCTCGACCTCGGCGCTAGGCGAGCGCGATTCGCAGGTCACCGTACGTCCCAGACCTGCCGTCAAACCCAAAGCCATGAAGACCATACAGGCCGAGAACAGATCCTCGTTCGGCAGCTTCAGCGAACCCAACTCGCCGAATACGAAGCGCACCAGCAAATGCCCCAGTTCTAGCAAGCTAGGCAGTAAGGGAGCTGCCCAGCATGGCTCTGTGGGATCACTTCATAATGCGGCTGGCTCGGCTAACACGGAGAGAACATCTCGACCGTCCAGCCGGTCCGACAATCATCAACAGCAGCAGCACAGTGTCCTGCCCGCACCGCCCACCAAACCTCTTCCAAAGGTTTCTCCGAAACACGACAAGTGCCTGAGTCCGCCATCGGTGCCCCGTCGGGTTGCGTCTAGCGCCGTGTTTGGCAGTCATAAGCGTGAATCTGGTGTGCAGGAGGATTACCCAGAGCCTCCCGTTATCCACGCGGTGTCTCCGTTCAAGGAGCTGAATGAGAAACTGAGCAAATTTTCCAGGGGCCAAAGTGGGGAGCGCAGTGGCACAGGTACCCCGGACAGTGCGGTGGGTCGCAGCAGTACTTCCCCTGAATCGAGCAGTGACATTTACGACGATGTCATTATAGATGTTCCACATCGTGAGAGCGACGGACCTGTGCGTGCGCCGGGATGGGCACGCGAGCAGCCCGGTGACCAAGAAGACGAGGAAGCAGGTGAGCTTACCTACGAATCAGTACCCGCCGTGCAAACAGCAGTGAGACAAGTCCGACCGGACCACAGGAAGGCGGTGGCCAAGCGTGTAGTGGATCGTCTCGGACCTCGGATAAGCATGTTCGGCGCGGGGGCCGCCGGTGCTTCTGCGTATCAAGCGCCGGACCAATCTTCTGTGTCTGATGAGACTTACACGCATCTACAGGACACCTGGACTGATCCAGCAGGGTCAGTTACTGGCTCTTTCTATGAGATGGACGACTTCGAGTTTGACGAGGAAACCCAGTCTGTGTACGAGGCCCCTCAAGATGACGATGGGTACTTTGCTTCGAAAGGTAGAGATTCCGGCCAGGCACCGCATGTGATTGACAAGTGCAGGATGGCCACAATGAAAGCCAGTAGAGGTTACATACTGAAGGCTGCTAAAGGCTTGGATCCTCCTGGTGAGCCACCGGCAGAGCTGGCATCAGCACATGCAGCGTCTGCTCTCCGACCAGAGGATCTCTACAGTGAAAGTAAGTGTGTGTGTTTGTGCGTGTGTGTGTGTGGGGGGGGGGGAGTATGTATGTGCTGTTGGGGGAGGCATGGGGTAGATAAGCAGGCGGTTGTGTATACTGACGCATTCGTCCCGATGCCATCACTATTTGCCGGACAGGTCAATTCGCGGTGGGTTGAGGCGTGCTTATTAGAATCCCTCTCTCTCTCTCTCTCTCTCTCTCTCTCAACTGTCTCAACGCCATGGTTAGACCTCTAACCTAGTTCATTCCTGGCTTGAACTTATATTTACATTCAATACAGATGGACGTGAGCTGTATCCTTTGTTCATGAAAACCGGCCTGAACGCTGTGCGCTTTGGCAAGTTCCCCAGCTTCATTCAGGGTCGTCAGCGACGCCCTCACTTAGGGCGCACCGACAGCAAAATGGTATGTATGCTTGCTTGCTTGGTTGTGGATTGTGAAAGAGGGTAGTAGAGACTTCGACCTCAGTTGCCCAGAGAACTTTGTAAGGACAGCTACCTGCAGGCTTAGGTGATAGATCTTCTAAATGGGGTGTTCTGGTGATTCGGATTCTAATACAAAGCATGTGGATTTTCTGTTTACATGTTGATCAATCTCATGTTTCAAAGTACTCTCCAAACTGGACTTCTGAGAATTTTAGTTTTTAATTGAAACTGTCCATTCCCGCATTCTGCGCTGTACACGTGTTTTTTTCGTTAAGAAAATCATTAGTCTGACTTGTGAAAGGCAATGGTACTAGGGACCGGATACGATCATGATTGTTCACTGTACACTGTGTTGACTATATTTGAAGACCCAGGATCTCAGTCTCCGAGCACCTATCATAGGTGTAAAGCGGCTCTTCCTGATTTGTAGATACATTTCTTTTTGTTAAAATAGAAGAAATCCCATCCGAAATCACATCCGAGTTACATTTGTTTTTGTGTTTGTATTTATTCAACATTTCCTGGCTAGTCAAACGACTGCCAATGACAAGTGGATAGGAATGCATACAATATATGTCTGGCTATGTTTTCTTTCTTTGAGACTGCACCTTTTTGTAGACAGAGCTCGGCCAATAGTGGGAGTATGGTGAAAAGTGATATGGTAATATCAGATGGGCCTCCCAGTGTGTTTTTTCGCCACTAACTGCTTGCCATGTGGTGTTTTCTGTTCCTGCGCTGCATCAGTCCGTCAGCTCGCAAGACAAAGGCAGTGACCTCCAATACCAGGTATGTGCGTGTGTGCGTGTGTGTATGTGTGTATGTGTGTGTGTATGTGTGTGTGTGTGTGTGTGTGTGTGTGTGTGTGTGTGTGTGTGTGTGTGTGTGTGTGTGTGTGTGTGTGTGTGTGTGTTTACTCTTTAGAAACCCTTCTCTGTTTTCAATAGTGCACATTCTTGTATGAAACTTCACTCCTCAACTCCAATTACGGCCTCTTTACTGCGATACAAATCAATTTATATCACACCGAATATTCGGCCCTGGCCCATTATCAGCGTTATTTTACAATCGTTTCCGTTTTATCCTCCTAATGGCAACTGGGCACTGCTGTGGCAGCTCATTTCTATCTGCACAAGGGAGCTTTTCACAAGAAGTTCACATTGCAGTGGTCGTCACTAGACACAGCCTCACGGGTTGTCTTCTATCACAGTGGTCACCAGGCACAGGTTGTCTTACTTGTTTTATACATTGTATGTGTGCACCTCGTAGCATGTCAGACAGCCGAATGATTTGAGGAGAGGGTGAGACCAACCACGGAAGAAGAGGAAAAAGAAAATGAAAAGCACGTACACAAAAGGGGATGGGATTAGCAACTTACAAAGCAATCATATTGATCACTAAACACTGGTATTACTGTATCTCCATGTGATTACTTGCAGTATATACAACTGATAATTTTGCACGAGGAAGTCTACAACAACACGCTGCGTACCATGGTGGAGAGATTTGTGCGTGCACGGGACTTCAGCCCGGACCTGCCCGAAGAGCTACGCGTGATCGACAAACCTGCCGTCAAAGCTCTCTTCAGCAACATTGAAGCGCTCTTCGATGCCAGCACACGGTATGTAGATGTGTTAAACGTGCGACGCAGTTTGAGTATCTTGCACAACATCACTATATTCGAATCGAAATGAAAACCAGCACCAAACACCAATTCCTTCAGGCATTATTCAGTTAAAGAACATCAGCAAAATATGACTTTTAAACAATCTTCTTCAAGGGTGAAGTTGCCAAACAGAACACATAACGGAGAACTATATGGGCACTGTTGTTAAAGCTCTTATCTAGAACGAAACGCTGCACAGTCAAGTACAACTCTGGAGAAAATAATTATTATTTGTAACGGATACTGTGACGTACATATATCACAAGTGGATGACAGCAGATTTTGGTTTTGATGTATTTTTCTTTTTGACCCGTTGTTCTGTTGACAGACTGCTCTCTGGCCTGAAGAGTCGCCAGGCAGAGCAAGGAGGAGATATGGAGTCTGTGTCTGACTTGTTTCAGTACATGGTAAGTCAGGTCTGTGTGTGTGTTAGTGTGAGCGAGTGAGTGAGTGAGTTTCACCGAGTGCAATTGACTGGGTGTGATATCGACATTAGTGTGATGCATCCATCCATAAAACCAGCTTTCAATGATGCACCTCCTTTGATAAATTAACTGCATCTCATTGTGGGCTGCTGCAGCAAGTACAGTGGAACCTACTTTTCACAGACCACAGCCGGCCACTGACCAATGTAACGACCTGTAAAATCAGAACGTTTTCGAAAAATTGGAACAAGTCACGGGCAGTCCTGACTGCCTTTCTGGCCCTGCGTTAGGTTCCTGCATATGTGAGCCGTACAAGTAAGGTGGAACAGAATTGTATTGCAACTCAGAGTTTCACGCTTGCGTGATCATCAGGCAAACATTATTCGAGCATACGGAGTTCATCGGACACGGGACAACTTACCCTGGTCCGGATGATAGCTGGATATCTTAGGTGTGTCTGAGTGCTATGGAGATAGTTGGTTGCATTGTACATATAGTAGAGTGCTATTAAAAAAGTTTTTTGTCTGGAAATTCTCACCAGAGTGTCTCCTTGGCAAGCCAATCTATTCCTTTGCTCGAAAGTTGCTTTGTCTGCTGTTCTCTCCCGTGTGTTCTGCATTGAACAGCTGTGTGAATGCATGAACAAACTGTACATGACCTACTGCACTAACCACGTGTATCAGCTGCGGAAGCTCGAGGAGCTATGGTTAGTTCCGTGGTGTTGCAATCCGCACTTCTGCGCATGTTGGATTTAGGTCTATGCTCATATTGTTTAGTGCAGGTAATGTGACCTCGGTGTTGCTGTGGCAAGCTGATACATGTACTACTGTCCACAGATAATACTCTAGTCCGGGCACAGGTCATGCATGCAGCAATCATCGGCTTGTCAGTGGAATGCGTTCACTCAATGCTCTGGCTCACAGGAGCGTCACCTTAACTGCTGGTATCATCTCTAGCTGGCAACAACTAATGTCGAGATTAGATTGAGTTCTACAGTGTAACTTTCTTAGAATGCAGTCGAAAGTAACCCTCTTGTACGGGCAAATATACCATCGTAAATCAATAATGGAAAATGCAACTAAATCCGAAGTCAATGAAAAGAAAATGTGAGCTGTTTGGCCTTGTTTTTTTCTACACTAGCCGAAGTACTTTATAGGCCATTTAATTGTTATCTCTCCTATCCGGAACTGTGCACTGCCCATAACTCTGAAATGTCCTAAATTCTGAAGTCATGTATATTCTGACGGGAAAGTGCCTGTAACTTTGAGGCCCAGATAAGAAAGATGTATAGCTTTAGGGACATGATCCTCATTACGTTATATCCCATAGCATGCTCTGCCCAGGGGACTGTATCCTGATGTATTCCTGTACATAAGGAACACTGGATCCTGCTGGATAGGTGATTTGGGCAATATAATGTGTCTCTGATCTTCTTGTTCTACTTATCTGCAGCAAGGACAACTCGCATTTCAGCCGATCATTGGCCATTGTGGAGAATGACAGGTCCCTGTCGGGAAACAAGCTAGCCTCATTCCTGTCCGTCCCGATCTCCTACATCATCTACTTGCCAAAGTACTTGCAGGTATGCTCCTGTGGTTGGTATGTCCTACACGACTGTTTTTGTTGGAGCTGGCATCATTGACTCCCTTCTATATTGTGCCAGGCACATTGATCACTTTTTTGTTTACCACATAATTCCGTGCATTTCTCCAGGGTAACAGAGGCAGACAGTAAGTAGTTCAACACAGATTTAATATACTGTCAGGTATTGGTTGGTCATGTTCGTTCATCTAGAGTGGTTTCACATCTATCTATCACTTGACCCCATAGGAAAACCGTATTGGTTCCAACTCGAGTCACAACCCATGCATATGTGGGTCACATGACATTGGCCATGTTGGTCCCACTGTCCACATGCCATGATCACTGTCAACACAAGTTTAGTCACATGACGCGGATATGAAACAACTCTATATTCTTCTTTTGAAGTATTTATTGTTTACTGTCTTGTACACAGCCTGGCAAGAAGAAGCAAACGTCTTTTATAAATTGATATCGATCAAAGTATCATATCCCATCAATGTCGGTTTCAACGAAAACGTGCCGAAACCCTTCACATATTGTGTAGTTAGTTTCAAAAATGACATATTGACCATCAGATATGTGGAGCACAAACAGCTATTCCTGTATATCCTCTTCCCATTTTAGCATTCTTTGAGCTAATTGTGTAATGACCATTGCTCAATTGCCTTCCTTTCCTGTAGGTGCTGACTGAAAACCTACCTCCCCAGGCGACCACTGTGGAGTTCAAAACTGCCGACTCCGCTAAGAAGGTACAGAATCAACCAATGAAGGAATTTGAAGTCGTAATGAATGAGCGCAACTGTACGGCCCTCGTCTAACAGCTCGTTTGATCATGGGCCTAGTGATAAACTGATGGTATCTCTCTCTCTCTCTTTCCTTTTCTCTCTCTCTCTCTCTCTCTCTCTTTCTCTCTCTCTCTCATCATGCATTCTGGAGCAAGAGTGAACAATCCACACCAGATGGGCTACACTATGCCTATCTCGTAATCGTGTTTTGGCTGGTATGCTTGGCTTACGACTTCCGCAACAACGCCCCCCCCCCCCCCCCCCACTAATCACCTAACTACCGTGCAAGCCCCCATTTCCCACGCATCCACATTCATTCATGCCCCGCCTGCTCCTCTGGATGTAAACCTGGTGACTCAGCACTATTGTCAGGCATACCACAATTCTGCATACCCCTTTCTGGCAGTCTAACATTGTAGCTGTAATTATCTCAGAAGCTTGAATCTGCAGTATCCATGGATCGTGCCGGCATCTAAAATCCCAGTCAGATAGTTTAACATCTCAGGCCTTCTGTTTGTGTGTATGCGTGTATGTGTGTGCGTGCGTGTACGTGTGTGTGTGTGGGTGTGCCTGTGTTTGTGTGTATGCGTATGCGTGGATCCAACCTTGCTTGTTCACAAACAGGTCGCTAGGTGGTGTGATGAAGCAGCGCAGACTGTGAACCGCACTGAACAGCTGGTACGGACTGAACATCAACTGGACTTTGCCAAGGTCAAGGTAATGCGCCCTTCCTTCTTCGTTCTGCGGTATATATTTTCATTCTTCGTACAAAGTAAACCTTGGACTTTGATTCTTTTCTCCTGCTCCCTGCTGAGCAGAGGGTGGTGCTGCCTTGCAGGCTAGCGGATATGAATGTTCCATTGCCTCATTGGTTATCCTTTGATTGTAGTTTGGAGCTATCAAGTGTCTATTCTGCGAGAAACAGCCGCTGGCTTGAATGTTCCCAACAATCCACTTTACTAGTGCTTGAACGAATGATATGTTTAAAAATACCACAAAGGCATAATGCTCCAACCTGTGGTGTTGAGCACTCTAGGCAATCTGGGAACTCTCGTCGCTATAGTGTATGTTTAAAAATATGTTTGAAAACAGCGAATTGTGTCTTTTTCATGTCCGTTCATTTGACAGCAAGCATGGGCTCAGCGTTTGAAGAAACCCACTTTAACATTCCCTGTGTATTCCGTCCTGTTGTCTGTGCATCTTTGTCAGCATATTGCCCTGGTGTCGCAGGCCAGACGGCTAATCCGGTCTGCTCCCGTCCGACACTATGATGTGTCCAATCCGGCTGCACCTCATCGTCAGGACGCTCACCTTCTTGTGTTCAACGACCTGATCATGCTTGCCAAGCCCAAGGGGATCATGAGGTATATAGCTCTTTATCATGGTTTGTGGCTCTTGTAAAAGAAATCGCCTGCTCTAATTCTCGCGATCCTTGACTGATCCTGCTGGTACAATTCACATAATATTATGACGATAACATTGGTTGTTCATATTGACTGTTTGCTGCATTGACCAATTCAGTATTGTAAACTTTGTTTGGGGGACTTTAAAATGTCTCTCCGCCTCATAAAGAATTTGTAAGAAGTAGGACAGAAGAATAGAACAAGCAGTCTTGAACCTGCAACAGTGGAAATGTACAGCAACCCCGTATACTACCCAGCCACTAAGATGTGTTTTTTTTCGGGCCTCTTTTACGGGCAAAAATTCACACAATGGTTTAAAAATGCAATAAAACATACACTGGAGAAGAAATCAGGAACATGCACTAAGCTGTGAATACTACAGATTTGTACCCGAGATTATGCAACATTCTGTGTATACTATTGTACCAGTGTCACAGGTCTAAAACAGCTGCTAAAAGACAAGACTTGACTTTTGGGTTCTGTCAAAGTGGTCACGATGAAATACGACATTGACCTCGTCTTCAACGCAAAGGCCTCGTAAAGAGTCAACAATCGCCTCAGCGGACATTGGTCTTTCACTCGGCCTATTTATCCAATATAGACCTTGTCTCCGTCAATGTCCTATAATAGACACCCTTAGCAAACAACGGTAACGCTATTTTTTACGGTACTCGTACCTTGATCATCCAAATAGCGTTGAAGCTGCAGCGTATAAACGTTATGGGGGCTGATTTATCGTTGTGACCAACGGTACGTGTTTTGGCCAAATATTGCATAGTCCGTACGCATTTCACCTTGTATCGCGAGGATGGTAACAAAAATGGTTGTACCGCGCGAAATCAGTGGCAACAGCGTACTAAAAATAGCGTGCATCTTGCTAAAGGTCGAACCCAAATCACGGTATTTTCCCCCTTACGATAATACCGTTACAACATAACGTTTTTTGCTAAGGGTGTCTAATGTAACTTGGCTGTAAAGTGCACAGACATAGGGATGCTGCCGTGACCCATGATGATAAACACCCCACAAATACCACCTGGCAGATTTCTTTATGTTACTTGTGTATTCACTATCTCTGTCAAACTGCTGCTGTTGTCCAATTCTCTAGTACTCTGAAAAATCTCGGAAGCAGCAAGAGCCAGCTCAAAGTCCAAAGTTGGTGCGAGAGGCGGCAAGTTCACGTGGAGACCGACGAGAAAGAGATGCTTGACTTTCCGGTCGCTGACCAGGAGAAAACGCTGAAGGGCGGCCTATCCAGGGTGGGTGTTCCACGAGATGCATTTTGACACTGCAGGCGAGCATTTGTGCGTTTGTGCATGTGTGTACGTATGTGTGTGTGCATATGTTTGTGTAGCACCGCTGGAATGTGTGTATGAGCTTCCGATTCCTCACTTCGGAAGAGTTTGTTTTCCTTTGAAAGGTTTGTTCAGATTGAAACTGTTAAGCTAACTTGAGCTGAAAAACGATATTGTACTTTGTTGGCTCAAGTCATCTATTACATTTTTTCTATTTGATTGAACGCGACGTCGACGTTGTCGACAGATGCATGACCCTCATTTGATTTTTCATCTGAGCTATATGCGTGCTGTATTATTATTATTATTATTATTTGATTGAAATCTTTCTGTACAACTTCTTACTAAGTGAGTTCCACTTTTTTGTTTTGTTCAGCTTCGCAGCAATGTGCGTAAGGAAGCAGCCCTGGACACAGAGTTGGCGTTCAAGTTGATGTTGGATGCCGACGGTGAACGAAAGGAGTACATCCTGGAAGCCTTCAGCTTGTGAGTGTTGCGAACTCTTTGTGTGTGCGCGCTCTCGCGTGTGGGTGTGTGTGTGTATGTGTGTGCATGTATGTGCATGTATGTGTGCGTCTGGAGATGCGAACGTAGTGGCATGTGTGTATGTGTTCATAGCGGTGGCTGATTTATTTGCAGCGTCTTCCATTCACTCGTATAGTAGTAATTGTCATGTAGAGAGGCCTCTATAAGGTTATCCTAGTATCGCACCCCTATGCTATGGCCTAGCCCAAACACAGGCTTAACGTGTGACAAGAACCTGTCAACAGAATTGACAGGTGTGTACAGAATGATCAGTGAGCTAGGCTGCTTGGCAGCTTGTGGTGGGCTACCTCTGGGAAGGCCACTTCACCAACGATCTTACAATAAAATAACTCAGGTTTTGGTCCCCCAATTAAAAATGTGTTAGAAATGAAGAAAAAAAGAAAGATACAAATTGCCAAAAAATTGCGGAAAAACAGAGAAAATGGCCGAAATTGGCAGAAACCAGGAAAATAAGGGAAATGAGAGAAAATTTAGGCCCGGTTGAAACTGGATGTGTGACAAAGGGATTTGCTTTGGCTGGGTTGGCAAGTAGAAGTATGATGTTGGTAGGTTTACCAGACCTTTCATGCCCTAGTTGATAACCTACAGTTCGGTTCATGACTAAGCTGTTTGCAGTGCACTGGTGAAGGGTGGAGTGATTACAAGTGGCTGCCATTAGAAGTACCCATGCATGCAGTGTGGCAGGCTGAAGTAGGGCAGGAAGCTGGCTCTTCACACGTGATAATCCAGCACTGGAGGTCAATGCTGGGTTCAGGCATCATTGAATGCTTGAGACATGTAATTAGTGGGAAAGTGGATTGGC
This sequence comes from Sycon ciliatum, assembly GCF_964019385.1. Lineage (NCBI taxonomy): Eukaryota > Metazoa > Porifera > Calcarea > Leucosolenida > Sycettidae > Sycon > Sycon ciliatum. The sequence continues at coordinate 31,383,624 of NC_088647.1, forward strand.
AGGGTCAGTGTGGTGTATAGTCTGTTCTCTAGCACTTACACCTGTTCATGTGGAATGCACTGCCAGCTGCAGGTACCCTGCACCATGCACTGCATCAGCGACTAATGACAGCAGGTGAAGAGTGGCTGGCTTACAGCTTTCTCCCTTTCCCATAGACAAGTTGCCAAACTCCGGTCACGTGCCTGCACTGGCTGGGAGGAAACGTGCTGAGCAGGGGGCGGGGGGGGGGGCAAATGCAGTACCTGCAGTTGTGCTTTTGGTTGGTGTTGCTTCGTAGAAAGTTTAACCTCTTTAGCACGACGCTACCTGAACGCGCCCCACGTCAACACCTGTAAAGGTCGCATTTTCCCATGAAAGTACTGGCTGCTCAAGGGTCGATAACTTTACCTTCCCTTGGACGAATTCCATGATCTTGAGCTTCCTGGAAAGGTCTTGAGAAGAGGGACAAACTGGTATCAAACTCAGCTCGGAGCGAAACCAAAACCCCGTGCTACAGTCTGGCAAACTTCATCCGAGCGCTCGACAGACTTGAGCACGGCCAAGACTAACCAAGCTCAAATATTCAGCTGCCATTTCGGTCTCCTTGCTCGTATCGAGCTCAAATTTTTTGTGAGGACTCACGGGATCGACTACCATCATTTGAATCTTGTTTCCATGGCAGCGGGTAGCGCACAAATGATCCATGATTGAAAATACGCGTTCTGCAGCCTGCGCAAAAAAATCGAGTTGAAATTTGCCGTGTCGAGTCGCATATCTCAACAACCGGTAGTCGTATCATTTCGGCGATTGTTTCTATCGCCAGCTGAGAGTTTTCTCTTCCAGATACATGTTTCGATTGTGAGAATCGACCAAGTATTGAGTGAGTTACGATAGTTTGAACAAGTCACTATGGACTCAACACGGACCCCACGACTATGAGATGCAGGTTCACTGTACAGTGTACAGCGCGCGTCGTACTAGTACGACGGCCGTGGGGCATGCAACTCATGTGCGTCGTACTAGTACGACGCTCGCGCTAAAGGGGTTAATAGTCGACAGTCTGAAGTTATTTTTCGGTTGGCTCGGAGTGTTCGCGATCACCAGAATTCTCATGTATTGCGTAGACGGCATTGTTTGTGTAGGACCAGTGAATGTTTGGATGCAGCGCTGATGGAAAATGAAGCTATGTGCACGAATTTCCGTGACCTGACTCAAGATGTGATTGTCAGGGAATTTGGTTCCGACAGCAACAACACAGTCTTGTGAAGTTACATGAGTGTACCAAGCTCCGGTATTTCCAGCAATCATGCGAATATACGAATTCATGGAAAGAAGAAGAAGTCTTGAACAGTAATTAGTTGGTGTGTACAGGGGACTCCAGCTCTCGCAGAGCCTCTGCGCAATAACGTCGAGGAGCAGGGACGAATCGTTGTCACGCATCGTTGGGATGTATAGGTGAGCTTGACGCACCCAGGTCCTAACTGGAGCTCTGTTGAGTTCGGCTGCTAGAAGGACCCGAACCTGCGGTGACGGTGCAGTGGGCTCCTTGTGCTCCTGCATGATGCAGTGGGCTGCCTCATCAGATGGCTGCCTGTTCACGGACATCTTACCACCAGGTTCTTGTGAATTGGCAGAAGAATATAATGTGGATTATTTCTTCGTTTCCACCATTTCTACACGGCCACGTAAAGTGTCATGTACACTTTATGTGTTGTGTTTCTGGATAGAAGTTGCCCCAATGTAGAGACCAATCTTGAGAGAAGTGTGCCAGACAGTAGTAAATCATTGCACAGACAAAGTAATGCAATTGCCTTGATTCCAACAATCCTATATAGAAAGTGCACCAAGGTAGAGAACAGCGTTGGGCCAATCACGCAGCTTGAAGCGATATGCCAAGTCTTCCGGGTACATTCCCAACCTGACACGCATAAGCACAAGCAGAAGCTCATCTCTTGCCGACAGCTGGCGTTGTCGGCCAGTTGTCTTGCCAGTTGTCTTGCCAGTCTTACCATAGAACTGGTAGAGCTATATCTGGTCTGAATGCTTACTGACGTATGGTCTCTTACTGACGTATGGTCTCTTACTGACGTATGGTCTCTTGGCTGCGAACAACTCTCTGCCTCTCAATACTTGATTTACTAAATTTCCGGCCACCTGTCGTCAGGGTGAATAGAAATCTGGCTATTTATGAAAATTTGCTGCTTCAGTTATTGAGAGAGTTTATGGGGTTATCTGCGTCTTTGATCCTAGAGGGTGGTGGCGTTCCCACGGCGGATGCGGAAAACTCGGCTTCCAGCCGAGTCTCACGCGAACCGTGAAATTTTTTTAATTTTTTTAATGGCAACAAAGAAACCATATGTGAGTAATGTGTAAATAGGTACAATGGAATTTGTGGAATCGTTAGAAAATAAGTCGAAAGGCTACTTAAGATTGAGAGAGGGAGAGAAAGAGAGGAGGGTTGGGGGGGGGGGGGGGTGGGAGGCTGATAATAATTATGACATTGAGCTTTTCCAGCATTGTCTCTCTGTCTCTTTCTTTCTCTCTGCCACGGTCTATTTCTTCCCTGTCTGCCAATCATGTGCACGTACTGTGCAGCACCGATCGCGAGAGATGGCTGACGGCAATAGACAACGAGGCGTCGAAGGCGGGCCATGCAGTGGAGTCCATCTACGAGGACGCTGAGCTCACTCACTATGAGGTGACGACGGAGCACATTGCCAGCGAGACGGATGAGCTCACTCTCACCCTGGGAAATACGGTACTGGCACGGCGAAAAGCGCAAGACGGTAAGTCTGCCGGCCGCCGCGGCGATTGCACATTGTTCAAGTGGACAACCTGCTTGATCCCCCAGTGCGGATCGTACTAGCAGTAGCCATGCATGCCTCCGAATTGTGTCTTCTGGTATTCTGAAGCCTTTAGGGTTTTTTTAAAGTTTATTCCAAGCAATACATACATGGCTGGGGAAGCCAATGACCACTTTGTGTGGCGATTGCAGGGTTTTTATAGCCAACCACAGCTAAGCCTGCCCGTAGAGTGTGTGTGTGTGTGTGTGGAGGGGGGTAAAGTCAAATTTTCATTTTTCACACTAGGTGCCTTATTTTCCAGAGTACTGTAATTTCAAATAATTCCACAAAGGTTTGGTGTACTTTTGGTACTTTCGGTGTATCTATTTCATACCTAAAATTTCAATACAGTCAACTTCTCTGATAACGACACTCGGCTGGGCATCAGAAAAGTGTCCTTATTCGCGAAGTGTCGTTATACCCGAAGTCTCATTACATGTGTCACAGTTGGATGGGACTTTGCTCTGGGCATGAAAATTCTGTCGTTATTCGCGAATTGGCGTTATATCCGCAGTCGTTATTAGCGAAGTTGACTGTAAACCGAACAAACGCCTACACACATAATCACCGGTGCGAGCGATTGCCTGAGTTACGGCCAATTCTTAGTTACTGGCAATGCTAAGTCTCGATCTGCCGGGATTAGGGGACTTTCCCTGTATATAGCACTCTGCGCCTACACTGGTATCTGTGTTCTGCATGTGCTGTGCTCTCTGTACAGGTTGGTGTTTTGGCGAGGACTTGCTCACCGGCCGAGTGGGCTGGTTTCAGCTGATCTTCTGCATCGCCGTGTGATCATGCTGATGTGCTGATGATGTCATCATGTTTTCAACGCATGCACATGTAGTAGCCTTGTGTGATTCTGATGACATCATCGCACTTGGATCTACTGTGAGAGGCCTGTGTGATACTTGTGACGTCATTCTGTTTTCTTCAAAGTACATGGGCTCTACTGCAGCATTCATGTTGTGTTTTTTCTTCATAGCATCATCATATTTATTATATTTAAAAAACTAAAACAGGATAAATCCAGTTGATATTTGGGTTTTCTGTGCACATTTCTTCCGAATTTGGGATACGCTTGCGACGTAACAATCTGGTCCTATTTTTTCTTATACTTTTCATCTTTCTTTTGAATGAGGCTTCGAGAATTTGTTTTAGGCCACACCCGAAATACATATCAGTGCCCGGTCGATGAGAGCCTATTACAATACCAGTGTTTCCAGAATACATTTCTGAAATTTGTCTTACACCATTGCACTGCGCAGGTTTTTTATGCTCGCAATGTACAGTGAAGTTGTGAGAAGTGCTATGCAAACCGATGTAAACGTTAGGCTCGGGTGGAGAGCCAAGGATTAATTATTTATAAGAAGAAAGGAGGACAAAGGAGCTACAAGTTGCACTATACTGTCCACTAACACCGCCAGTTGTTTGACGATTAGCTCATGCGATAACATTGCCCGACACTGACTGACAAACGGTACTGACGTTCTACACCTAAGTTACCTAACTGGCAATCAGCTCTAGCACATCTTGGATGCGCACTCCAACAGCTTTCCAGCTTGGAAAGTTCTAAGTTTTAGAACTAAAAGTAGGTGTAGAACGTCAGTACCGTCGGTCAGTGTCGTGCAATGTTATCGCATGAGCCGATTGTAAAGAAACTGGTGGTGTTAGTAATAGTGGACATTAAAGTGTAATTTGTAGCTCCTTGGTATAAAAAGTTCATCGCCAGAAGTAGATATGCTGACATCATGTCACTGCACGACATGTGACTAACGGTACTGACGTTCTACACCTTACTTACTTTATTTCTAACACTTAGAACTTTCTAATGCATGCTCGCTCGCACGCACACGTGCGCACGAGACAGATAGATAGAGATCTAGAGAGAGGTTTTCTTTAGATTTTTGTAGTCGGGGTGCTGCCCGCAGCATCTGTACGAAGGTGCCGTTTTGTAGTTCAATCCCAGTAAAGTAGTTTTTTTAAGGAGTAAATAATTAATAATAATTATTATCGTCTGAGTCCATTCCACAGGGGGTGGGGACTTACGACGCCTGCTAACACCCGGAGAATCCAGCAGACAAGTGCCAAGAAGCCCACTAGCCGCATCCGTGTGCCCATGTGCCCGGCCAAAAGTTCCCAGTGGACGGTGGGCAGCAGCACGGCTGGAAACCCGCTCTCAGTCCCAGTAGACACAATCGAAACCAGACGCACTGGAGGACACTTTTTCTTTGCTGAAGATAGCGTAGAATGAAGAACACCACGAACACACAAACTGGAATAGGAGCACATACACACAGTATTAACAGAAATAGGGAATTGGCACTTGAGCCATGGCGAAATTAATATAGCTGGTGGAGCTGGCAGTTGCAGTAACCTAAGGAAAATGGGATAATAATTATTATGTCGCGCAAACGGCTTATGCTTGGGAATTTGACAAGTGAAGTTTACGCGGGGAAAGAAACACGCTTGAGTACAGTGCACACACACAAGTTGCAACCCGGCACGAAGATTTGCCACTTCTGAATGAGGGTGACAGGCGGAAATGGATATGCTGAACTGCCTACTTGGCAAATGGCTGGAATTGGGAGTGTGTGTGTGTGTGTGTGTGGGAGGGGGGGGGGGGTGGACTGAATGGAGCATTACGCCGACTCATTTTCAAGTGCAGCGGCGCGACGCCCAAAACAAGAGCATCTACCTACCTAGTGAGCCTGATAAAGCGCCTGAGAGGAGCAAATGCGTAGCTTGCTGCTAGCTTCAAATAATGAGAAATCGTTACGCAAAGCACATGGATCACCCTAGGGACGTGCTTGCAGCTTCATGGCCACGCCACGCACATGCAATGAAAGCACGCTAAAAAGGTATTGAGTAAGTAGTGGTAATAGGATTAGTTTACATCAGTCTTCCACAATGTCTTAGTGACTGACCCGGCACTGGTACAGCAGCAAGCCGATATGATGGTACCATGGGCAGGTATAGTAGGGGTAGGGTTGCGGGGGGGGGGGGGGGGGGGGGGCGTAGAGCTGAACAAAATGGTCTAAACATCTCTCAAGTCCTGCTAGCCAACATCAGGATACTACAGCTAGACAGCGATGGAGAGCGGAACGCAACATGACTTCATATTTTCGATAGAACGGTTGTGTGTGTGTGTGTGTGTGTGTGTGTGTGTGTGTATGTGTGTGTGTGTGTGTGTGTGTACATGCGTGCGGGCTGATAAGTCTGCTTCTGAACTCAGGTTCTGGAACTACCCGGTGGCAAGGCGCTCATCTTGACCATGACCTTGTCCAGCCACTGCAGTGGACCAGTCAGCTGAATCTCTATCCAACATGGACACTGGGTGGCCTTTTTGCGAGAGTAAACCACACCCCAGCCTTTGATGAAGCTGATGCGAATATTTACCAGCCTCAGCAGTTCATGTACTGATTGTACACCCTGTGTGGAGAAGTGAGGGTGGGAGAGAGAGAGAGAGAGAGAGAGAGAGAGAGAGAGAGAGAGAGAGAGAGAGAGAGAGAGAGAGAGAGAGAGAGAGAGAGAGAGAGAGAGAGAGAGAGAGAGAGAGAGAGAGAGAGAGAGAGAGAGAGAGAGAGAGAGAGAGAGAGAGAGAGAGAGAGAGAGAGAGAGAGAGAGAGAGAGAGAGAGAGAGAGAGAGAGAGAGAGAGAGACAGAGAGAGAAAGAGAGAAGAGAGAGAAGAGAGAGAGAGAAGAGAGAGAGAAAGAGAGAGAGAAAGAGAGAGAGATAGAGAGAGACAGAGAGAGAGAAAGAGAGAGAGAGAGAGAGAGAGAGAGAGAGAGAGAGAGAGAGAGAGAGAGAGAGAGAGAGAGAGAGAGAGAGAGAGAGAGAGAGAGAGAGAGAGACAGACAGACAGACAGAGAGACAGAGAGAGACAGAGACAGACAGAGACAGACAGACAGACAGAGAGCCAGACAAATGGACAAACACACAAAAAGATGGACAGCAGAGAAACTTTGAGCAACAAGAAAAGTGTACTACTTGTGTTACAACTTACAAGTGATCTCAGAAGGAATGCTGATAGCTGTGCTGGCCAGTATGCTTGCACTAAATCATGTAGTTGTGTTACCCCGTGCTCGATGGTCTGTGGAATGAAGTCAATTTATTATTTTTAGGAGTGCAGGACTCTGCATGCAGCGGAGAACTATCTGAATGAGAAATCATTCAGACAACGCCTTGGGACGTGGACAATCACATGAAACTCAAGAAGCAGAGGGATCAATATCCTTACGGAAGTGAATTTCTGGATATTGTGCACCTAATTTCACCTTCAGTGTGTATCCTTCCGATCCATTTTACCCATTTTAATGCCCTTGTCCAATCCGCTAGAAACTTTGAGTACATGAGTACAACACACAGACAATTTGCAATGAAAAATCATTTTTGAACAATTGACCTATGGGTCTATTTTGGCTAATCTTACACGGCTCAAGTAAGCATATCTTGTGAATTACCTTGGATACAGCATCACGCAGCGCTGCTGCAAACTCTTCATTGTTGAAGATTTTCAGATGACAGCCTGGCGGCACTTTGCAGACAGTTGTCTTGTTCCACTTGTAGCGGGCATTGGATGACGCCGACTGGATGAAGATGGGACTGTCGGAAATGCATTCTGCAAACACTTCTCCGCCGATGTAGGTGAGGCGTACGCCACGCTTGATGTGCCGTCGTACGTTTTCCGCGTCAGTGGTGCGATTTGGGTTCGTGCACAGGCCGAGGGTGAACATGTCTTTCGCTGTGTCTTGCGTGAAACCGTTCACGGTGATGGACGGTATCGTTGCCTGAAAGGAAATGAATACATTGATCTGATTTAGAGCTCTACAGGTGGTATATCTACAGTCGTGGTCAAAGAAATCCAACCCACGTGCCGAAAGCAGTGCCAAGGCTTGTGCGGCTCCTGCGGCCCTCGGATCAGTTTTTGGAACGTGCATGATGTCATTGAAGTGGAAAAGCGGCGCTACTTTGGAATCGCGGGTCGGATTTCTTCGGTCACGACTGTATGCGCCAGCTACAGACACGTTGCAGTGATTATACAGTAATAGCGGGACCTGAAGAACGGTCTGTTGAAGAACATGCAAGCACAAGTTACCAACTACGAACGTGCTAGGCTGGCAGCAATGATTAAGGAACATCAGCATGGGTTTAATGGGCAAAAAGACTTTTGAATAGAGGGGAGGGGGGGGGGTAAGGGGGTATATGCTAATCGAAACGCCCTTGCATGAACAAAACGTGAACCTTTTTGGCAGCCAATTGAGGCACAATCAGGGGCAGTCAGGGCATCTTGAAAGTGTGCTGAATGCACCAGAGTGCATAAAGGCATACACAAGTACAGAAGGTAGCATGGACAGAATCTAAGTCCAATGATCACTTACTTAGTGCATGAAAAGTTATTCTACAGAGAGTAATCTCTTTCCCCCTGCATCTGTACTCACCTACAAATGAATTGTGCTTCAGAGAAACTAAACAGGGGACAACTAGGTTCACGCACCTCATACTAATGTTCCATATCAGTTGAAGAAGAGGTGGCAAGTTGCCCAAGATGATACGTGTACAAAAGGTGTGCTTTCATGGCCTTCGCCACGGGCATAACCTAACAAAGGATCCTGTGTTTAATACGAACTTTAGATGAATTTCAGGAGATTTTACCCAGCTAAGCTACGTGTATAGTCAAAGATCACAGAAGTGATGGACTTACGGCAAAGATGTGTCCAACTCTCTGGGCCATCTCGTAATAGCGGATCTCGCACCAGTGCGGCGAATCTTGGTAGTGGATACTAGTGGTTTCGTCAGAGTCTGGACAGAGGATTTGCCAACCCAATACATGCATATACGAATAATGTGGTAAGTAGGGGTGAACACTCCATGAAAATCGGTTGTCAATTAACAATATTTGTTAACAATCGAGTTGTCGGTTATAGCAACGATATTCCGGCTCGCGCTTCATCGAGGTTGAACAGAAATACAGTCAACTTCGCTTAAAACGACACTCGGCGGGGCACCAGAAAAGTGTCCTTATTCGCGAAGTGTCGCTATACGCGAAGTCTCATTATATGTGTCACAGTTGGATGGGACTTTGCTCTGGGCATGAAAATTATGTCGTTATTCGCGAATTGTCGTTATATCCGCAGTCGTTATTAGCGAAGTTGACTAATAACAGAAACCATGCCACAGGGATGTCCTGGTGCAGGGCAGAATTGATACCCGATCGATCGTGATACCTGAAAATACATTATATAAGTCCTCTCAAATTAATGTGTACTAGTAGTCATTACTTCCAAGCCTGCCAACATTTACAAACCTAGGATCGGGACAATGACATGACTAGGCATGAATATGTATAGAAATGTAGCCGTGAGGCACTAGACTAATGCATTTGGGTGTCTATTACCACCCTCGATATCGGGATGGTCCCGGCCAAATCAGGATGGTTGGAAGGAATGTACTTCTCTCTTTCATTCCTTCCCAGGTTATCCTTATTCTTTCAACTCGGCTATAATACGTGACCTTCAAGGGCGTACAATTCATCCCTAGTTATACTGGATGGTTTGCAGGCGAACTTGCAAATCAAGCATAACACTCATGGCAAGGTCTACCGTGCGTTCAATCCCCGCAGCTCATTCTACAGAAGGAGCAGTTGTTGGCTATCGAGGAGCGGGAACTGCAATTTTTCTTCAGACGTTTCCCTTTTCCATTCCCTCAACCCATGAATATTTGAAACACTGCAATCAGCAATAACATGCCTGCGTTTTAAGATGCTAGCCAATGTCTCACCTACTGCTCTTGGGGTATACGGCAAAGGACTGGATCTGAAGCCATCCGTTGAGCTAGCAGCAGATCTGGGGCCTGCGCAAACAAGCATGGGACAATCCAAACAAGCGACACTTGCAGAATTATTATACTACTGGACAAGTAGTAAGTCGGTTGTGGAAGTACTGAAGTCCTGGCCACAGAAATCCAACCACATGAAAATAATCGCACCGAGGTGGGTGGGGGCTACGCGGCCTCAGCTCCACACAAGCCACTCTGTGCACGCGAGTGTGGCGCTACTTTATTCAGGAGTTAGGATTTCTCCGGGCAGAACTGTAGAATCACTAAATACCACCTTCAATAGTATAATATCACACTGCTGATTCGTCTCTACAGTCTATTTGACCAGAATTGGCAGCAACCTAGCTTTTCGGTGTCTCCAACGTATAAAGAAAAGGTGGCTTGTCAACTGACTGGCGATTGCTTTGCTCTGCGGCTAAATCACTCTGAGACAAAGCACTGAGTTACATGTCCCAATATCATTGAGAAATTTGGGTGTTGCTCCGTACGTGGGTGATGAGGTCTGAATCCTCGGAAACACCGTGTATTGAGCGGGGACTGGTGCTTTCTGTGCAGACAAGTCACTCGGCGGACCGAGCGTTCCTACACATGGGTATCTCATGTCCTGTTACCGAACTGGTGCCTACACTTCCATCCAGACCTGAATATAGAATCCATCCGTCTATAAGAACATGATTTCTGTGTACCCCCCCCCCCCCCCTCCCCCAGAGGTGATCATCAAACACAGGTTTCCCTATGAAGCAATAATCTGCACCAGCCGGTCGACAAGGAAAAATGACAAGTACACCAAAAGAAACAAATATTCATTCGCTTGGGTGTGCTCACATTGCTACTGAGAGAAATGAACACTCACCTCCCTGAGGAAAAGACGCCACACTGCCGCCACTTCCAAAAGGAGATCCTGAATGCAAAACATTTTTTTTAAATACAAAAAGAAACACAAACCCAGCTCAAACAAATACCGAGAAAGATAAATAAACTGCAGGGAGGACGAAGATACGACTGGAACACAGAAGTTGAGGGTTGACAGAACAAACATTTTCTAGTATTGAATCGGGGCTGACCATCCACTAGCGCAGCTGTGTAAAGCGGGAAGTTGAGCTTGGTTCAACTTTCGCGATGCGACAAGCTAAGCGGCGTACGGTTTTGACCTTTTCTGCAGCAAAGTTGTACAAAGGTTTGTGAGTGGTATTTCGTGAGGTGGCATTGCACACCGTCGTCGCAGACAGATTGCGTCGCGTCTGGATGAGGCTGTGATGGGTTGGAGTGAGCCGGTAAGGACGGCTGCGGATTGACATGGCAGAGCCTGTATGGGTTTGGTGGGAATAGATGCTTATGCGGCCGAAAGATGGGCAGGTTGGTCCAGGTTGGCCTTGAAGCCATCCAGCAATGACAACAGCAGTTGAGCATGCTGATCATTAGAGAGCCTATGGTTGATCTTAGGTAATGCTGGCACACCCGTATGTGCTGTATGACTGGCAATGTTTTGCAGCATTTACCTGTATTGTTGACTCAGATTTATGAATGGAATGGCTGCAGAAGGAGCAAGTACAATGTATCCACCAAAACATACTAGACAATACATCATACCTGGACCTGCGCTGCCTGCGTAGACACTGGCAGTGCTGCCCGTTACACTGATAGGTGATTTCAGATCTTCATCCGGGTGGTACCCTGGTGGCGGTGTCTCTGCAAGGAGCACAAATAAGGCACGGTGTTAGGTTATCTGTAGAACTGACTTGGATGTCTGAATGTCTTAACATGCTTGTACTGCATATCACCTGCCGACGCGGTCCCACATGCGTGAGCATGTGCTCATACAAGAGTGCAATCTTCCTCATACATACACACCCACATGCCCCCCCCCCCCCCCCAACCACACACAAACATCCATGCCGAAAGTTATCTCCTCACCTGGGGGAATAGACGTAGCGTACCCACTGGTAACTGCCGAGCCCGTTGGGCTGAAGCAAGAACCGGCCATATCGCCAGAGTAGTCCGTCGACTGGTTCTCCGGGATTTCAGTCTCGTCCATGGCCAGGCCCATGGCCGCGGTCGAGTTGAACTCAGCCAGCTGCCTAGAGTCGACATCGCCCTGGGCATTGCGTGAGATGATCACGGGAGGTAATGCTGCAAAACCAGGCAGGGAGATACACAACAAATAAACGATTTCATTACCATCAATGCCGGCACTGCACTAGAGCAGAAGAAATAGAGAAAATATGAAAATATGGAGTATGAACTCGGATGGTGAGCCAATGAAATTATGGTGAAAAAGGAGAAGGACAAGTTACAGTTAGTCATAACTCGTAACATTAATTTTGTTCTTCTCCTTTTTCACCATATGGAGCATGGGGTGGAATTAGTTAAGCCAGGACACTACAGGGGCATCGGACACGGTAAGGCCACTACAGTATTGACCGTACCACTTTTTGCCCTAAGTACCCCCCGTGAATCAATAAATGCACTGATCTGGGATCTAAATTTCCAAAATTTTCCGCTCAGCCACCACTCCCCCACCAGTAAATTGTACTTCAGATGGCTGACCGTACCACACTAGCAGGGGCGTCGGAAGGTATATTAGTGTGGTGCGCTCAGCCATCTGAAGTACAATTTACTCGAGGGGGAGGGGTTGATGAGCCGAAAAATTTGTAGAGCCCAAATCAGTGTATTTTATTGATTCACGGAGCAACTGGGGCAACAAGTGGTACGGTCAATACCGTAGTGACCGTACCGTGTCCGACGCCCCTGACTAGAATACCTTCCGACGTCCCTGCAGTATCTTAGGAATGATATGCGCAAGGACCTCTTGGATATTACGCTGCACACTTACTAAGACAGTTACCGTACGCAGCTAGTACCTGTGGGTGTCACCAGAGTGTAGTGGTAGGGATTGATACAGATGTGCTCCTTCTTTAAGTGGAACGCATTTGGACAGCAGTTTAGCGCTCGCAGCTCGTGGTAGGTTTTCAGATCGGGCCAGCGAAACAAACGACAGTACATGAAGTGAGGCGGTCCCTTCTCATCTCCGACCTGCACGCGGCCATCCAGGGAGCGAGCGACGCAGATGCACTCCGTTTCCTGAGCCGCTCCCAGCTTCAGGACGTTCTCCAGGTCCTTGGCCGAGTGGCGAGAGTCGCGCAGCTTCCTGATGACCGACTTGGCGCACTTGTACGACCAGTCGAGGTGATCGTCCGCTTTACTCGTGCCATCTGGTTGAACGCCGGCAGACAAACTGACAAGCCTCCTCACTCCAGCAGGTACGAAAAGGTACTTATTCATACGCGTGTCTCCGAACATCTGCATGTTCTTGTAAGGTGGAGAGGACCAAAGAACTCTGATAGGGTAAGTCTCAAGTTATCCTTTGAGAAAGGACCTCAGCCGAAGGGGCTTTCCTAAGGTTTCTTCTTTCATTCCCACAGAGCAACGGCGAGCAACATCGACATAGTTTGAGCAAAGAATTGCTGTTTGGCACGCCAAACCGGCTACACTTCAGGTTCGACACAGAACTTCCAGTCAACGACATCTTGTGGTCCGCGCTGACAGCTATAGATCTCAATCAGTAGGGATTACAGCACTTTGCCAGTCCCCAGTACTCTGAGAGTATCCAGCATGCCCGGCGAGGCATGCAATCCATACAATGAAGCAGTAAGATGACTAGGACTGTTGTGGATTTAGACAAATGCTTCACGCTGCAGCCCCAAACACGTCACTATCACTCTTGTGTTCTGACCTAAATAGCTGGCACGTGCTGCTGTGGCACTGGGGACATTGTCAACGTTCCTGCTGCCTGCAAAGGCAGCATACAAAGGCAGCATACAAATCCTGTAGCTACTGGTGACAGGAGTGAACTCTACAGCACAGCAGTGGACCTCAACCACCACCACCACCACCAGGAGGCACTGTCAAAAAATAGACAAAGATCTCGTGCATGCGTGGCCATCAACTTCCAGCCTTGACTGTCAAGACGCGTGGTGTGTTTTCAAAGCACATTCTCCTCCTGCATCTCAGCTACCCTCAATGTACAATCAGAGTTGCCTTCACACGAAGCTTCAGCCCCCAAACTAGAAAGGCGATGTTCGAACTTTAGAATGAACACAAAGGAAACTTCCACTTTCCAAACACGCTTCGCAAACATCTGAAACAAAACGAGCTAAGGGGTCTATGGCTGAAGAGAAGACCCTTATCTTGTCCTAAACTGCACAATTAGAATATACAACACGTCGTCGTGGAGTGAGCACATCCTATAACATTCTTCTCACATGTATAATACACTCGACCCACTTGCTACAACTGCCCCACTAACAATCCAGATAGGGATGTTTTCGAGTCCAATACAACATATACTAATTCTAATCAAGTAGACACATTCTGAAGGGTCGAGGCAAGTTCTCTATCGAACACCTCTGTGTGCATGGCTATTAGCTAGGCCCTCAAATCTAGTTGCTTGTTCAAGACTTGGTATAATATTGCAAGTCCAGTTGGGCGAGAGGACATATTTGGATGGATTTACCACTGAGCGAATGTCTACATTGAAGCTTGCCAAATACCAACAGATGGTTCTCACCACCAACATAAAATAGTGAAAAGCCGGACAGGCTGTGAAAATGAAAGACCCCCATCGGTCTCTTCAGTGTACCATGCAGAGAATGCATTTGTTAGAGAAAAAGGCCTGCACGAGGAATCCATGCACCTGAAGATTGGATCAATTCCACCCAGCACGGGGGGGGGGGGGGGGGGGGGCTCCTGTCAACACCCAAATCTATTCAAAGGGAAGAGTTTCAAAGCGGACTGTGCACACGCGCAAAGTGAACAAGCACAGCCCTCTGCTCACCATTCAAAGAAACAGGGTTTTTTGCTGCTTGCCACACAGATTCCATGTGAAACAAAGAAAATGTATATTTTCCTTCACCACCAGTCACCACACAAGACTTTCTAACACACTAACACTTAACAGAGTATCCTCACTACCGAGGACAACACTCATTACGACCGAGAAAGAGCTCCACCAAATATTCCTCCAGGTGAATATGAGAGCTGTTTCCGAACAGCTTCATGAAAGTTTACATTCAAGGATCACCACAATTTCACCTGCCAAAGCCTTACACAGTAGCAAGGCATGGACGTACTTCCAAATAATGCTTTCTAACCTCCAGGAGATCATGTGAAGTAATTAAAAGATACATTTCAATTGCCTACAGTCACCGTCCGTGTGTGTCACGACACGAAACGAAGACAACTTCCTTCGGCAAATGACATCAGAACACGCCCAACCATCCACAAACGTCTAAGCTCACAGTACCTGCTTTTTGCTTATCCAGCCCCTGCTAGCTGCTGTGCCCTACCCATGAGGGTCCGCATCTCTGCCAGCATACACCTAGCTCATTGCCAAAACACCACCAACAGGTGCTAACACTCTGCCTAACATTAGACTCTGCCGAAAACACAGCAGTTGCTTCCAACCATCTCGGTCTTGTACTCTTCCTCAAAGCATCGTTGTGACTACAAAGGCTGGCTACCTTATAGCAGGCGCGGCCAGATCACTGGCAGGCGGCTGTTATGTCAGTCAAGCTAGGAATACAGAGCTGATGACAAGATAGAGCTGATGGCACAGTGTAAACCTTCATGTTTCAAAAATGAGTGTAGTATAAATTCTGACTTCCAAACCTGATGGGTTTATAATTTTTATGATTCTGGTTTGATGAGGATTACGGTTAGAGTGGTGAGTGTGCGCAAAATTTGATGCCGCTGAAATGATTGGGGTTTATGACGAACACGACAGGACGGCAGGCCAATACGCCAATGGACATGACATCACCACCATATTCAACAGGCTAGGCTCGTGTTTTCTATGGCAGGCCTGCTGAACTCTCCGTGTAGAATAGTGCAGGCCTGACATGTTCATCTCGGTAAAGGCAATCAGTGCCCTCGTCGCCCCTGTATCTCGACGGATCTGCTACCACACCAAACATAAAATTCGTGATAGCCTGCAGTCTGTCAATTCACTCACATGCCAATGAAACTGGCCAGTATCCTGTCAGTGAATAGTGCTACCTGCATGGGAGCCTGGCATCAGAACCCCACGCCTGACAGGCTCCATTGTGCCCCGCCAAATATTCAGAATAAACAAAACACTAACATTTCTCATGCATTGCCGACAAAACCTTACTAACAGCTTCTGCTATTAGTGGCCACCAGCTATCTCAGAGCACACAGCATGGACCAAGGGCAACTTCGCTCATCTGAGATGTCACTATTCGATGGGACTTGATTGAGCAACCACAGTCGAAAGAGCCAATGAGAACAGCACTTTCGCAGCACAAGAGAGCACTCATCTGCCAACAACCCTCCCAGTTGGCGGACAAATTAATAGCAACACAGCAAGCAAAGTGGTTCCAATTAATTTATTGGTCAATGGTTGCCCTTCACACACCAAACGAAGTTTATCAACTTAATACTTACGGATACTCAATTTTCATGCAGAAATGCGAGAACACATGTACTTGAAAGGAGTCAAATAGTGACTGACCTATGCGAGTCACGACATGTATGAGTATGTTCAGCGTAGGGAGGATCACAACTAAAGTCTACGTACTTCAGTGTCTTTACAATGCCGCGTGCCACCAGTGCCATTGAGTTGACTGGCTCAAGCTTACAAACGCAGGCAGTCATCTCGGCTCCAAACTCAAATGACTCATACCTACAACACGCCACATCAACGTCTGTTGCTACGTGCTGCGCCGCGTGACTGCTCAGTTCTTTCAGAGAAAGAGAATACTGGAGTCAGCGGAATGGAGAAGATTAGCAATGCTCATCTCCTACAGATCAGATCTTCGTACAAGCGGCAAAACGACAACACGCTTGCCGGTTAGAAACTCGAGTACATCTGATTACAGTTGGTCATTAGATGCGATGGAGATCGCTAGTAGTACCAGGTTTTTCGCAGAGGACGAATTAGATTTTCTTGTAGACAGACTGACTTTAGAGAGTTATCGTTGCACGTTTAAATGCAGAATTATACATGCGTTGAATTTGACCGCGTTCAAGTGGTGTCAAGAGTCTACGTTGCACGTAGTGCATTGCACGTAGTGCATTGCACGTAGTGCATTTCGGTGAGTTTTTGGGAGTGTTGAACGACATCATGTTTAGCTCGCGACCAAACATTGAGATGCTCACCTTTTCCCTTTCATCTCGTTGCGGACAGGACCAGGGAGTAGTACAATATTGTACTTCTCCCTCTCCAGGACCAAATGGGTGATGAAGTAGGCGCGGACCTGTCTCTGTTGCTGCAGTCGGGCTTGGTGATTTGGACGACGACGAACTGGTTGCCGTCATAGCGGCACTTTTAGCAGAATTGAAAGCACTATCGGCTCGGCTGGGTTCGGCAGCGACACTCACCGGACTTGCAAGTAGTACATGTAATTTCAGTCACAAACTGCGGCAAAAAGTTCCTTCCTTCTCCAAACAGAAGCACCTGCACAACCTATAGCTACATGTAAAGTAAAACCTGGTACTAAAGACCACCGTGACTAGCGACCAGCCTGGTACTACAGACCAGCGGGACTAGCGACCAGCCTGGTACTAAAGACCACCGTGACTAGCGACCAGCCTGGTACTACAGACCACCGTGACTAGCGACCAGCCTGGTACTACAGACCACCGTGACTAGCGACCAGCCTGGTACTACAGACCACTTCGCCAGGCACGCACGGTCTCACATTTGTATTATTTTGTATTTGTCTCCACAGGCCTCAGCCTAAGTCGAGGGAGTATCCGTTCCTTATGGTTGTGCGTTGCAAACCTCTAACCAAGGACCACCTGCCGATAAAGACCGCTTTCTCTGGCCCCAAGGGGTGGTCGTTAGTCACAGGTAGCTGTAAACAAAAATTGGCGACGGTGATTCGTTTCCAAAACAAAAGCAAAACACATCGAGCTGTAGTGAAGTATTCAGTTATCTAGATTCCCGAAGATTTGATATCAAAACAGTTGGAATTACTTCACGCTTTTCTCCAACAGGAGATGGACCTATTTCACTATTTCACGTTGACAACACACGTTCCAACACGAGGAGCGCCATTTTGGACGTGAGATTTCCCGTTCGAAATTGATGAAGATAGATTGCAAGGTAAACTCTTGACTTTAGAGTCTTTACATACTAGTAGTATTCGCTTTACAAAGACGCGGGCGGAATGAGTGACGGATGACAGAACATTCATACCCCAGACAGGACGTCGCCCGCGGCATGCACACGTTTCAACCACTTCGGAGTCAAGCTACTGTAGTATGTAGGGAGTTGAGGAGTTCCGTGACACCGACAGGGCCTGGCCTATCATTAATTTTACTAGTATCACACTGCCACCAACGATGGCAGGAGTAGCAACAACAAAGCTAGTTCTGAAAGCTGAAGTGCTGAAGAAAAACTAGCGCCACGATAAAGGAGATATGAAGCGACAAACTCGCACTCACATGTTGCACGCAGCTCGCCAGTAGAGACAAAAACACAATCAGTTGACAACAGCATAGAGGTGAGTGCAGCGCTAGCTGTGTTCACTTACTTGGAGCTTCCACGCGCTCGTAATGATACGGGTTGACGCAAACATCGTCCTTTTTCAGGTTGAAGGCGAACTCACACCAGTCCACAGCCTTCAGCTCGTGGTGAGTCTGCAGAGACGGCCAGCGGAATAGCCTGCAGTAGATGACATGAGGCAAGCCCTTGCGATGCGCGATCTGCAAGCGTCCGTCCAGTGATCGAGGGATGTACACGCAGCCAGTCCGACTGCCTTGCGACGTTAGCGCACGCTCTAACTCAGCTGTCTGACCGCTCCGCTTGAGTTTTTTCACAAGCGAGCGAACCGCTTTGTCGATCCAGTCTTTGTCCGTTGGCTGATCATCTTGTCCACTACCTTCTTTCACATGGCTAGTGAGTCGCTTGATGACTGGAGGACAAAACGGCAAATTCACGTTTATACTCATTCCGGATATTCGCAAGTCGGTTGATGATTGCTACTTTGCAGAGCTATCAGCCAGGGACCACCTCCACTAACGGGGAGCAATTTATTTATAATGGCGGTTCAATTGAAAAGGACTTTTCTAGAGCAATCGCCGAGGCGGAGGGGGTCCACAAGGCGTTTAGCAGACCTTCCGCCGTGCAAGAACGATTTCTCTGGCTACCGAGCTATACCACTGCTCACGAGAGCCGCGGCGAACTACTTGAGCTAGACTTACTTCAACAAACCCAATGCTACGATCCTACTACACGAGAACAGAACGGATTAATCAGCCAGCCACGCACACCGCTCCGCGAGAGCAAGAGTCCAACTGAGCAACCTGTATCGTTCCTCTTCGACCTAAATAGCAAATCAAAAGCGCAAATGACGAAAGAAGTCGCAAGCTGACAAAATACTGCCGCAAAAATGCGACATGCTGCATCAGATTCCGTGCGTGTGTATTCTACGTCCAGTTGAGTCCATGATCCAGCCACCTAGTGCGTAGATCTACACTACAGACAGTTGCACTGATCATGTCGACGGGCTGCCCATGCCCAGCACATCATAATGTACATACAGTAATCATTGTACAATCAAAAACGACTCCTCATCCCCGATAAACATGCTGCAGCGCAGCGGGGTGAACAGGGCAAGATCGATCCAGGACCAGACCAGGTCCCCAATATTGGCAATAACTAATAATGTCGTAATGAATAAGTGGCCATGCTAGGCTTGCTAGCCCTGCATGCTATGCGCTGTGCGTGTACAAAGCCAGTACTGTACATACAGTCATCTGATCTTGATGACGTCCAGAACTCATTAGAGCGTAGGTCACGTGTACGTGTACATGGTGTACGGACGTGTACATTACTCAATCTGCGGACAGAACTGTAATTGTACAGTGCGTGGTCAGTCTGTACATGTACCAGCAGATCGAACTCCATTTCAACTCCCTCAAAATTTACTTACTGTAAAAATTAATGTATGATTTAGTTAGATTTACATGTACAAATGCAATACATGTATGTCCGTAGCTTCGTGAAATCAGGGAGTGGAATAAACCGACTCCCTGATGCCGCTGATGGGAATGAAAAACTAATAATAATATTATTAGTTTTTCATTCCCATCAGCGGCATCAGGGAGTCGGTTTATTATAATAACTATACATGTACATGTATGTACATGTATAGTTATTTTATTATTCTCAGTGTTTAGAGCATCGCTGGGTACAAGCGAGGGTCCCTGGTTCGAGTCCTGGTGGTGACAGTCAATTTTTTCTTCAGACTTTTCCCGTTTGTGTCTTTCCCTCAAACTAATCAAGATTTTATTATAATAACTAATGTCATTGTGCTTGTATCGCTCATCAGCAGTCCCGTCCACATGGAGGCAGTCGAGAAACGACAACTTGGAAGGTTCTAAGGTTTAGAAATAGCATACATGTAAGGAGGGGAAGATGAGTAGCCTAAAGATGAGCGCAACCAAGACAAGCACGAGATGAAAGTCCAAGCTCCACTTTTATGTTTATGTATCTACATGTACATGTATGTCATTCGGATCTTCCCAAGTGGTACATTATACTGTTGAGATACCGAATTCAAATATTATATCAATACCATACCATACCAAGTTGGAAGACTGTTGGAGGGTGCGTACAAGATGTGCTAGAGGCTAGAGCAGACTGCCACTTACAATGAACATGTACATGTACATGTATATGTAAAATTTAATTAATGTAGAACGTCCGTACCGTTGATCAGTGTCGTGCAATGTTATCGCATGAGCTGATATGTATTATTAGTAGCCTCTTTTACGGGCAAACAAAACACAATTTCAAGGCAATTTATTGAGGAGTAGAACACAATTCAAGTACTGAAAACAATAGACCTTATGCCAGTTCAAGCAGTTGTACAGACCCACGAAATCCCGTAGAATCCCGTAGACGCGTTCATTGTGTGCTATGCATGCGCATTTGACCAATTTTAGCCTCATAATTAAATAGCAAGCAATCGCTTTTCCAGCTTCTTCACTTTGGTTAAGAAGTAATGACTAGCTAGACGTAGTAGATCTTTGTCAGAAAAAAGGTTTCGTATGAAATGCGTTCAGGGCCCTCTTGAGGCAACGAACTGAACTGAAAAAGGGCCCATTTCTTAGTGTAAATAGCAGAAAACACAATAGGGTCCTGCACATTCAACACCCAACGGGGTCTACGGGATTCTGCGGGATTTCGTTTATCTGTGCAACTGGCATAAGGATTATTGCATGAAAGGAGGACTGTGATATCAGTAAATTGGAACCCTACTCAAAAAATGTACAGCAAATTCAATGAAGCATGAGCATGAGCTGATTGTAAAGTACAATGTAACTGGTGGTGTTAGTGGATAATAGCATAACTTGTACATGTACATGTAGATGTACACATGTACATCTACATCTACATGTACAAGTAGAATGTACCTTCACGGCTTCAGCTCGTGAACTTACTTGATTGAGTTATTGAATGAGTTGGTTATTCATTTGTTGGAGGAAGAATTAGTGGTCTTTCAGAAGAAAAATATCCTTTGTGAAATGACTGTTCGGCTCGTTCTGTTTATCACAATTCTAAAACAAAAGCCAGACACACCAGGACTGGTGGGTCTGGTGATTTGTTTTCTATTTTCAGGCAGTTCACTTCCCCAACTAATCCTTTGAATTTGAAGTTCTCCCAATCCTTTCTAAAAAAAAACATAAGACATTATTGCTCATTGGGCTAAATATGTGTAAGCACACGCGTGTTGGAGCGTGCGCCCGTGTGTTTAGATCTACATGTACATGACTATAGCACTACTAGTAGTACATGGTTGGTTGGTATACTTTATTTTACTTCGCCAGAATGAACAGGCATTGCTGCCTTCTTGCCTGGACAAGTGGATTGTCCAAGCTCTCACAAAAAGACGAAGAAAGGAAAGAAATACTACATGACACACCGGATACAGGTGAGAGTTTGTAGTGCAAACAGTCAGTGCATGGTCTCTACTCTGTAGAGTGTGACTTGCAAACCTCCAAATAACTAATACACGTACTTACTTGTCTGGTATGCTAATCTTCAAGCTAGCATAAACAAGCCCTGCGATCAACCACTGAGGCGTGGTGAGGCCTGAAGGAAAACTGCGTTCGTGAGCTCACACTAGTAATCAAATTATAAGGTGCCTGCTGGCAAATTAGATCTGGCACCGAAGCGAGGGGCGCGGTGAAGATATCATAGAAAAATTGTCAAGCGCGACCAAAGGAGGAGTGTTAACAGCCAGGGCCCATCCAGATAATTAAATTTCACATAGGATCGATGTTGTACTTGTACAGCCCAAGCTCCTAGTACATCCATGCACATGTAGAGTCTACAAGTAACATCCAATCCAGCTAAGCTGCATGTTGTCACTGTAGGTAAAACAACCACGATAACCTCGTTATGATTCAACTACGTCAAGATCATAATTATGTGATTCTATTTGAGGCCAGGTTCACAAATTGACAATGCAAGTGCCATTAATTTATCTTTAGATTTGCTTGGTGACTAATAGTGAATACCGTCTCCTGTTGAGGGCCAGAATGAGGGCCCGTGTGTTCGGCTGAGTAACTGGACATAACGGACAAGCAAGCTCCGACATTGCTCATGAGTCACTCGCAACGTACGATCGTCCCAGCAGCACTTCAAAACAAGCAAATCACAATGGACAAAAATGCTTGGCTGGATAGCCAGCCAAGGTACAATGTACATGTACATGATGTATTGGTCATATACATGTACATGTAAGTGACGAATTGTATACAGTGTACATGCATGTTTTGTGGCAGATACTAGCCTGAGTTGGCAGTTGGGACCAAACATTGCACAGTAAGACCTGACAAGGCGACCACTCGGATAAGGCGACCAACTGCTCTTGAAGACCACTGCAACCAGAACCAAAGGGTTGCTATTTCCAGTCAATTGACCCTGCATACGGCGACCACCTGGAAACAGAGACCACATTTTGAAGGTCCCTTGTGCGGTCGTGTGAGACAGGTTTCTTTACTGTACATGTATGCATGATGCTTCTCCAGAAGTCTCAGTGTAGTTGCATACTGAGGGAAGACGAGCAGTGCTCCCGCACTACTACTACTAGCATACGACTCGTAGGCCAATTGCACTCAATGGGAACTGGTGCTTCGCCAATTTGGTACGAGAATTTTACCCGTTGAATGAAACCGTTTTGAAAACTGCCATTTCCTTAGAAAGATTATAGTGCGTAGACGCAATTGCGGTTAACCTTCAAACACCCACCATGGACAAGGAACAGCAACAAGGAAGCTGAAATGGAAATGAACGCTGCAGGTCAGTACATTGTATGTGCCTCTTTACATGTTTCGACTGTATGCCAACCCGCAGCGATCATGCATGGTTAGTGACCGCGACCATGTTTCCTTATTGGCCTTGGGCCATCGTGGAAATAAGGAGTAAAGAATAAAGAATAAAGAATGTACTTTGAAAACGTCGTGTACATGTAGGCCACTTCATCAGAAGTCCAAACGTCTGGTGAAACCCAAGAACAATAATAACCAAGTTACTTCAGGATTGCTTCCACATTAAGGTTCACTGGCGTTCCTTTGTTTTCTCTACTAGCTGTCCGATGCAGGTCGATCTCTCCATCTCTCGCTCTCTGGTGAATGAACTTCAGTCTAGATTGTAGTCATCAGGAGTATTTCTCCTCGAATGATACACACGTGTCGCCACTTAGAAGTGTCTAGGGACAATCGAATTCAATTTGGCACCTGAACAACTTTACGTAATCATGCATCGACACGTTGAGCTCTTCAACCTGCCACAAGGCTCACAACATAGAAATGTGCGGTGTCTACATTAACCGATCAATGACATGTATGGACATTGACATGTGCTTCTAACAGATGCAGTGGAAACTATCCTCTGCAACGTAAACGACGTACAGTAAAACCTGCCAATGGGACCACTCGGACAAGGCGACCACCTGTCCCAGAAGACCACTGCAACCAGGACCCAAGGATGCTATTTCCAGTCAAATGACCCTGGATAAGGAGACCACCTGGTAGCAGAGACCGTGTTTTGAAGGTCCCTTGAGCGATCGCCTTAGCTAGACAGGTTTCACTGTACCTGGATAACATACTATGCTTATAATGTTCTGTTGTTCTTGACCCTGGACAGCAATCATTCAACCTTGAAGCATTATACATATATTTATTTACGGTACTATCTCGGCTACACAAGTATTAGTTAGGAATGGAACGAGGCTGCTGTGTCTTTTTGTCTCTGGTATCAAGCACTGCTTCAAGGATTTAGCAACGACGTACCGTGTGCAGTGACTCGTCTATAAAGTACATGATTGTACAGTATCTACATTGTATGTCCCTTGTGCCTGTTGTGGATGGTGGCGTGACTGCAGTGAACAGTCAAGGACTTTACAGCAGTCCACACTTGGGACCAGTTTGAATCCGGGGGGAAAATGTCACCATGCCGGAGTTTCATGCGATACTGCAATCATCAGGGGACTAGTAATTCTTCTAGCTACAATGTGTTATGTTCACAGTACAGATCGCGATCGTGCATTTGGCTCGATGATCTGCTAATGTCGTCTACTTGCGTGCACTTACCCAGAGACATTCGTGCCCTCAAGACTCTCAATGGACAGAAGAGCGAAGGATGATCTTCAGTGATTTTACACATGCCAGTGTGCGATCCCCAGCGAAGCATGCTCTCAATTTCGCGATCGTATCGTTCTTGCTTGCTGTTTCTGATTTACGACAGTCAACATGCACAACCTACGTGCGCCTGATCACATCACAATCTCCATTGATGTTCACACACGCCGTTTTCAGACATTCATTGCCGTGTCTACGTATAAGGCATGATAGTCCACCTTCCCACCACAAGGCACACATGCATGATTGTATAATAATTATTATTATTATGTAAAACCATGCTCTACATGTACATGTACATGCTGTACATCTGCATGACTGTGATCATTCTAGTGATGTGCGCACAGTCTGTCAAACAAGTCTCGCTTCTAAGTTCTAGTTCGTCTGCGCATGCCCAGTGCCCGTATCCGTGCACAAAATGGAACCCGACTGTCAGTGTCTGTGTCTTTCGCGGTCATCTGTAGACTAGACAAGACGCCGCCGGGCAGCTAACATCAGACATGTGTGGGCCAGTGCGTCTCTCCGGTCACCGCAGTCGCAGATGTGAGACAGTGCGCTGACCAGAAGTCGTACACTTACAGTGCATTATCGAGAAGGCGTTCAAGAGAACTAACTAACGTTACTTCACTTCAGAAGATGGTACATGACATACTAACGGTAACACTTTGGGATCACAATAATATTAATATTATGTCATGTACTCGTAATCATCGCCGACGTCGCAACCACTACTTCCTACTCGTACATGTATAATTATACTGGTGGTGCCTAGTGGTTGTGGAAGCAATCTAGGACATGGAAATGTCTCGCTCCGCATACATGTACATGACTGTAGAGAACACAGAGGTCATGTTTGAATTTTGAAACTTTGAATGATCTGAATGATCGAGGTCAAACATTACTCGGATTCAGAGTCCGAAGATTACCATCAACGATCTGTGGAATACTGTTAGTCCTAGTCCAGATTCTAACGCCTACTTCGAAGTACATGTACATGTTTAGAACGAACGAGACAGCTAAATGTACATGTACATGTCGGTGCGAGGGGAAGGGAACGTTGCCAAAGATTGTGCTTAAAACAATTCTCATCACACAATACGGTTACCAGCAGATGGGGACACCGGTTTTGGCAGTGCTTTGCCACCCGGACACCTAACGTCACATGACCTTGTACATGTACATGTACATGTAAATGATCACGCACATACATGTACACGTACATGTATGTGCGTGTGTGGATCTTGGTCAAAGGAGTAACCAGTAGCCTGAGTAAGGGATCTTGGAAAATATTCTTCTGAGCACAAGGCAATAACTGTACCGATCATAGTACTGATGCGTTTAGAGCGTAGACCATGATCCTCCCGCCACATGTACATGTAGATAATGGACTACATGTACGGCCGAAAGGTGGATGATATGGAAAGTAAGTTGGTTGATCACATCGAAGATTTCGGAGACCGTTTCGGGGGAGAGAGAGAAATAAAGAGAGAGAGAGAGAGAGAGAGAGCGAGAGAAAGAGAGAGAGAGAGAGAGAGAGAGAGAGAGAGAGAGAGAGAGAGAGAGAGAGAATTACACATGTATCATCCCAATGGTTCATTGTATACACTGGTGTACATGTACAATAGGTTGCCGTGGCTGTACAGTGTAGGATGGGACGTTAAAGGCTGCAGGTATCGTCATTGTGTTGTTAGTTGGGCATCTCCTGAACGCGAACATTGCATGTGATTCTTATCCTACATTCTACATCGGCCACAGCGCAGTGGGCGTTGGTAGTTTTTACTTGCTGTGGCTGACTTGTGATGTGAATGCAAACATACTGATGATGGAATGTGCTGCAGCATAAAGCACTATCAGTTTCTCATCACATCCCTTATGGTGAAAAGTTCAGGATTGTATCGATTCTCAGGTATTGACTATTCTACAGCTGATAACAAGAACGTGTCCAACGAAATGTCATCCGCAAGCGGAATACCGCCCCCACTCAAATATAAACTCCTGCAGCAACAGGTCATTGGATAAATCTCCATACACTACATACGCGTGTACACAGGAAGAACACAGATTGGATAAAGTTACATATCACGTACAATATCTCGTCCGCAGTACACATGTAATATCCATAACGATACCGTCATCTAGGACACCGTGCTACGTCAAAGTAATAGCCACTCCAAGCAACCAGTACTCTGGGAATGTATTATCGGTATCTCTCAGGGCGATGCATCCCAAGGCGACGTGTTATAACAGTCGACTCGAACAACATCGTGTGTATGGCCCGGATATTTTTTCTGACTTCTCTCGAGTCACGGAACTAAGTAGATGCTCTGACAATATCAAACTGGATTTTTAGTCCCTCCTATCACCCGCTATCTCCACGCCACAATTAACATCGCCGTGCGTCTTTGGTGAGGAGATTCTCTGACAATATCAAGCTGGATGTGTAGTCCCTCCTAGCATCTGCGACAGTTCACAGCTGTTGCGGTTCTGCCTCATCGGTAACACACCTCCATCCGACAATCTGTAAGATCATGGGCAGAAATTGCCTCTTTGTTGAATGCAGATCACGGACCTAGTCACGAGCTTATTGCAAGAAGAAAACGACCTTCTGCGAGTTCATTGTATCTGCATACATGTATCCGTTTGGGGGCTGCCTGCGTGAGAGAGCGCAAGTTTCTTCCGATAGTGAGGGCCGGCCTTTTAGCGCGCAGGCTATGATAATAGTATAACATCGACGGCGCTCTCAAGCATTGGTGCGGAATTGCCATGATCGGAACACCACCCACAGCAGCAATAACGTAATCAGGAGAACCAAGACATTTCTTTCAGAAGTGCCATCAGTTCATTTCTGAATGATGTGATTTCGACAGTGTCAGGACAAAGAGAAAGCCCCGATAATCACAACAGCAGGATAAGATTTTGGTGGGCCGTAATAACGTCGGTAACCTAATCAGCCTGTTGTGAAATGATGCGTTGTTTTCCTGTGTGATGGCATTCCCCAAACTGTCTCGTCTAGTCGCGTGCATGTGTGATATGAGCATGCGCGATTTTGTAGTCGAGAGTCCTTTTGTCAGTCTTCTTGTTCGTCTCTGTCAGAGCAGTTTGCTTTTCCGTCTTGTCAATATACTTGTAAATAGTGTAACAAACAAGTATTGTCCTTTGTGCCCTGCATCCCGGGGAACGGAATGGCTGTGAATCCGTGACAAGCCAGATCTATCCTCACATGTGACTCTTGCGGGGCGCAAAGCTACAATTGTAGTGTACATTTGTATATACCTTGAAGTAGCTGGGAAAGAACTTGGAAACGTGACTGCGTTACATCAGTAGCCCCTAACGAGTAGCCTTCATAAGGTCCTAGAGAACGACCTTTCGTGACGCGCAATTTTCTACAATAATGTGATTTTGGATTAAAAGAAAGGACAAATGTTACGAGTTATGAATAACTTGCTACCAATGTAACCAGATGATATTGTCAACGAGTGATAAATAAAGGCACAAACTAACAAGGAGTACTGAGACATTCGACGTCCTGACACCTAGCTGCAACACGTCTACGAGTTACAACCCAACAACCTTCCCACTTCGAAGACCGGTATGTCCAATTGTCTTACCAACTTAGTTTCGTCATCATCCAGTAACTTTCGGCATTCTCTGTTGCCTTGGTACTTAGCTCCTTTTCTTCTTCGTTGCGCTTTCCTTCCCCTCTTGGACCTTTCCTAACCTGAGCCTTCCAAGTTGGAAAGTTGTTGGTTTGCACCTTTTAGAAGTGTTGGAGCTAGGCGTCAGGCCGTCGAATGTCTCAGGACTCCTTTTCAGTTTGCGCTCTTTTGTCGCACTCGGTGACTGCATTATCTGGTTACGCCAGTGGACAGTAAAAAATAATCATAAAGTAATGAGAATTGTTGTACACATACATGTAAAAGAATCGTGATCAAAATCTACAAATACGCAAGTCTAGAAATCCGTTTAAGCTCAAAACATAGTTATAATAATAAATTTCATTTTTGCTATCCATCAGCACTCGGCCGAACGCCGGAGATTGACACCCACCCACCTGGCTAGCACGCAGTAACCAAAGGTGCGACCATGCATCATTATTAAATGAATGTTAAATGATGTTAGAAAAACAACGGAGTAAAACCCGCAACACATTCTAAAACAGGAGAAGGACAAACTGTTACGACAAACTGTCCACCAGCGTGACCAGATCATAATTATACAGTCAGCGAGTGCGGCAAAATGGCAAAAAAACTGACAAGGAGTACTGAGACATTCAGTGACCCGACACCTAGCTCCAACACTAAGTCTTATCCAAGACGCAAACCAACAACCTTCCAACTTGGAAGGCTCAGGCTCGGAAAGGTCCAAGAAGGGAAGGAAAGCGCAACGAAGAAGAGCACGAGCTATGCCCTACGGCAACAAAGAATGCCGAAAGTTATAATGAATGATGACCAAACTAGTACTACAGTAGACTATTGGACACACCGGCTTTATTATAACTCGACGACGCAAGGCAACAGACCACCCAACACGTAGGAGGCTCAAGTTTATGTAATAAGCATAGAAGGAGAAGCTAAGCGTAGACGAATTGTGACAAACCAAAACGCCAAAATCCTGCTGAACTCCACTATTATGTAAAATATGATGGACTAGCTTAGAAGTTGCGACTTCGGCGGTAATAGTCATGAAGTTGATTGTTCCAACTAGGAACACCCGCTTCTTGCCGAACTTCTGGAAAGAAGCGTGTGTTCCTAGTTGGAACAATCAACTTCATGACTATTACCGCCGAAGTCGCAACTTCTAAATTCGTATTGTTGTCCCTCACGCGGACGTGCGACTAGTTGTTGGAGGTGACAGCGTTGTGAATAGCTATAAATACTGGCTCTCAACGTCTGTTTAGCACAACTCCATGAGCGACTCTGACTCACGCTGCTACCTGGGGCTTCACGAGGTGTTTGTCGCGCTGGAAACAAAGCGTCTCTGTAAGTTTGTATCCCTGGTGATGTTTGTGCCTGGAGAGCACTATATAAGTGGTGCTCTTCAGGCACAATCTTCCTCAGCCTACTCAAGCTCAACTGATGAGGGGTGAATTCCCCGAAACACTGTGTATTGAGCAGGGAGTGGTGCTTTCTTGCAGGTTTGCCGAGTGGAAGGTGCGACGTGCTCCTCGTGTGCTCCGGATGGCAGTCGTGAGTCAGTCAAGTGTCAAGTTCGGCAAGAAGCGTGTGTTCCTAGTTGGAACAATCAACTTCATGATGGACTAGTTATGTACAATAACAAGTAGTTCCACACGACGTACGTTACCTTCGCATAAGCTGTTGCAAGGAATCAAACCAAAAGTCACATCTGAACAAGCATAGGATTGTAGTGCTGACGAAAGGAAGAACACTGAACACATGATACTTCAGTTCACGCACTTAAGTAAGTTGAGAGGAATAATAATAATAATACCATAGCACGCGTACAAAGGCCAAAGAACAATGCATGAGAATACACTGAAATTAAGCCAAGTCCGCTTCTGTCTCCAGTCAACAAAAAACTCATCCATAAACAATGTCTGATCTCCATTTCGACTTGTCTGCAGCAAGTGCTCGTGCTCCTTCTAGGTCGCTGGCACTCTTCAAAGGAATGTCGTGCCCTGCCAGGTCCTTCATGATGGTGGTAGGGAGAGTAGCCGCGGGACGGCCCCTTCGTCCACGTTGAGAGGAATCAAAAGCATTTATGCTGTAACTCTGAGTTTCACGGTTTTAATTAACTGATCATCAGACAACTTGAAACGTGGAGTTACAGTAGCAATACCGTTCTTAATTAATTCCTGTCAAGTGTGTGCACTAGGCTCTGCTCCTTGGTGTATTGAGTTCTGTCACGAGCAGCCACAACTCCCAGCGAATGATACTGCAGTTCTTGAAGAAGCCAGTGTTCACACGTTTCCAGTAGTTGGCTGTTCGTCTTTGCACAGTGTATGCTATTATTAGTATTATTATGAAATGACCCAAAGGCAATATGCCTATCGAGGGGTTCATTTGATTGAAAGAAAAGTACTACTACTAGTACATGTAGATGTATGTACAAAGACAAGTAGGGATTGATGAGGAGAGAAATGGGAAAAATCAACTGCATAGTCCCTCTTGTCTCACCTCTAGCTTTCATTTTCTCTCTTTCCTTTTTCATTCTCTCCTGTGCAAAGGTCTTAGCTACGTGCAAATGTATCACCTAGTTGTGATGGTTACCAGCCTTGTGATGCTATTTATACAACGTTTCATTGGTTCTGGTTGCTTGGAATTGCATTTCAAGAGAAGGCCCGAAACCTGGTTCATGAATTTATGAGTCCTAATTGATGCTGTAGGTGGTAGTGAGAGAGCTCGTGATTTGTAGTGTTTCTTTCCTTGATTCTTGTCTTGTCTAGTATTGTATTGTTTTGATATTTGGGCACCCTGAACTGATGAGGAAAGAATAATATCTCACGATGTCTTCCAAGTTCTCATCCGCAGATACTCCGTGCATGTACATGATTGTATGCTAAATGCATGGCTTGAAGTAGTGAGGATGCCCCCTGCACACTGGTCGAATCGACGATGAAATCCGATCGAGGTAGTCAGCTTGGCGCCCTGCACCAGTGATGATTCCAGTATGTTCAGGTCTGGGGCTTCGCAGCCCCCGGCTCAATCTTCACTCCGGTGATCGGATTTCACAAAGCAGCACTGATCATGCATCATGACAGTCTGTAGACTGTACTTGCCACAAGGTCCTGTATGGCTCTGCTCGGGATTTCCGTGACCTTAGGGGTCGTCCGCAATTATCGAAAGTTTTTTCCAATCCGTAGTAGCTTCAAATTTTTCCTCACCCACCCACCCACCCCCCCAGTCCGTAATAAAATATTATTGATGGACACACAACGCAACACATATGGAACAAACTCAATCAGTGCTGGTCCATCCTTGTTCGTCGTCTTGGACAACTGCCACAAGCAATTTATTGTTCTGTAATAATCAGAGTCACCAGCGGTTTCGAAAAAGGGCTGCTTCTTCACCGCCTTTCCAAACAACGTCGCCTGTCTGGACATAGTCAATAACAGTCGTCAGCGCCAGCGCTAGACGGAAGGACTTCAAAGGAGTGCATGGAAGACGGTACTCTGGACGAAGGAGACAGTGAAACTCAAAAATAGAAGGTGTCGACTCGCCGTCGAATGCGCCGAACTTTATGATCCCCGGCCCAGGAGGAGCAGCCAAGGAAGCGCGCGCGGGGGCGCAGAAACTGCCAGAACTACAAAAATATTATAAGTAGTAGACAGTTCGCGCGCAGCCGCGCGTGGAAAACAGGGGCTACACGTAGACGTACACGTGGCACGCGCACGTGTCATTTCGGAAGTTTTTCAATCCGTAACTGGCCTTGACCCACCCACCCACTTTCGAAGCTACTACGGATTGGAAAAAAACTTTCGATAATTGCGGACGACCCCTTAGTTGGGCAAAATACGGTTTGTTTGGCTCAACTGAACATACGGAGACGATACGCCGCAGTTGTCAGCAGACCAGGGCTATGACGGGGGTAGACGTGCTGTAGCTGTCGGAGCTGAGCTACATGTAAGTCTGAAGTTAGTTTGTATGGGACAAAACAGTGAGACCCCACCTAGCTACACACCATGACTCCATGAGTCATAGCATTGTCGATGTTTCAAGCAAGTGTTTACCATGGTTTACGGTGAACAAGGAATACACAGCACTGCGGCGAGGCCTCTTCTTCAAAGTTCTAGCTCTGTGGCTTTGCCCGAGATCACACATGTGCGTAGATGCATTGCCGCACGTGATGGGTCGGTCTCTCGCACAACATGCCCAAGTCACGCACGGGCATCCATCTTGCCAAAATAGCGCGAAACGGACAGCATAGCACATGAATGGGATTATGAGCCCTGACGGCCTGAGCATGCTGCTCGCATACAAACGATCCGTACAGCCATAGTCACATTGTGTGATCGTCTGATAGAAATTGCGCATAGTCACGCATGATAGAAAGGAGCAGTTTCCTCGTTTGAAGCAAGTGACGAAATTAAATATAATCACCCCACGCAGATCTATGTCCAGACTTCCTCGCCATTTTCAGACCCTGATCAGTTCCTTTGATTGCTATCCAGACCACCCGCTTCCATTCATCCGCGTCCAAAGAGTAGTAAGACTGGTCCGGGAGGAAGGAGGGAAAGAAGGAAGGAAGGTATTGATTGTGAAGACCTGAAAATCGGACATGCGCTAGGAAACAAGGTTGGCCGACTGAAACAAGGTTTGAAAGGGGACCAACACCCGAAGCCATGAGGCGCTGGCTGGCGCTAGCATTTCTGATCGTCGTACTAGTGGCGATACTCAGTCTTGACGATGCGGAATCGTCGAGGAGGCGACGCAGCGTGCGCCGCTATGCGTCGAGGAGGGTGATATTCACCGGTCGGCGAAGGTACATACCAGTTAGACGCGGACGCTACGTGCGCACGACGCCGCGGAGAGTGGTTCGCAGCACAAGGCGGTACCGACGAACTGGAACCTGTAAGTGGGGGGGGGGGGGAACATTATTGAAGACATCATTTGAAGTACAACACACGAGTAGTACCGTACTGGCAATATATGTTGCCGCAGTGAGGCCATGAAGCGTTACATTGGCACATGTTTGCCGCACGCAGGGCGTTACATGCAAAGTCGCACAGGAGCCGTTACACAGGTTTCTATATTGCCGCAGTCCTTTTTTTGCTATTGCCGCATCACTTTTTTTTGCTATTGCCGCATCATTTTGGCGGTGCCGACGAACACGCTTTCTCGTTTGCTCACGAACTTTCTTCTGCTTCACTAAAACTTTCTTTGCACGATCAGCAGCAATCCTGTTTTTCGTCTCCTTTCTCTCCTCATCCTTTCCTTTTTCACTTTCCTTGGGCGTGATTTTCTTCACGCCGAAGGCGAATAGAGACTTCTGCATTGTCACAAGGAAACTGGTAAACACATCGCTCTTCTTCGCAAAACGACCTCGGGAAAGAAGAAACCATTGAGATCGCCAACCACTGAATGATGCGCCTTCGAGTGTCAGGACTTCCTGCTGCGTCCAGTTTTGAACTTTTCACCACGCGGTGCACGTGCTTTCACAGTTTTCAGCCTTTTTTTGCAGTGCAAACTGCAATGAAAAGATCGCCGCACCCCGCCGGACGGGCGTTACGAAGTCAACGAAAATTTGTCGCACTAGCCTGGTCGCGCGTTACGCCGCACCCCCCTGCGTTACGCGTTACGCGGCAACATATATTGCCAGTACGGTAGTATTTATTCATATTTCTCTAGGGCAGTCCACACAGACCTATGGTAGGGTGTTCGGACGATTTTGAAAGTTGCTCCGATCTCCTCAACTTTAGTCTCATTGGAAAGAGTAGGATAAACTAGCCGGGAAATATATAAGGTTTGTCTAAATCCGACCAGGCGTTCAAGAGTTATGATTGTTTGAAGTGCGCTTGTTGGCACTTTTGCTGGAACAGTTTTGATGCAGGCCAGTGGCACAAAACCGGGAAATTCAAAACCAACTAGAACAAGGTGAAAATCAATTTCGTTCAGGGTCTTTCAAATTTTCACAGATGATAGCCAATAGAGAGCTTCCATCACTTGACCAATTTTTTTGGTATTCCATCTAGCCAAATTCAAATTACGCCCATAGCAACCACCATAGCAACGCATACAAATTAGTCGAAATAAATGCGAAAGATGTAACCCTTCACAGGCTGAAGCTAATTGGAATACGGGTACTACAAAGACACATGACCAGGAGGAGATTACAGTTATCTACCCCATGTAGATGAAGAATCCAAGAAAATAGCATACGCACTCAGCCGAGACGGCACCCGCACCCGGGCATGTTGCGCCGCGGGACCGGATGCATGCAGCCAATTAATTAACAGGTATGCTGCACCATTGCAACACGATGTAAGCTTCAGCCAGGCCAAGGCAGCAGCAGTCCTGCTAATCATCAGCTTTAGAAGGACAACTTGTTCCCAGTCATATACGACGCGTGCAGCACTTCGGGGCAATTGGTGTCGCACGTCACATGTTATTCATTCATACGATTTGCACAATCAACAGACAGTTCATTTATCGGATGATCGTGCAAGCGTAATTTGGATGTAAATTATAAAGTCGACAAATACACTGGCCCTACATTCCCCATGCTATGTGGATGACAATGTACTCCAGACACGGTGCATACAGCATTGCGTAGCTGCACTGTGAGAGCGCGGTGCAATTTTGCAAATCCTCAGAGTGTCAGATTTTCAGCTGCATCATGATTGAACGCAGTATTGGCAGGAAATCTGTTCTTGACCAATTTGTCTGCACAATGGCTTTATCCACTCTCCTATATGATACAGCGACCAGAGATTTATCTGATGTGGTAGCTCAGGGAAACTACAAATAAACAGCACTACAGCCAAGTCCATCAACTCCATGTACATGTACATGTACTCCGTACATTTGGTATCTTGGCGCGAATCGATCGCTCATAGAACAAGAACACAGCATCGTAGAGCCTCCAAATTTCACACACTGCGTAGTTTTTCGACGCTGAAGACGATGGAATGGTCGCCGGCGTTGCGACCGGCCCAGAACAGGCCGAAATCGACACCCTGAAGTTGCGCAGGGCGTAACATTGCTAAAATTCGTCGTGTGGAAACGGGACTTACGGTCTCAACAGCAGAGACATCTCCTCTTTCCAGCAAAGAAACAAACTCGTCCTGAGCTGCTAAAATGTTACCTTGCCAAGGCAAGAAGCACAGTGATGTACGATTGTGCCACGGACCCCGTACAAAACTGTTTCCACTCAAAATGCGCCTGGGTTCGAGGCACCGAACACCCTACCTATGGTCTCCTTACGGGATACCCTCGCCAATCTAGGATTGCAATATGACGAGTACAGAATAAATATGAAATAATTGGTCGAGGCAACTCGAATAGATTGCTCAATAGCACACGACTGGGCAGATCAATAAGCACCCATACACACCCGCATACACACAGGCACACAAACACACACACACACACACACACACACTCACACACACTTGTACTTGTACTTGTTGCTCACTGCCAAAACTGGTCACGTGGGTCTCCCCGGGAGAGGGGAGAGAGACTCAAAAGGAATCTTGGAAAGATGACTCAATTGGCCATTGAACCACCCAGCGGCCGACACCCCCTGAAATCCCCAAACTAGGGTGGACTTGAAATGATCCCACTTATGGGCTCACCACACCTCAGTAAGTGGGTGAGGACAAGGTGCAGAAAAAAGGATTTACGGCATCAGGGTATCCGTCCCGGGATCCAACTGCAGGTACCCCTGCCCCCAGTGAAGGTAATACTTGGTACTAGTGTGGGTGGCTAAATCAGAGTGGATCTGATATAAGCTTCACTAGCACCATTGATTACACAAGAGTTAATCTAGCCAGAAGCACTCCATGGAGTACATGTGCCAGCTAGTTCGGTTGGCGGGTACACTTATGCCAGATAGGTTGGGAACGAGCACCATCTGCAACTAGGAACTGCCCATAGGCATAGCTTAGAACATGCACACATATTGAATGAAAGTAAACATTTAAATTTTATAACAAAACGTGATAAAGCTTATCATTAGGTCGTTGAATGTCGGTATCACATGAGTCAG
The DNA here is from genome assembly GCF_964019385.1 of Sycon ciliatum. NCBI lineage: Eukaryota > Metazoa > Porifera > Calcarea > Leucosolenida > Sycettidae > Sycon > Sycon ciliatum. The sequence goes on from NC_088647.1 coordinate 31,419,618, forward strand.
TATTGTGCTAGCTGTTGTCACTTCTGACCACACAAGATCTTGCTTATATTTGTTAGTGTTGTACTCAAACTGCGGTTTTTCCGTCGAAAATCCAATTTATGCGACTCTAGATGGGTGAGAATGGTGATCTTATTGTGCATATTTCAATTCATTGTTGTTCAATTCATCATGACTTTGGGTCGGCATCACGTTTTGCTCTAATGATAGCTAGTTTTGATGTAATGTGCTATTTACTGCAGACTATGCATCCTGGAGTCAATGGTCAGCGTGTACAGCGTCATGCGGTGAGGGCATGCAGAAGCGTACGCGATGCTGCAAAGGAACCGTTTCTGCGTGCATGGCGATGCCGCCGATTCTGCAGACCAGGACGTGTCGGAGCAGTAGCCGATGCCCAGGTGGATGTAAGTAGAGACGGCTGGTCTGGCACGGGGCGTTCATGTTTTATGTGAGTGTGGTTTGTCTTATGTAGCAGTCTGTGTGTGTGTGTGGGGGGGGGGGGGGTGTATGTGTGTGTGTGTGTGTGTGTGTGTGTGTGTGTATGTCTGTGTGTGTGCGTGTGTGTGTGTTGGCCGCTAGCCTGCGGAGCGTGCTGCATACCGTATTCAACCCACCTACCCCATGTCTGTCGGCCCCTCGTATGAGGGGTCTTGTGACCGCCTTACGGCAATGTTCAGGACAGGACAGGACAGGTGTATGTTATCTTGTGAGTGCACTGTGACAGAAGTGTGCTCCCATTGCTGTAGCTGACCACGTGGGGCAAAATATGAGAAACAAACACGGCTCGCGTCAGACTCAGTGGAACTGAGTTTCCGCATCCGGCTTACAAGAGACGTTCGTTGAACTGAGTTCCCTGTAGATTGCTGTATGAATGCTCAAATGACGTTTATGCCACGTGGATTCGGTGTTACCTCAGCTTATAAGATATGAAGTAAAGGTGGGGAGATTTCCTGCAGTTTCATAAACAGTTAAGACTTAAGAGTAGAGCCCACACGCTCTCTTCCATTAACACTGCAATGATTCAACTCATTTCACAATACAGTCAGACCTCGCATAACCGCACACATTCGTTTTCCACAAAAATATCCGGATAGACGAGGGAACCGGATAATCGAACGCACATACTGTATGTATGCATGGCATATGCTGTAAATCGGTAACCAATGATTTTCTTCCGGATGGCGAGGGATCCGGATAAAAGAGGACCGGATAAGTGAGGTCGGACTGTATTACAACGTTTCGGCAAATTGCATATACGATATGTTCGTGAAATGTTCCCTGTGCAGATTACTACAGTCCGTGGGGTGCCTGGTCACACTGCTCTCACAGCTGTGGTGATGGCGTGAGCTATCGCAAGCGCTGCTGCCGTGGGTCGCCGATCCTGTGCATCTACCGGCCACCGCAGATGGAGACGATGGCGTGCAATCTTGGCCTCTGCGCAACGCCAGGTAGGAGATGTTACGTGCAGTGTACAGTGTTTGTTGCAGCATTGTCTC
>NC_088647.1:31421310-31458810 GCF_964019385.1 Sycon ciliatum
CCAAAAAACAGATACTTGTGCATGCGAAGCAAGCTACATGTAGGAAACAGCTGACAGGCACAGTGAGCCACATGCCAACTGCCAAGAGATTCCCGTGAAAACACCTTGATCGAATAGAGACAACCAACTAAGCATTTTATCTTTGGGTTATTATCAGTCTTAAAAGGACAGGGGAGGATGCTTCACTATCAACCTGGCTTCTCAAATTTCAAGCAAAGATAGTTCAGAACACTACACTGCCGTGCAACGATACGCACCAGTTTTCGTGCGATCTCGCGTCGCTTGGCAATCACTTCTCTATCCTCCTTGGTGAGATATTCGCCAGGGTCCATGCCAAACATCAGGTACTTGTCTTGATTCGTCCAACCATCGCACCATGCCTGCATGGTACAGAAGAAATCCAAACGCCATGCGTACCATTACAAATTGTCTAGTGGAGGTGCACCAATGACTCAATAATGAAGATGCACAAACAACAGCAACAAGTGGACATGCAGGGGTGTCGCACACGGTACCACCAGTACGTCCACGGTCGTACCACATTTTGTCCCCGGGGGGTGGCTTTCTGGTGTACAAACTAAAGTTATGCTGCATAGACTTCATGGTCCGTGTTTTGCGCACCGCATTTTCTCAAATCTTTCTCTAATCTCACTTTTGGTTTGATTTATTGCCAGTATTTGTTTTCTGACATCGGCCTAGTAACATGATGATGCTATGTTGAAAATTTGAAGCAATTCTAATGATGCGTTCTGGAGATATACCGGATAGCCTACGGCAGGTACCATTCTGGGTAGACTGCTACCTTAAAGGTAAACTAACTTACTAACCAAAAGTGGGATGAAATGGGCTGCCAAGTGAGCATTGGCGACATAAAAACCAAGCTGAAAGATAAACGACAATTTTGATGACGCGGATCAAGTATAATCGTTCCTGCTGGTCAAAAATCGGATAACTTGTAAACCTTTGGTCCTCTCTTCTTACTTCTATTCAAGTGTCCAAATGGTCAGCCAGGACGGATTCCAACTCAGACTGAACACGCAAGTTATTCGTGTGACGAGATGTTGAATATTAAATACAGAGGAACAAGACTAGCACATACCCGAAGTACTCTAACTAATGGGACATGCTCTTGCCTATAGTCCATTCATAGAACTTAGGGATAATATCCTAGCTTTGGCCATAAGTGGGTCAAATTTTGAGTTTTTTCACAATTTCTTTTTTGCAATCCCCCATGCAATGCTCTTCCGATTATGTTTCTGAAGTCAATTTCTTCAAAGAGCAAGCCATAAGAAGAATCTGATTTTGGCCAGGTTTTGCACCGAAAGCTCTAATTTAGGGGAAACCATGGAAATCCAGGCCGTTTCACTCCACTTGCAACAGTACATTGCGCGGTTCGAACCCCGGTTGAGGTACCCTTTCGGACCCTTTATCAAGTTTCAAATTTCGCGGCACTGCGCCGTGTACGATAAAATCACGAAAAATCACCAAATACGGGAGCTCGCCAGTGCCAGCGCTCATCTTTTTCTGAACGGACTGTAGTACATGTGTGGACATTGCCCGGAGCACGGGCGTATTGATCCATGCAGAAGCAGGGGCGTCGGACACGGTACGATCACTACGGTATTCACCTCACCACTTTTCGCCCCAGACACCCTGTGAATCAACAAAATACACTGATCTGGGCTCTAAATTCCAAAATTTTCGGCTCAGCAACCCCTCCACCAAGAGTAACTTGTACTTCAGATGGCTGACCGTACCACACTAAATTACCTTCCGACGCCCCTGAGAAGTATCTTGGGATGAAATGCACCACGCTTAGTATGCTAAGTACTCTGTCCTGCTGCCCATGGGATTATGTCTTATAAGGGTTCCAATGTATGCTCTCATGTACAGTTAGATCTTACCCGCCCTGCGCTGCCGTCCTCTGCAAAGGAATCGCCATCAAGCAAGGAGCACATGTGCAGGGACGGCAACACACACACACACACACACACACACACATGTGCGCACACATAAAACACGCACACACACACACACACACACACACACACACACACACACACACACACACACATTCACACGCATGCGCACACACATACCCACACACACACGTGAAGACACACAGCCCAAAAAGCTGTCAGATCATTTAATACAGATTTGCAGGTCTCAGGAGTGAAATTCCAAACAGCGCAGAGGAGAATGACAAGAAGGTGCAAATGTGAAGAAACCTATATGAACTCAGATGGTGAGCTAAGGAAAATATTAATTGTAACATGGAACTTGTGAGCACAAGTTATGCGATCGAGTCCACCAACCTATATTAGCGGGTACAAAACTACTTACGGAGGAAAACGAAGTAGAACAGACTGCCGAAGCCGAGAAGTCCAAGTGCCCATTTCTGAAAAGCGGAACAACAGTCAAATCGAGCACGCGTCACGATTGGTGTACGCCACAGCATCCTCCCCCCCCCCCCCACCAAAAAAACAAAAAACCTAAAAGCCTACACTTATGCCAAGGTGTGAGAATCTGCACTTCACATATAGATTGCCACGGCACCCCCCCCCCCCCAAAAAAACCTAAAAACCTACACTGATCCCAAGGTGTGAGAATCTGCACTTCACATTATGACTGCTGCATGTGTGAGACACACTGTTTGAACAGGTAGTACAAGGTGAGGATGGCACGCAAATCACCCATCCAGCTGGCACCTTAACACCGTAAAAACCGGGAATTTTCGGTGGTGAAATGTTTTCGGTATTTCCCAAAATCAACGGTTCGGCAGCGCGAAAATTTAGGCGAACCAGTTTTCCGGAACCAAATATGCATTATGCACAATGTATGGCACGATGTGTATGGCATGAGCTTGTTGAGTTTTAGGTAACGCTTTATTTCACGTACCAATTACCTGCACCAAAGTTACCGAAAATAAATCGCCACCAAATTTCCGGTTTTACATGACTCTCAACAACTATCATTAACCCAACCCCAGCTGAATTTCCCGGAAGTCAGAAGAGCTTTCTTCGCACACATGAGGTAACCAGTCGGGGAGATGTCCTATCTAGGACATCGCGCTCTGATTGGTCACCTGTCCCAGAGTTGTCATGGAAGCACCGGTCGCGCACACGCGATGAAAAGTGCTGCGTGAGCATTTCTGAATGTATGTGGAGGATGCACGATCGTAATGGCGATGGATTTCTTTCTGAATTGGTCACGTTTGAGGGGATAGGCGGGCATTGAGGTAGTACATATTCGATTTGCCATCGAATACCCGACCGAATGGCCTTTTTCGCTTGGGGATTTCATGTAGGGTTTCTCGTAGCCATTGCAAACCATTGGTTCAATTTTGAATGTTTTGCCTTTGGAATGTTTCTTCACGCCCCGTGCGTTCATTCCACAACGAGGAAAATAAAATTCGTGAAGGCAAGAGGCAAGATACGAATCTCGACTCGCTTGAGGCAAGCCGCCAGGAGAACGACAACTTTTGAGACGAAAGGCCTTCGCTGCGTTTGTTTTGAGTGCGACATGTTCATCTTCCTCGGACGCGACACAAAGTTTTGAGTCACGCGTCACGAATACTATGGGAACAGCATAGATGTTATCATGTATGCTGGGTCAGTCTATGATGTTCTATCTAGGACATCTCCAGGACTGGTAATGGGAGACGTCATTGCTTGACTATAGCAGATACACATGTTTTGTTGTTTGCATGCACTTGTAGGCAAGGCAGGGGCGACGGAAGCAGGTCACCAAAAGCAGCAGCAGCAGCAGCAGCAGCATAGTAACGTGTTTGGCATACCATGTGAGGATACGTCGGATGCACCTCCAGCATCAGCAGCAGAATCAGCAGCATCAGAAGCAGCAGCAGCAACAGCAGCTGCAGCAGCAGCAGCAACAGCAGCAGCAGCAGCTGCAGCAACAGCAGCATACTATTACTAGTAGTAACGTGTTTGGCATACCATGTGATGATACGGCGGATGCACCTCTGGCTGGTCTTGCACAAACAAATCTGCTTTTCTCCAGAAATCGTCGTTGTTGTCGTGCCACTGCGGTGCATCTGGGCTTTCTAAGTCCAGAGGAACCTGTTGCCCGTCCTTTTCAACGTAGTAGACGAAAGGTTTCTTGCTCGGCACATAAGTCACGCAAGTACGGACAATCAACGGTGCTGCAATTGGAAACGGCACACACGCATGCACAGAACGTCGCGTGCACACGCATACGCACACACGCACGCACAGAACGTACGCGTGCACATGCACAAACGTACACGCACATACGCAAGCACGAGCAGCAGTCACTAACTGACTAAGTCGATCCACAGGAAACGATGGTTCCGTAATCTCTCTTACATCTTCCAGCCAGGCAAGCTCTCGCCGAGGCCAGCCTGTGAGCAAGTAGCATCTTCCCGCCTCAGCTCCTTCCAGAGCTCGCTTGGGATTAGCTCAATCAAACTGCCCGTCCAAAGGAGAAAGCAACAAAATCTGACGAGGTAACGAAGGAATTAGTTAGTTGTTGTGACTGTTGTCGTTCTTGCGCTTTTCCAGTATTTTTTTGCGCTGTGCATATAAAATCGAAGTCGCCGGCGCTAGCGCTATAGTATAGCGCGATCGCGAATCTAGTACTACGACTCTACGAGTGTCGAGTGCATGCGGGCCGATGCGGCTAGTGCTTGGAAATGATGACGTCAAAAGTAACACGACTCGATCGAGTCGAGTTCTTCCACGCGTTTTTTGCCGGTAAAAATACTTTCAAATGGTGGGCCTGGCTGGGGAGCTAGCTAGCTGGGTCTACTATTCGGCCAATAAAATACGGAGGATATCCGGATCAAGACTAGCAAGACGACGTTCGCAAACATTTTTCAGTTCGCGAACTACAGGGTGTCCCGACAGTTCACAGAAACCCAGTTCACAGAACGACAGTTCACCGAACGACAGTTCACTGAGTGACATTTCACACACTACCTTTTTGACGGACAGCCCATTTCACAGGATACCCAATTCACCGAAAGACAGTTCACCTAGCACTGTTGTCATCGACAGCCCATTTCACCGAATTTCACCGAATTTGATCAGGCATGCACTCAAAAATGAAAGAAAGCAACATGAAGAACATGAGGTTACATGTATTTACCATACACAACATTGAACGCCAAATTATGCGCTACTCCACGGAGGAACGATTCCTGGTATGCGGATGGAACCTTTAAGACGATTCCCCTGCTGTTGTATAAGCTCTACTCTGTGCGTTCGTGTGGATGGATGCATATTATCTGTCGTCTACGCGATTCTACCGAACAAGACGGAGGCAATGTATGAGCAACTATTCCAAGTTCTCCTCGACAGAACGGACGCTTTGCAGCCGTCCACTCTAGTTACAGATTTTGAGCTAGGTGCCATCAACGCATTTAGACTGAAATTCCCCGGAATTAAGTGCACAGGCTGCTTCTTTCATCTCACCCAGAACATTTATCGTCGTGTCCAGTCAAACGGATTCCAAGAGCGCTACGAATAGGATTCATAATTTGCAGTGGCCCTGCGAATGCTGCCAGCGTTGGCTTTTGTACCAACTGGGGACGTGGCCACTTACTTTGAAGCGGTGGAGGATGATTTCCCCAACGACGCCGAGGCGATCCTCGCCTACTTCGAGCATTCGTACATTGGAACGCTCCGCCCAAATGGGCAACGGCGGACACCACTGTTCCCGATTGCGCTGTGGAACGTACACGACCGCACTCTGATGGGAGAGGACCGCACAAACAACGCCCAAGAAGTAGGGTCCAGCGGATAATGCTCCGAAAATGTTCGTACAATGCTAACCATAATGCTCCAAAAACTGCCTTATAATGCTGATTATAATGCTTCAGCAATGGATATAATGCTCTTGGTTTGGGACAAAAATGGAAAAAAAAGTCTGCTCATTGTCAAACTTCCAGGAAATTGTGCATATCGTCGATCTGGATTCCTTAGTTGCCACCTTATCTCTCATGCGCTCCACTGCTTCTTAGCACTATAAGACATGATCGCTTCTCCATTGATTGCTCTCCATTCCAACTTTGATGCAGGGTTGTGGCAGAATAGTCGATGTATCAAATATCTCCCCTAATTATCCATGTAGTAAGAGATGAAACCATTATTGCAGGTAGTCATTCATTGTTGGGATGAAGTTAATCTTGGCAAATCTGAGTATTCCTGGCCGCAGACAAGCTGTCACTGCGTCCACTCTGTGAATAATGTCTTCATCTGAAACACCAGACGTGAGGCCAGCTCCTGAGATCCGATCTCAGATGGAGAGCCCTCCCATTTGCGGAAATCCTGAAAACACTTGGGCAGAAGTTATTTTGCCACTCTACATCCTTTGCTTGTGCTCTCATCTCCTTGAGATGGTGTGTAGACGTATGGCTTGCCACAATACTCTTCCTTTCTGATAGCATTTGACTGTAGGCCTGGCATTACAGCCGTCCACAACTAACTGTACGTGCTTCATCAGGAAAGTAAGACAATCGCTGCTGAGCAATCGACTTGGTACTGAGTCCATGAGAAATTCTAGTTCTGTTCGAGCCGCCTGAGCTGGACTCGGCAAAGGCAGTTCTTTTGGAACGAGCTCTTTCTGTTTATAGCCGCTCCATCCTGGTCAAAATTTAGCAATGCATCAGTGTCTACTTCAGTATCGCTAGAGATGCTATCGCCAGAGCCTCTGGCACAACTAGAAAACTCTTCTTCGTCTGTTTGATATTCACTTCGGGTATGTCTCCTCCATAGCTCTCCATTATTCTAAAAGTAAAAGAAACCTCGTAAATAATTTCTCCGGATTTCTGTCACTTGAACTGCCTCGGCCTCGGTTGGCCATGCTTCACAAATGGCTTATAGTATACATAGTCATTTACCTGACCACAACGCTACAATCATAACGTTTTTATGTAGCAATAGTTATGTAGCGTTAGTGCTAAAGGTGTTACGTGTCTACACAATCACAAAGTCATGCGCCGGTACAATGCATAGTGCTCAAATGCCCGGAATGGGCGGAGCGTAGTACGTAAGAGGTACACAAAAGGAGAAAAATAGGGCTGTTTCGTTGTTACTCAGAGTTTCATGGCGAAAACCAATCATCAGACAACATCTCATGATCATGATTGTGGCCGATTGTTGCCAAAAACCGGGGATTTCCCGATATTATCCACTATGAAACTCGTTATGCCGCTCAAACCTCACATAATGCTCGTTTTGTTCCTTTCTAATGCTCCATAATGCTCTGATGCTCGGATAGTCGTATAATGCCGAATATAATGCCGGCATTATCCGCTGGACCCTACCAAGAAGGATGGCATCGTCGGTTTGCATCGATAGTCACCTGCCACCATCCGACTATTTGGAAGGTTATCGAGTGTTTGAAAATGGAACAGGCCACCACGGAACGAGCTTGAGCGGCTTGTGGCAGGACACTCTGGTCCTAAGGGGAAGAAGAGATATCAGCAATGTGATGAACGGCTGAGGGCTCTGCTACAGTCCGTCGAGCAGCGACCACCAAGAGAGTTCCCCCGTGGAGTAGCACATAATATGGCGTTCAATGTTGTCGAATAGGCGGTCGAGCAGCGACCACCAAGAGAGTTCCTCCGTGGAGTAGCGCATAATTTGGCGTTCAATGTTGTGTATAGTAAATGACCATGTCACACGTGCATACTCTCATATCCTTCATATTTTACTTTCTTTCGAAACAATGCATTTTTGAGTGCATGCCTGCTCAAATTCGGTGAAATGGGCTGTCGGTGAAAACAGTGCTCTGTGAACTGTCTTTCGGTGAATTGGGTATCCTGTGAAATGGGCTGTCTGTCAAAAAGGTAGTCTGTGAAATGTCATTCAGTGAACTGTCGTTCTGTGAATAATCAGCGAGTGCGACAAAATGGCAAAAAAAACTGACAAGGAGTACTGAGACATTCGGCGACCTGACACCTAGCTCTAACATTTCTCCAAGGCACAAACCAACAACCTTCCAACTTGGAAGGCTCAGGTTCGGAAAGGTCCAGGTAAGGTTTATGCCATTTTGTCGCACTCGCTGACTGTGCATGATCTGTGTGCGTTGGTGAACAGTTTGTCATAACTCGTAACATTTTTTTCCTTTTCCTTTTTCACCAAATATACATGTAATTGATTTACTAGTTGCTAGATAAATCCGTTGATCCCCGGAGCTGCAGAGAGTGCTCAATGTCAGAGGCTGAGCTTAGTACACAGCAGACTCAGCCGAGTTGTAACTCTGAGTTTCATGCCGCTAGGCAATCATCAGAGACAACGGACACTAGGATCTACCCTGCCGTATGCTAAAACACATAATGCCACAAGCATAAATAAATTTAGCGCTAAATCGGGTGATCGGAGGAATTTGTTTGGTTGAGTTGGGTAACTCCGCTCTTCTTCCTCGCTCACCGGAGGAATTTCTCTAGTCTCCTCGCGCAACTGGGGAGCACTCCAATGGAGAGAGAAAGGTTTTCACTGGGCGGCTTGCTGTGAGAGGTGGACTGAGACTTGAGGCCACTAACGGCGAATATCAAGACCTTACGGCCACGGAGATGCGGGACTCTGCGCTGGTCGTCTATCCGTGTGGAGGCAAAGCAAACGCGGTCAACATTCTGCTGAAGCGAGCTCGGAGCTGAAGCTGGTTTGGTGACTGACGTACCTGCTTACTCCACAACACCGGCGCATAATGATGTACATGTACAAGACTTCGTGTGCATTCAACTCTAATAATATTATTCGTACTCCGTCAGCGTCAGTGTCAGCAAGTACATGTAGTACAATTTGTTTCCAAAATGACTTCGGGACAGTCTGTTCATGGTTTTCATTTGTACATTGTATTGGACTCGTTCTTGCGATAATTTAGCGGCAATTCTTATGTTGTAGCGTTGTTCTCTTTTAATTTAGTGGAACCTGTATTGAGTAGCTGAGTTTTATGTTTCGTTACATTGTCGACAGGTCTCCTGTGTACCGGTTTTGTGGCACAATGATTATAGCCATTTGTCGTCTCCATTCTTGTGCAATCATGCATATGTCGGTTGGTTCTCTTCATGTTCTTGCGACCTATTTCATAGATGTTGGTTGCCTTGTTGCTTTCTCTCCCCTCTCCTCTCACCCAAACCATTCTGCATGTGCGAAGCTGTGGACGCAGCATACTGCTGCTTCACTTCAAATCGGGAATGCGTATAATAATAATAATAATAATAATAATAATAATAATAATAATAATAATAATAATATATTTTTCCTAACGATGTGAACGGTTGCACTTTCTGAGCTCTGATGAGCAGAGTTTCCTTAGCGTTGCTCAATGGCTCGTCCGCTCAGGAAATTGAACGTTTTGTTCATTGTAATACTTATTTCAATAATGGATGGAAATGGGGGCCAGGGGGCCCGGAGAAAGCGCTGGTCGGAGGAGGAAGTGAGAGTGTTGGCTGAGTGCTACGCAATTGCGACGCCTGGAGGTGTCCAGTCTCGTGGGTACATGCGACGGATGCACGATGCTTGGTGTGGCAGGGGCCTGGAGAGACAGGTAAGCGAGGTAAATTTGGCCAACCAGTTGCGAGAAATTCGGAAGAGCGGACGACTCTCCTCCGCCGATGTCGAGGCCATTCGTCAGCAGTGCACGGCAGAAGAACCAGCAAGGACGGAGACCAGTCCAGAGGCGTCTCGGGATGTGCTATGTGAGGAAGCCATGGTGACTGGAGCGCTAGGCGACCGTGGCCTGGCGGGGTGCTGCGGTGGGGCTGGTGCTTCTGCAACTGCTGGTACTACTACTAGTACTAGTGCTACTACAGCTAGTGCAGTTGCTGCTGCTGCTGGTGCGACTACTGCTGCTGACATGACACCGCATGGCCAGGCTGTGTGCGCTTGTGCATGTGGAAGCAGTTCACCCCACGGTACGTGTACATGTGAGTTCCCTAGTACTACTGATGACAGTGATGACAGTGAAGATGTGGCGTGTGGTGTTGAACCCAATCTACCGACTGTAGAAAACGCCACCAACACTGATGCTGAGCAGTACAACCTGGAAGATGAGCTGCTGCCCAAGGAGATTAGTGATGTAACGGAGGAGTTAGAGAAGAGGTATCGTGCAGAGGTCGTGGCCGACATGGCACAGCGACAATGCCTCCCTAATCCAACAAAAAAGCATGTACAAAATAAATTATTATACAGTGTTACCGCCATGGTCAACTCTCAGCTCAGGCTTGTGTGTCGCCGGCTATTTCCTGATGGTGAGGCGTCGCTCCATGAGATCAATTGCCTTGTGTATGCTGGTGCTTGCGTTTGCATATCGACTATCCAAGGCAGTCAGAATCATCCGACTGGCAATGCCAAGCAAAACGGAAGTGACAAGGACCATCCGCCGCAGTGGCAGATCCGATTGACAAAGGAAATCGATCAACTCCGCTCGGATGTTTCCCGACTCACCAGCATGCTACGATATCCATCGGAGAAACATCATGACTTCTGGAGGAGATATGAAGTTGAAGTCGGAAACACAGACGAGTTGGAAATGAAGCTACAGGGAAAGAAAGATCGACTTCTTGCGCTAGCAGCCAGGATGCGTCGATACCGAGAAAATGAAAAGGCCAAAAAAGCCAACAAAATGTTCCAAATGAATGAGCGTGCTTTCTACCGGACGCTTCGGGAGCCTGCACACCCTGTTAGTGGTGCTTCAAATCGATTGGAGACGCCGCAATTTCCAGAGGCGGGTGAAGCCACCGAATTCTGGAGTGATCTTCTGTCTACACCTGCGCCGTTCACCGCTGGTGAGTGGTATGTAAGGCAAGCAGAATATTATGAAGAACACGTCCCTGTGCAGAGTAGCGCAGTTATCACCCAGGACATCCTGGCTGACTGCCTGCGCAAACTAGCCTTGTGGAGGGCTCCGGGCCATGACAAGTTGCATGGGTACTGGTGGAAGAGGCTGACAAGCCTGCACTCTTACCTTCGGAGAGCCTTCCAGAGGGTGATAGATGGCCACAGTGACATTCCGGGATGGTTGACGTCTGGCGCTACTACTCTCCTTCCTAAGACTTCTCCACCTTCGGCAATGCCCAAAGATTATAGACCAATTACGTGTCTTCCGATACAGTACAAGCTCTTTACCGCCGCCATATCGAAGATTATGTGGCAGCACATCAATCAACATGAAATACTTGCAACGGAGCAGCGCGGTTGTGCAGCAGCTGGTCTTGGTTGCAAGGAGCACCTGATGGTGGATAAGATGATTCTGGAGGATGCCCATACGAAAGGGCGAAATCTTGTCATGGCATACCTGGACTTCAAAAAGGCATTTGATAGTGTGTCGCATGAATGGATTCTACATGCTTTGACGATGTATCGATTCCACCCGTCTTTGGTCACAACTATTGCTCGTAGCATGCGGAACTGGAGAACGACAATGCACATATGCGACCAGGGAAGATGCAGGGTCACTACCGGCAACATTTCAATAAGAAGAGGCATATTTCAAGGTGACACATTATCCCCGTTACTGTTTTGCCTGGCGCTAAACCCAATCAGTTTTGAGCTCAACCGATTGCCTTTGGGATACAGAGTCAGCTGCAGAGACGCCGAGTTGTCTATCAATCACTCTTGGTACATGGACGACATTAAACTCTATGGGAAAACTACAAAGGATGTGACTACCCTCGTGTCTACCGTGTGTGGCGTTGGTGATGACATCGGCATGAATCTCAACCCGGCCAAGTGTGCCGTGCTGCACGTCAGGAGAGGAAAACCAGATGAAGGATGCTCTATCCAGGTTGGCGATGAGACCATTGCAGAGTCGCTACGACTCAATGAAACATACAAGTACCTTGGAGTAGTGCAAGCAGCCATGATACCTCACCCGAAGCTCAAGACGCAACTCACTGCAGAATACAAAAAGAGATTGTATTTGCTTCTTAACAGTGGATTGAATGCGCGAAACATGATCAAGGCCATCAATACGTATGCTCTGCCGGTTATGACATATAGTTATGGAATCGTAAATTGGACCGAGGCTGAAATCAAGACCACAGATCGAGTGACAAGATCAGCCTTGACTGCGTCTGGATTTCACCACCCCAAAGCCTCAGTCAACAGGCTCTATATGAAGAGGGGAGATGGAGGCCGGGGCTTGGTCTCTTGTGAGGATATGCACGGCCGGAGCATGTGTGGCCTGGCCCGCTACATGAGTACCAGCCCAATAGACAGAATAAGCCTGCTTTATCAGTATCATCAACAAAAACCTACAACAAAAAGCCACTCAATAACTGCAAAGGCCGCTAAGTTCCTGTCGAGTTTGGATCTGCCAGCAGCTGGACCAGCTTTACCCAATAAGCATACCATTAAACAAGCGTGCGCTGAGCGAAAATCCAAAACACTTTCCACTATGCCGCTGCATGGGAGGTATTGGAGCCGATTGGAGGAGAATCGCCTAGATAAGGAGCTTACCTTCATGTGGTTGAAATCAAGGACACTGAAACCTTCAACTGAAGGCATGATTATGGCAGCACAAGACCAATCCCTCAAAACGAAAAATTACCAATACGCCATAATGAAGTCAATTCCTCGAACTGATGCCAATTGCAGGCTTTGCAAGGGCAGCTTAGAAACAATTGACCACATTGTCAGTGCCTGCCCAGTTCTTGCTCGGACCAGTTACATTGAACGACATAACCGGATAGTAAAGTATGTGCACTTCGAAATGTGTAAAGCACGAGATCTACCTACTGGTGCTTCACGATTCGACCACCAGCTCAAGGCATTGGTCAAGAGTAATCAGTATCGCCTCTATTGGGAGTATTCGGTCCCAACTGACCTGAAACTATCAGCAAACAGGCCCGATCTGCTCCTTGTTGATGACAAGGAGCGCATCGCCTACATTATAGACATCAGCGTTCCTGGTGAGAACAACATCAATAAGAAAATGGCTGAAAAGCGCTCGAAATATTATGATTTGAAGCGGGAGATTTCGAGGATTTGGTCCCTCAACCAGGTTGACGTGGTCCCTGTGGTTGTCGGTGCCCTGGGAGGCTTGGTGGGGGAGACTCCTCAATGCCTTCGGACTGTGCAGGGAGGAGACCTGGCTATTGTGCAACAGGAGGCTATACAAGGTTCGATTAAAATACTGAGAACTATCCTTAACATGTAGATGCACCTCTGCTGCGTTTGCATGTTCAATAGCTAAGAGACTTGAATAACGACTGATAAAGACTGATATTTCCTTTGTTACTACTCCCTTCATTGGTTGATGTATTTTGCCTGTCGCTGCAAATTCTTTATTATTGTTTTGATGTTGGAGTTCGGATTGAGTTTCTTTCCTTTCTTCCTCTTCCTTCAACTAGTTCTTGTCCCTTTGGTTTTTAGGTTTTATTTATTTATTTATTTTTGTTTTTGTTTTTTCACTTTCTTTTTGCTGTCCCACCCATGGAAATATTTCCCGGTGGGTCTGGCTTATCGCCTTCGAAAGAAGTGAATAAAGGAGAAATAATAATAATATATATATATATTTTTTTTTTGAATAATAAACTGGTTTATTATGTACTATTATGTGAGATGAAATAAAACAGGAAAGGGCACAGGCCCTGATACGTGCAAGGGATAGCAATCAACCTTGCACATGTGTTCTAAATACATGTAAATGTAAATGCAAAACAATTAAAAACAAAAACACAAACAATGAGCAATAACTTCAGGACTGGGCACAAGTCCTAAACCAGTAAAAGGTGCAAGAGATAATAATCAACCTTGCGAGTTCGAGTCAAAGCATGCGGACTCACAACAAAATGGCATCAACGTGAGCAAAGAGGAAGAAGAGAAAGGAAACAGCAAAACAAAAAGCAAAGACGGAGGATAAACGGCAACAGAACCAAAACTGGCAAACAAACCTGTGACATCATCATGCACAGACACAAAAGACAAATCGAGCCGAGTCAAACTGGCATGAGCGACTCATGCTGCAGGACATCGCTGGGGTGATGGCTGAAATTCACCTTCCTCCGACTACCACGCAACATCATGACGGAGTCACGGACTAGAGTGAAGCCAAGCTCACAGCGGATCCGTCCCATGAGGATGCTGTACGAGTCTCCGGTTGCCGCTGCCAGGCGAATGGCGAGACGTTTCAACATATTCCGGGCCTCACCGCCAGCTCCCCCGACAGAGGAGAACACCAATGGAGAGAAGCTGCCCCTCTCCACCCGCCGGATCCGCTCACCATAAGCCGCTTTCTTCTGCTCCTCATGCCATCTGTAGGTCGCAGAGAGGGACTTAGTCATGTAAGAGGACGCGCAGGGATAGAAAACCCTTATGTCAAAAAATGCATCCTCTTGCATGGACCAGAGGCCCCTCCCCTTGACGTCCAGTCTGGCCTGAGGGTCAGTGTTGGCGGCCCTTGGAAGAGCTTCACCAGCAAGGGGTTGAAGAACAGGCTCCGTCTCCACGGCATTGCACACTCTGCCAAGAAGGCCGGCAATGTAGTCCCGGACATGGTTGTGGCGGATGATGGGGAAGCCGCCACGTCTGCATATCATGGCATGGTCGGTGGTGAAAGGCACACCACATAAGCAGGTGTCAGGGATACCAAGAACAGGCCACCCGTAGCGTGCAGCAAGAGCATCCTGGAATGACCTCCTGTCGAGGCTGAAGCCGTGTGCAGCGATGGGCAGGCACGATAGCCACGAGCTGGCACCGCGGTCGCAACTAGCCTCCAAGGAGCGCTGCTCATGGTCGCTGAGGTCTGCACTGATGGTGGCAGTAGTGTCGGACCACAGGGTACGGAGTTTGGCACGGCCCTGGAGCTTAGCATTGCGCACGGTGTCCTCATCAGTGGCCAGCAGTAGGGACTGGCGCATGATGTTGGCCTGGAGCTCACTGGTGACTGATAATAATAATAATAATAAGAAGTGTGTGGGTTACAGTGAGGGCTGCGTCCCACCCGCCTGTGTGGATTCACAGGAAGTGTGAGTTACGAAGTCTGAAGAAAATGTTGAACGGCCTCTGCTGGGATGACGACTACACCATAGCTCAGTGGTTAGAGCATCGCTGGCTACAAGCGAGGGTCCCTGGTTCGAGTCCTGGTGGTGACAGTCAATTTTTTCTTCAGACCTTTCCCGTTTGTCTCTTTCCCTCAAACCAGTTAATATTTTATGACTTGGGGCTCCCCGCGTGCTAGTTTGTACGTGAAGTGTGTGGGTTACAGTGAGGGCTGCGTCCCACCCGCCTGTGTGGATTCACAGGAAGTGTGAGTTACGAAGTCTGAAGAAAATGTTGAACGGCCTCTGCTGGGATGACGACTACACCATAGCTCAGTGGTTAGAGCATCGCTGGCTACAAGCGAGGGTCCCTGGTTCGAGTCCTGGTGGTGACAGTCAATTTTTTCTTCAGACCTTTCCCGTTTGTCTCTTTCCCTCAAACCAGTTAATAATAATAATAATAATAATAATAAAGTGAGGGCTGCGTCCCACCCGCCTGTGTGGATTCATAGGAAGTGTGAGTTACGAAGTCTGAAGAAAATGTTGAACGGCCTCTGCTGGGATGACGACTACACCATAGCTCAGTGGTTGGAGCATCGCTGGCTGCAGGCGAAGGTCCCTGGTTCGAGTCCTGGTGGTGACAGTCAATTTTTTCTTCAGACTTTTCCCGTTTGTCTCTTTCCCTCAAACCAGTTAATATTTTATGACTTGGGGCTCCCCGCGTGCTAGTTTGTACGTGAAGTGTGTGGGTTACAGTGAGGGCTGCGTCCCACCCGCCTGTGTGGATTCATAGGAAGTGTGAGTTACGAAGTCTGAAGAAAATGTTGAACGGCCTCTGCTGGGATGACGACTACACCATAGCTCAGTGGTTGGAGCATCGCTGGCTGCAGGCGAAGGTCCCTGGTTCGAGTCCTGGTGGTGACAGTCAATTTTTTCTTCAGACTTTTCCCGTTTGTCTCTTTCCCTCAAACCAGTTAATAATAATAATAATAATAATAATAATAATAAGTTCCAAATGAATGAGCGTGCTTTCTACCGGACGCTTCGGGAGCCTGCACACCCTGTTAGTGGTGCTTCAAATCGATTGGAGACGCCGCAATTTCCAGAGGCGGGTGAAGCCACCGAATTCTGGAGTGATCTTCTGTCTACACCTGCGCCGTTCACCGCTGGTGAGTGGTATGTAAGGCAAGCAGAATATTATGAAGAACACGTCCCTGTGCAGAGTAGCGCAGTTATCACCCAGGACATCCTGGCTGACTGCCTGCGCAAACTAGCCTTGTGGAGGGCTCCGGGCCATGACAAGTTGCATGGGTACTGGTGGAAGAGGCTGACAAGCCTGCACTCTTACCTTCGGAGAGCCTTCCAGAGGGTGATAGATGGCCACAGTGACATTCCGGGATGGTTGACGTCTGGCGCTACTACTCTCCTTCCTAAGACTTCTCCACCTTCGGCAATGCCCAAAGATTATAGACCAATTACGTGTCTTCCGATACAGTACAAGCTCTTTACCGCCGCCATATCGAAGATTATGTGGCAGCACATCAATCAACATGAAATACTTGCAACGGAGCAGCGCGGTTGTGCAGCAGCTGGTCTTGGTTGCAAGGAGCACCTGATGGTGGATAAGATGATTCTGGAGGATGCCCATACGAAAGGGCGAAATCTGGTCATGGCATACCTGGACTTCAAAAAGGCATTTGATAGTGTGTCGCATGAATGGATTCTACATGCTTTGACGATGTATCGATTCCACCCGTCTTTGGTCACAACTATTGCTCGTAGCATGCGGAACTGGAGAACGACAATGCACATATGCGACCAGGGAAGATGCAGGGTCACTACCGGCAACATTTCAATAAGAAGAGGCATATTTCAAGGTGACACATTATCCCCGTTACTGTTTTGCCTGGCGCTAAACCCAATCAGTTTTGAGCTCAACCGATTGCCTTTGGGATACAGAGTCAGCTGCAGAGACGCCGAGTTGTCTATCAATCACTCTTGGTACATGGACGACATTAAACTCTATGGGAAAACTACAAAGGATGTGACTACCCTCGTGTCTACCGTGTGTGGCGTTGGTGATGACATCGGCATGAATCTCAACCCGGCCAAGTGTGCCGTGCTGCACGTCAGGAGAGGAAAACCAGATGAAGGATGCTCTATCCAGGTTGGCGATGAGACCATTGCAGAGTCGCTACGACTCAATGAAACATACAAGTACCTTGGAGTAGTGCAAGCAGCCATGATACCTCACCCGAAGCTCAAGACGCAACTCACTGCAGAATACAAAAAGAGATTGTATTTGCTTCTTAACAGTGGATTGAATGCGCGAAACATGATCAAGGCCATCAATACGTATGCTCTGCCGGTTATGACATATAGTTATGGAATCGTAAATTGGACCGAGGCTGAAATCAAGACCACAGATCGAGTGACAAGATCAGCCTTGACTGCGTCTGGATTTCACCACCCCAAAGCCTCAGTCAACAGGCTCTATATGAAGAGGGGAGATGGAGGCCGGGGCTTGGTCTCTTGTGAGGATATGCACGGCCGGAGCATGTGTGGCCTGGCCCGCTACATGAGTACCAGCCCAATAGACAGAATAAGCCTGCTTTATCAGTATCATCAACAAAAACCTACAACAAAAAGCCACTCAATAACTGCAAAGGCCGCTAAGTTCCTGTCGAGTTTGGATCTGCCAGCAGCTGGACCAGCTTTACCCAATAAGCATACCATTAAACAAGCGTGCGCTGAGCGAAAATCCAAAACACTTTCCACTATGCCGCTGCATGGGAGGTATTGGAGCCGATTGGAGGAGAATCGCCTAGATAAGGAGCTTACCTTCATGTGGTTGAAATCAAGGACACTGAAACCTTCAACTGAAGGCATGATTATGGCAGCACAAGACCAATCCCTCAAAACGAAAAATTACCAATACGCCATAATGAAGTCAATTCCTCGAACTGATGCCAATTGCAGGCTTTGCAAGGGCAGCTTAGAAACAATTGACCACATTGTCAGTGCCTGCCCAGTTCTTGCTCGGACCAGTTACATTGAACGACATAACCGGATAGTAAAGTATGTGCACTTCGAAATGTGTAAAGCACGAGATCTACCTACTGGTGCTTCACGATTCGACCACCAGCTCAAGGCATTGGTCAAGAGTAATCAGTATCGCCTCTATTGGGAGTATTCGGTCCCAACTGACCTGAAACTATCAGCAAACAGGCCCGATCTGCTCCTTGTTGATGACAAGGAGCGCATCGCCTACATTATAGACATCAGCGTTCCTGGTGAGAACAACATCAATAAGAAAATGGCTGAAAAGCGCTCGAAATATTATGATTTGAAGCGGGAGATTTCGAGGATTTGGTCCCTCAACCAGGTTGACGTGGTCCCTGTGGTTGTCGGTGCCCTGGGAGGCTTGGTGGGGGAGACTCCTCAATGCCTTCGGACTGTGCAGGGAGGAGACCTGGCTATTGTGCAACAGGAGGCTATACAAGGTTCGATTAAAATACTGAGAACTATCCTTAACATGTAGATGCACCTCTGCTGCGTTTGCATGTTCAATAGCTAAGAGACTTGAATAACGACTGATAAAGACTGATATTTCCTTTGTTACTACTCCCTTCATTGGTTGATGTATTTTGCCTGTCGCTGCAAATTCTTTATTATTGTTTTGATGTTGGAGTTCGGATTGAGTTTCTTTCCTTTCTTCCTCTTCCTTCAACTAGTTCTTGTCCCTTTGGTTTTTAGGTTTTATTTATTTATTTATTTTTGTTTTTGTTTTTTCACTTTCTTTTTGCTGTCCCACCCATGGAAATATTTCCCGGTGGGTCTGGCTTATCGCCTTCGAAAGAAGTGAATAAAGGAGAAATAATAATAATAATTTTTTTTTTTTTTTTGAATAATAAACTGGTTTATTATGTACTATTATGTGAGATGAAATAAAACAGGAAAGGGCACAGGCCCTGATACGTGCAAGGGATAGCAATCAACCTTGCACATGTGTTCTAAATACATGTAAATGTAAATGCAAAACAATTAAAAACAAAAACACAAACAATGAGCAATAACTTCAGGACTGGGCACAAGTCCTAAACCAGTAAAAGGTGCAAGAGATAATAATCAACCTTGCGAGTTCGAGTCAAAGCATGCGGACTCACAACAAAATGGCATCAACGTGAGCAAAGAGGAAGAAGAGAAAGGAAACAGCAAAACAAAAAGCAAAGACGGAGGATAAACGGCAACAGAACCAAAACTGGCAAACAAACCTGTGACATCATCATGCACAGACACAAAAGACAAATCGAGCCGAGTCAAACTGGCATGAGCGACTCATGCTGCAGGACATCGCTGGGGTGATGGCTGAAATTCACCTTCCTCCGACTACCACGCAACATCATGACGGAGTCACGGACTAGAGTGAAGCCAAGCTCACAGCGGATCCGTCCCATGAGGATGCTGTACGAGTCTCCGGTTGCCGCTGCCAGGCGAATGGCGAGACGTTTCAACATATTCCGGGCCTCACCGCCAGCTCCCCCGACAGAGGAGAACACCAATGGAGAGAAGCTGCCCCTCTCCACCCGCCGGATCCGCTCACCATAAGCCGCTTTCTTCTGCTCCTCATGCCATCTGTAGGTCGCAGAGAGGGACTTAGTCATGTAAGAGGACGCGCAGGGATAGAAAACCCTTATGTCAAAAAATGCATCCTCTTGCATGGACCAGAGGCCCCTCCCCTTGACGTCCAGTCTGGCCTGAGGGTCAGTGTTGGCGGCCCTTGGAAGAGCTTCACCAGCAAGGGGTTGAAGAACAGGCTCCGTCTCCACGGCATTGCACACTCTGCCAAGAAGGCCGGCAATGTAGTCCCGGACATGGTTGTGGCGGATGATGGGGAAGCCGCCACGTCTGCATATCATGGCATGGTCGGTGGTGAAAGGCACACCACATAAGCAGGTGTCAGGGATACCAAGAACAGGCCACCCGTAGCGTGCAGCAAGAGCATCCTGGAATGACCTCCTGTCGAGGCTGAAGCCGTGTGCAGCGATGGGCAGGCACGATAGCCACGAGCTGGCACCGCGGTCGCAACTAGCCTCCAAGGAGCGCTGCTCATGGTCGCTGAGGTCTGCACTGATGGTGGCAGTAGTGTCGGACCACAGGGTACGGAGTTTGGCACGGCCCTGGAGCTTAGCATTGCGCACGGTGTCCTCATCAGTGGCCAGCAGTAGGGACTGGCGCATGATGTTGGCCTGGAGCTCACTGGTGACTGATAATAATAATAATAATAAGAAGTGTGTGGGTTACAGTGAGGGCTGCGTCCCACCCGCCTGTGTGGATTCACAGGAAGTGTGAGTTACGAAGTCTGAAGAAAATGTTGAACGGCCTCTGCTGGGATGACGACTACACCATAGCTCAGTGGTTAGAGCATCGCTGGCTACAAGCGAGGGTCCCTGGTTCGAGTCCTGGTGGTGACAGTCAATTTTTTCTTCAGACCTTTCCCGTTTGTCTCTTTCCCTCAAACCAGTTAATATTTTATGACTTGGGGCTCCCCGCGTGCTAGTTTGTACGTGAAGTGTGTGGGTTACAGTGAGGGCTGCGTCCCACCCGCCTGTGTGGATTCACAGGAAGTGTGAGTTACGAAGTCTGAAGAAAATGTTGAACGGCCTCTGCTGGGATGACGACTACACCATAGCTCAGTGGTTAGAGCATCGCTGGCTACAAGCGAGGGTCCCTGGTTCGAGTCCTGGTGGTGACAGTCAATTTTTTCTTCAGACCTTTCCCGTTTGTCTCTTTCCCTCAAACCAGTTAATAATAATAATAATAATAATAATAAAGTGAGGGCTGCGTCCCACCCGCCTGTGTGGATTCATAGGAAGTGTGAGTTACGAAGTCTGAAGAAAATGTTGAACGGCCTCTGCTGGGATGACGACTACACCATAGCTCAGTGGTTGGAGCATCGCTGGCTGCAGGCGAAGGTCCCTGGTTCGAGTCCTGGTGGTGACAGTCAATTTTTTCTTCAGACTTTTCCCGTTTGTCTCTTTCCCTCAAACCAGTTAATATTTTATGACTTGGGGCTCCCCGCGTGCTAGTTTGTACGTGAAGTGTGTGGGTTACAGTGAGGGCTGCGTCCCACCCGCCTGTGTGGATTCATAGGAAGTGTGAGTTACGAAGTCTGAAGAAAATGTTGAACGGCCTCTGCTGGGATGACGACTACACCATAGCTCAGTGGTTGGAGCATCGCTGGCTGCAGGCGAAGGTCCCTGGTTCGAGTCCTGGTGGTGACAGTCAATTTTTTCTTCAGACTTTTCCCGTTTGTCTCTTTCCCTCAAACCAGTTAATAATAATAATAATAATAATAATAATAATAAGTTCCAAATGAATGAGCGTGCTTTCTACCGGACGCTTCGGGAGCCTGCACACCCTGTTAGTGGTGCTTCAAATCGATTGGAGACGCCGCAATTTCCAGAGGCGGGTGAAGCCACCGAATTCTGGAGTGATCTTCTGTCTACACCTGCGCCGTTCACCGCTGGTGAGTGGTATGTAAGGCAAGCAGAATATTATGAAGAACACGTCCCTGTGCAGAGTAGCGCAGTTATCACCCAGGACATCCTGGCTGACTGCCTGCGCAAACTAGCCTTGTGGAGGGCTCCGGGCCATGACAAGTTGCATGGGTACTGGTGGAAGAGGCTGACAAGCCTGCACTCTTACCTTCGGAGAGCCTTCCAGAGGGTGATAGATGGCCACAGTGACATTCCGGGATGGTTGACGTCTGGCGCTACTACTCTCCTTCCTAAGACTTCTCCACCTTCGGCAATGCCCAAAGATTATAGACCAATTACGTGTCTTCCGATACAGTACAAGCTCTTTACCGCCGCCATATCGAAGATTATGTGGCAGCACATCAATCAACATGAAATACTTGCAACGGAGCAGCGCGGTTGTGCAGCAGCTGGTCTTGGTTGCAAGGAGCACCTGATGGTGGATAAGATGATTCTGGAGGATGCCCATACGAAAGGGCGAAATCTTGTCATGGCATACCTGGACTTCAAAAAGGCATTTGATAGTGTGTCGCATGAATGGATTCTACATGCTTTGACGATGTATCGATTCCACCCGTCTTTGGTCACAACTATTGCTCGTAGCATGCGGAACTGGAGAACGACAATGCACATATGCGACCAGGGAAGATGCAGGGTCACTACCGGCAACATTTCAATAAGAAGAGGCATATTTCAAGGTGACACATTATCCCCGTTACTGTTTTGCCTGGCGCTAAACCCAATCAGTTTTGAGCTCAACCGATTGCCTTTGGGATACAGAGTCAGCTGCAGAGACGCCGAGTTGTCTATCAATCACTCTTGGTACATGGACGACATTAAACTCTATGGGAAAACTACAAAGGATGTGACTACCCTCGTGTCTACCGTGTGTGGCGTTGGTGATGACATCGGCATGAATCTCAACCCGGCCAAGTGTGCCGTGCTGCACGTCAGGAGAGGAAAACCAGATGAAGGATGCTCTATCCAGGTTGGCGATGAGACCATTGCAGAGTCGCTACGACTCAATGAAACATACAAGTACCTTGGAGTAGTGCAAGCAGCCATGATACCTCACCCGAAGCTCAAGACGCAACTCACTGCAGAATACAAAAAGAGATTGTATTTGCTTCTTAACAGTGGATTGAATGCGCGAAACATGATCAAGGCCATCAATACGTATGCTCTGCCGGTTATGACATATAGTTATGGAATCGTAAATTGGACCGAGGCTGAAATCAAGACCACAGATCGAGTGACAAGATCAGCCTTGACTGCGTCTGGATTTCACCACCCCAAAGCCTCAGTCAACAGGCTCTACATGAAGAGGGGAGATGGAGGCCGGGGCTTGGTCTCTTGTGAGGATATGCACGGCCGGAGCATGTGTGGCCTGGCCCGCTACATGAGTACCAGCCCAATAGACAGAATAAGCCTGCTTTATCAGTATCATCAACAAAAACCTACAACAAAAAGCCACTCAATAACTGCAAAGGCCGCTAAGTTCCTGTCGAGTTTGGATCTGCCAGCAGCTGGACCAGCTTTACCCAATAAGCATACCATTAAACAAGCGTGCGCTGAGCGAAAATCCAAAACACTTTCCACTATGCCGCTGCATGGGAGGTATTGGAGCCGATTGGAGGAGAATCGCCTAGATAAGGAGCTTACCTTCATGTGGTTGAAATCAAGGACACTGAAACCTTCAACTGAAGGCATGATTATGGCAGCACAAGACCAATCCCTCAAAACGAAAAATTACCAATACGCCATAATGAAGTCAATTCCTCGAACTGATGCCAATTGCAGGCTTTGCAAGGGCAGCTTAGAAACAATTGACCACATTGTCAGTGCCTGCCCAGTTCTGGCTCGGACCAGTTACATTGAACGACATAACCGGATAGTAAAGTATGTGCACTTCGAAATGTGTAAAGCACGAGATCTACCTACTGGTGCTTCACGATTCGACCACCAGCTCAAGGCATTGGTCAAGAGTAATCAGTATCGCCTCTATTGGGAGTATTCGGTCCCAACTGACCTGAAACTATCAGCAAACAGGCCCGATCTGCTCCTTGTTGATGACAAGGAGCGCATCGCCTACATTATAGACATCAGCGTTCCTGGTGAGAACAACATCAATATGAAAATGGCTGAAAAGCGCTCGAAATATTATGATTTGAAGCGGGAGATTTCGAGGATTTGGTCCCTCAACCAGGTTGACGTGGTCCCTGTGGTTGTCGGTGCCCTGGGAGGCTTGGTGGGCGAGACTCCTCAATGCCTTCGGACTGTGCAGGGAGGAGACCTGGCTATTGTGCAACAGGAGGCTATACAAGGTTCGATTAAAATACTGAGAACTATCCTTAACATGTAGATGCACCTCTGCTGCGTTTGCATGTTCAATAGCTAAGAGACTTGAATAACGACTGATAAAGACTGATATTTCCTTTGTTACTACTCCCTTCATTGGTTGATGTATTTTGCCTGTCGCTGCAAATACTTTATTGTTGTTTTGATGTTGGAGTTCGGATTGAGTTTCTTTCCTTTCTTCCTCTTCCTTCAACTAGTTCTTGTCCCTTTGGTTTTTAGGTTTTATTTATTTATTTATTTTTGTTTTTGTTTTTTCACTTTCTTTTTGCTGTCCCACCCATGGAAATATTTCCCGGTGGGTCTGGCTTATCGCCTTCGAAAGAAGTGAATAAAGGAGAAATAATAATAATAATAATAATACAAAAGAGAGAGAGGTTGGAAGCTTTGTTACAACTCTGAGTTTCACGTATACAGAAGAGAGAGAGAGATTGGAAGCTTTGTTACAACTCTGAGTTTCACGTATTACTACGATCATCAGGCAACCCCCCTGCCTGATGATCATAGTATTATGTGAAACTCAGAGTTGTAACTAAGCTTCCAATCTCTCTCTTGTGTACAAGGCTCTGCCCTACATGGGTATTCATTGACTTTTCGGAAAGTGAATTGAAGCAAACCACTTGACTACAAATAATAATAATAATAAATCTGGTGACGTTGCCTGAGCCAGCATTCTCCCCATAAATTACGTCTCCAGATTTAGCGCTGAATTTGTTTATGACCCTATTATATGTGTCGATATTCGACGATAAGCATACTGCTGGGTAGATGCGAGTATCAGTTCAAGTGTCTGATGATTGCCTAGCAGCAGGAAGCACAGAGTTCAAGTACACTGTACAACCAACCTTTACGTCATCCGCTTAGTCTGCTATGTACCGTAGTTGGAAGATATGTGGGCGCCGCGCTACCCCGCACATCAGCTCTCAATACGTGCTACAGCTGGGAGTATTAGTAGCTGAAAACGCACCCGTGGCACCATAACTACATTCGTCGCGTTGAGAAAGGTTAGCTCTGCTCTCTGTATTTCTTTGACTTTTTTGGAAGGCGCACAGCTATTTTGTGTCTACATGTATGTTTGTTTGTTTGTTTGTTTATTTACGGATTCTCCAGAGGTTAATGGATACCTATCATGGGAGTCTCACCAAACCAATAAAATAATGAAAATAAAATTATGTATGGAGTATAAAAAACTCAAAATCTTAGATTTTCTAAGTCAAATGTATCAGTGTATTGTAGCGTACAGGCCACTTACTTTCAAGTTTCAACACCATTATTTACGAAAGGAAACAGTAGAACTTTGAGGCAATAGTAGAAGGAGAAAAAAGCCACACGGGTTGTTCAAATGGAGATTTTGAGTATTCCAAGATGGCGGAAGACAAGTGCCGCTACTTGTATGTACATTCAATTTCTATTACTGGTTAAATTTTCGTCTAATAATCGATTCAGTTCGTGAAACTCAAAGTTACGAAACAGCAACTGCTCGTTCTTCTGTCTGTGCATGTACAGGTTTATGAAGGATAGGCTGGACGTTCCTTGACACTGGAAGAACTGAAGGACTACTGAACAGCTGCAGTGAATACGCTCTGTTTGTTTTCTCCTTCACTAGGAAGTTCTCAGAATTTCTTTTCCAACTGGCTGTAACCGTGTGCTTCAGTTGAGTGAGTTCTATTATCACAATACACACTTAGCGAGATCCACTAGAAATATCTTAGATGGAAAGGTGTACCTAAAACTCACTACATGTACGAGCAGTCGCTCTGCGAACGTCTTCAGAACGTTTGACGGCATTTGATATCAGCTATACTGCCCTATACTAGTTGGGAGACGTGTGGGCGTACATTGCAGTAATGTCTGGAGCCACATAATGTAGCGCGGAAGAGCGAACAGCGTAGAATCAAGCTCATCAAGCTCAGTACATGACAGTGTGTGGGCGTACAAGTACAGTGCAGTAGTTTTGGACGCCATAAAATTTTAGCGGTAGAATGACCAGCCTAGCACCGAGCTTAATGATTAGGAGTAGTACTCTTTCATACCCGCCTAAAGGTTTCTCCTCTTGTTCTCAGGTACACGTTTCCTACTAGTATAAGGACGCTTTCGAGACTGCATACGGATTTCTCTGTCTTATTCGCAGGTAAGTTTCCTATACTGCTCTTCCTTGGCTGCACACAGTTTTCTCGTCTTGTTCTCAGTTACGTTTTCTGTATGCTCTTTCGTTACTGCATACAGGTTTCTAGGCTTTTTCGCGGACAAGGTTCCAATTTCACTCTTTCTTGATTGCACACGGGCTTCTCGTCTTGTTCACAGGTAAGCTTCTTATAATTATTGTATTTTCTTGACTGCCTACAGGTCTCCTGTTTTTCTCGCAGGTACGTTTACTATACAGCTTTTCTGGACTGGAAATAGGAGCCTACGGTGTCTCATCTTGTTCACAGGTAAGTTTCCTTTCCAGCTCTTTCTTGAATGCACACAGTGTTTCGTAATGTTCTCAGTTCAGAGTGCTATAATTCTTTTTCCTGACTGAATACAAGTGTCTTGCCTCGTGTGCAGGCAGATGTTTCCTATAAATGTTCATATTTCATAGCTGTATACAAGTTTCGAGTCTTGTCCATGGGCAAGTTCCATTAAATTGATCCATTCATTGATCTTTCATGACTGCAAATACCTTTCCCGTCTTGATTTAAGTTGAGCTCTCTATATACTCTACTGCTCTTTCCTTACTGCAAGCAGGGGTATCGTCTTTTTCGCTGTTGAGATTCCTTATTACTAGTACTCTTTTCTGACTGCGTGCAGATTTCTCGTCACGTTCACAGGTAAGCTTCCTATTATGCATTTTCCGAACTGCATACAAGTGTCTCGTCTTGTGTGCAGGCAAAAGTTTCCTATGTTCAATATTATTTCATGGCTCCAAACAGGATTCGTGTCTTGCTCACAGGTAAGTTCCCTTCATTGATCTTTCATGACTGTATACAGGTGTCTTGTGTTGTTGGCAGGACAGTTTCCTATTTTGCTCTTCCTACATTGAATACAGGCTTCTTGTCTTGTTCGCAGCTAGAGGTTTTCACATATTACTCTTGCTTGACTTAACCCTTTGGAGTCCATGGTTCGATTTCGAACCATGGGCATTTTGTCTGCATGTGGGCGCAGTCAAACTTTCGGTTCTCGGTCAAATCTTGACCAAATTCAACAATCGAAGGGTCTAGATGGTAGAGAAAACTCTCAGCTATCGCCTCGAACAGGTCCGAAGTCTCTCCGATGAAGTTTGACTAAGCAGCGAGCGATCAAACATTTCAAATTCTCTGCGCTGCGTGCTGCGAGTCAGCAGTGCGTGATAAAAGGGATTTTTCCAGCTTCATGACAGGCGGCACGTGCCAGGACCGGCGAAGCGGGAAGGCGCGGCAAGGCAAGCTTATATGAACAGTTCCGAGCTAGATTCAGTGAAATGGCTACAGGAGACCGATTTCGTCTCAGATCTGGAGCAACGGAACAGGCCTGAGTTGGAAATCGTGTCTGTGTAATTGTGTCACGATACGGATGGAACACGCAGGCTCACATGTGACGAGATGAAGATAATCTCAACAGGCTGACGGAAATCCAACAGGCTCACGGGAACGCTGCAGTTATGGTCGGAGACGCGGAGTTATTTAGTCACTGGTAAATGTTGCATCGAGTGCTGTGTGCTCTAACACAATTGTAAAAATCATGAAAAAGCGAAAATAATGCAATGGTGGGGCTGAGTGGTGTTCTGTGGAGGAGACGTCGCTGTCTCAGTATTCAACGCCGGACCCTGTATTTCAAGTCTGTGGTCATGCTCGATCATAAGTTCCTGTATGGCTCCAGTGCCTTCTCAGCATTGTTGGCGGGTAAGCACCTGGGTAGTGTCCAAGTACTCCGGCTCTGGTGGCTTGAGGGATGTACGAGTGCTCGCCGTGCACCCCTGCCGGCAATCTGCTAGTGAAGCTTGGTACCTACTGTGTCCGGGAGATTTTCATCCAGAAGCTGATCTTCCTAGGCTGGAGCTGCTGCTACTCCTGTGCTAGCCCTCAACCACTGGCGCTCCTACTCGGCTCCAGTGTGGGCCATTAACCACCCTGCCCGATTTCGCACTGTTGCTATTCCACACCGTCAGCATTTAACTCTGAGGTCAGACCTTGATCCCTCCCACCATATGCTATCTGTCTGTCTGCCTCTCTCTCACACACAAATGTGCGCGCATACACACAAACACACACACACACATGCACACACGGTGACACAAACATACACATAGCCAACTTCTCTGTGTTTGGTGATCATCATCTGTTTTCTGATGTGCAAGCTCACCTCTGATGCCGATTACTTCCTTGCTTAGACCCGGTCTGCTATTAGACCAGTCTGCTCTCCCTTCACTCGCTTGTAAGTCCTACTTGGAGCAGTAAGGTTGTGTTGTTGTTTTCTTTATTTGAATTCGCTAAAACCAAACGGACAGAACTGTCCAGTGACAAGGGAGCGAATGATGAGCGTCATAATCACTATGCATCAAAACATCTCAGGACAAAATGAGACAGACTATATTAAGGGAGGGTCCGCACAACACTTGTACATAAAGGGGAGTACGAGAACAAAGGCGCGGCAGAAGTCGAAGCAAGAAAGCAATCAACGCCAGAGATATTTTTGTCCACCAAAAACAGAGAGAGAGAGAGAGAGAGAGAGAGAGAGAGATCCGAGAGCGAGAGAGAGACAGAGAGAGAGAGACTAACAAATGAGGGCTGAGACCTCTACAGCAGGGCTTTACGTCTGAAAACAACCGCACGAATTAACAAGCAAGTTGTCAGAGAGCAGGGAGAGAGACGGGCAGGCAGGCCAACAGGCAGGCATATAATGAAAATATGGCGATAGTGATCCGTCTGACCTCAAGGGTTCATGCTGTGTGGAACAGCAGCAGTGCGAAATTGGGCCGGGTGCGGTATGGCCCGTACCTCGCTGGGCAACGCATTCCAGAGCCTAGCTCCTTGGAACGCGAGACAACCCTTACCCAGCTCAGTGCGGGTTGGCGATGGTCTTAGACCCATCGATGATTGCAGCCGAGTAGGAGCGCCACTGGTTGGTAGCAACAGCACTTGCAGTGTGGGGCTAGCACGGGAGTAGCGGCAGCGCCAAACCAGGAAGATGAGCTTCTGGATGAAGATCTCCCGGACACGGTAGGCGCCGAGTTGGACTAGCAGGTTTCTGGCAGAGGTGCGCGGCGAGCATCCGTACACAGCTCGAGCCGCACGATTCTGCAGAACTTGGAGACGGTCCAGGTGCTTACCCGCCAGCGATGCTGAGAAGGCATTGGAGCCATATGAGTTGTGTCACTGCTCCTACTGATGTCATTGTTGTGAAAGCAATATCATCGCCATTGGTGGTAATTTTCCACCGTCCATGAATCATTAATAATCATCATCTATGTGTCACGGCCTAACCATCCTCGTAACTCCCCTCATCGTGACTAGTGCTGTACCGTTGAAACCTACTTTGCTTCAGTGTATATTCGCTCCAAAGCGCTTGTTTTGTTGCATAGTGATCTGACGCAGTGTGCTATAGCCTATCGGGTAATATGGATAAGATTAGTACAGTCGGCATCGCCTATCGAGTGACCAGGTACATGTATAAGGATTCCTCGTCGTCGCCGACACAGCCACGGCCATTCGACCATACTAGGGAGGTTCTGCTATACGTGAAACGTAGAGAAATCACGTAGAGAGCAGGTATCTGGGTTAGAGTCTACGGCTTCGCGTGTTTTGGCTCCAGATTTCTACGCCGAGATGGGGTTCTCTACGTTGTGGCACACGCAGAGAAAATGCGTACGGATTTGCTGGGTATCGATCAACTGCATGCAGAAAACTGCCAAATATGGAAGGGGAAATTCCCAGTACACATTCCACGTGACTTCTCTAGGTGAAACGTAGAGCAGAACAGCATTTCTTTACGTTACGGGAACGCGAAGAAAGTTCGCGTGATTCTTTGCGTCGCGTTCCCAAAACGTAGAGCAGAACCTCCCTACTAGTACCGTAAAGTACCGCCAGAGCGCCCCATCATCTCATCATTTCATGGTCGTATTGTGGAGGTGGTCTGCTGTCTGTAGGTCATACGACATGAACCTTGTACACATATTGCACGTTTTGCAATCAATCCGTACCTTCGAGCGGACACAAGCTCCACACAAAAACCTGCCAAGTGTGACCTTAGTACACTAAGATTCTTACATCGTACAAACTTCGTTGCACTCTGCCATACGATTTTCCTTCCTCTGGCTGTAAAATCAAGGTGGGGTGCTCTCGCGAGACGGGGCGCTCTGGCGGTACTTGACGGGATATGTATACCGGCTTAAAGGGGAAGTTAAGGCAAAAATTAAAATTTCACCAGTTGTAGTCTTTGGGGTGCTGAGTCGAATGGTCGTGGTCCGAGGAAGCTGAGACGCTCCCTTCCTACTTGAATCCCAATCGAACTCGCGCACTTCCACCGAAGCTGGGTGACTGCGCCCTACTAGATGGGGATTTGTATGCAAAATGTCACTAAAAGCGCCATTTCGTTCTTATAAAAGCACGGATGACCGCGATTGGCCCATATGTTGTAGTCTTTTGGACGCTGAGTCGACTGGTTTTGGTCCGAAAAGGCTGCGATGCAGCGTTCCTTCTTTATTCTCAATCGAACATGGTTGAAGAAGCGGTCACGTGCTCCTGGGTGCCCAAATCACCTGGTCACCACGCCAGCAGGCGACAACTTTCACACCAAGGTTCAACTCGAGTGACAGGACTGCACCCCAAAAAGGTCAAACAAGCTAGTAAGTTGTACCCTGCGGCAATAGCAAAAAAATGATGC
This sequence comes from Sycon ciliatum, assembly GCF_964019385.1. NCBI lineage: Eukaryota > Metazoa > Porifera > Calcarea > Leucosolenida > Sycettidae > Sycon > Sycon ciliatum. Next base: position 31,452,013 of record NC_088647.1, read on the forward strand.
GGCAATAGCAAAAAAGTGATGCGGCAATAGCAAAAAAAGGACTGTGGCAATATAGAAACCTGTGTAACGGCTCCTGTGCGACTTTGCATGTAACGCCCTGCGTGCGGTAAACATGTGCCAATGTAACGCTTCATGGCCTCACTGCGACCATATAATTGCCAGTGCGGTACTTATACTGTACAGCATTGTGTGCTTACATGCTTCTACGGCCTTGTGGATGCAATTGAGTCTCACATACATGTACATGAAATATTGCTTGTAGTGCAGCATCAGGTGTTAACATACAATGGCTAAATATTTTTCTCGCAATAATGACCGTATTCACCACAAGTGTGTTTATGTCCAGAGCCAACTCAAGTCCTGTATTATTAATTTATGACCATGACAACAAGACTTCCGGGCTGAAATTCTTCTATGACAGGCATGAACACTTGCCTTACAATTGTTCGTGATTGTACGAAGTACACATTCGCTGTTGCATCAATTTTGCACCATTTACATTGTAGTGCCACTAGTGGTATCACCTGCATGCGTATTGAGTCAAACAATGTTACCTCTGTATAATTATGCTTATCGTGGCTATCAAGAGCTTCGATGCAAATTCCCAGCTGATGAATGGTGTCCAGCTTGTGTTCAGCTCAGCTGGCACTCACAACTCATAATAATAATTGCGTTCTAGACGCCAGATGAGATGTTTCAGCTACAATGTAGACAAAACGTCCGTGTTCAAGAAAGCCGTCACTTCATCTTCTGTCCATCCTCAATAGCACGTTCAAGCAAATACGTCTGAAAAACAGTAGCGACAATCCGACAGCGGCGACACGCCGTCTTCTCCGAATGAGCTTCTACCGTTCTAATTCAGATTCCCCCCAAAATGTCAAAATAAATAATAGATTTCCACCAAGCTCGCTAGAATCTTGCGAACCGTCAACATGCAGGCATTTCAAGTGTTCGAGCGTTGGAAGATTCTGCTCAGCGGCTCAAGAACATTCGCCAAGCGAAAAAAGTCGATGAGGAAGATGTAATGGTGGACGAAATTACGAAAATCGGAAGAAGGTATTCGACCCAGTTCGACTATCCTGGACTGGATTGGCAACGTCTAACAAACGGATTCGTATTCCATGGGGTCTCATGAGCTAGTGTGCCAAAGGTAGGGATCTCAGCGCGTGCACTGCGCATGCAGTTCGCGCATGCAGCCAAACGCGCATCAGAAGTGGCATGCAGAATTTTTGCCAAACACTGGCTATTTTTTGCAGAAAATTGAGACATTGAACGAAGGAGAAATGGCTGAAATTTCCTTGCAAGGAGATGGTGGTTACAGGCTACCTGCTTACCAGAATGGGATCTTGTTTGGTATGTTGGCCGCCCATGTGCTCTGGAATCGATTTGTAGCTTTCGTTGGAAGGCGCGAAGCCGTTTTCGTTCCAAACGACAGGGTTCTTTCAGAGCGGAAAATGGCGACCATGCCGATCGTTGCCACGATCTCCGAGTTGAAAATCTCTGGATTTAACCGGGGAAAAGCTCTGGATTCAATGGTAAACCCGGCGGAAATACTTGATGTTGGATGTTGAGAGTTTGCAGGAAATTTGACCGAAGCGTTCATGCTCCACGTGACGGTGTTCGTTCTTGTGAATTTCTGCATTTCTGACATATCGCCGTGCATATGGGCCGTTGTTCCAGAGACATCGATTGTCAGGTGTGGACAGGGTTTTGTTCGAGTAGTCGTGTGGAGACGTGGTTTGGTTCTCACAGGCAACAGGAGCGGCTCCTCGGGATGGCGAAAGCCAAATCTACCCAAAGCCGACTTCACGATCGCCGATCTTCTGGCGGCGCATTTTCACTTATGCTCTGCAACAAGCGGCACAAGCTGTGGAAATCGTCAGATGATATTAGCCTATCAGTGTGCCCAGAACTTCTAGTGACTCTACTGAAGCATTAGCTTGAGTACTCTTTCTTTCTAGCCCTCTCTTTCTCTCTCTCTCCCTCTCTTTCTCTCTAAAAATGTTCCAAACTTCAAAATCTAGGTCGAGCTGCATCGGGGAGTCGTCAAATACCGACTCACTGAGCCGGTTTTTGGCGATCGCCATTTTCTTTCAGTCTGCCATCGCCGCGTTGAAAAATCGATGACATCATTGAATGCGCAAAGCCCTGCGCAGTGTCCGCGCTGACATCCCTACCAAAGGGCGTTTAGTTGGAGCTTCAGTGCATCACCTTCGCCGAAAGAGGCCCTTTCTGAGATTTGGCCGATGGACTATGTGTCGTTATACTGAGCTTGTATACAAACTCCCATCTCTCCCCACACAACACTCCAGACTTGTATTTTGCATATAACAGGTACTTCGATGACGAGAATATAAACTGGTATATATACTGGTATATAAACTGGTATATAAACTGGTGTATAAACTGGTATATAAACTCCTTTTTTTTTAGGATTACACTAGTGACCTGCAGTCCGCCTTGATGGTTTTTCGACATGCACGAGCAGCACGACGGTCCCAACTTCAGGATCTCTTTCCCGTCAACGATGAAGAATACAACGTCGTCCTTTGTAACATGTGCCTTGTGCTGCACCTGGCGTTCCAGGCTGTCCTTCTTTCGCTGTTTCAGCACTCCGTCTGTCAAGCGCAGCACTCGACATGTGCGGCTGAAGAGCCCCGCGTGCCGCTCCTCCTGCGTTTTTACATGGACATAGAATGCAGATAGCAGGGGCGACGGAACTTCACTGCTGATGGTTTTCCAATCGATGTTCTCCTTTCCGCGTCCCTCGCAGAGCGGACGGAACATGCGCAGCCATAATCCGTGGCACTGCCAGTGTTCTTAGAAACTGCTGCTTGAATAATGGCATCGTGATTCGTGGTCGTCCTCAGAAGAAACGTTTGGGAGTCGATTCAACAGGCTCGTGCTGATTCATTTTTTTACTCTTACTTTGGAAAGGAGACGAACTCTATGTCTCTAAAGTCTAATGAGCAATCGGTTCTTTTACAGAGCCCGCGGTGAGATCTGCGCGCGGTTAACGGTCACTAGCACTGTGAGGTTCAAACTAACTTACTTGGCGCATAGCTGTTACTTCCGATGTAACTAGTACTCAGTACTAAACTGAAGTCACAAGTACAAAGAGTGTGTGATGGTACTGCACTAGCACTGCATGCACTGCACAGAGTCAGTGGTAGTCTTGTACTTGATCCACACAGGTTGGTGAAAGGAAGACTCGTCGAGCCAAGGTTGTGGGTTGGAATTCCAATCTCTACCCTTGTGGGGGAGAGGGGAGTTTGTATATCAGCTCAGTATAAGCATAATATAACCTACTCAGTTGATTATATGGGAAATATAAACCAATATACAAACCTCGGCTTCACCTCGGTTTGTATAATCAACTGGTTAGGTTATATTATATACATACTAGCAGCACCCCAGGCCAGCGTTGCCTGGCCGAATGTGGCATGCGGGTGAAGCAAGTACATGAACAGCACACTTGCTCAGCACGTGGTGGTGGCCAGACCGCTGAAGTCCTGGTGAGGAAGGTTCTTCATGGTTGGAAGGAGAAGGAGGGACGTCTGTTACGCCTTCGGGAGGCTGGTCAGGGTTATCCATCACCTGGTGGCGGATGAAGCGGCTCAAAAAATTCATACACTTACGAACAAAAGTGCGATGCGCTCTTCACTGCAGATCAGATGCAGAGTGCAGTCAGTGCAGATCTTTTGTATCCTTTTGTTGCAGATGTTTCTATTTGCAGAGAACGGTTCACGTGGTCCGCAGCGCTTGTGCGGCTGCTAGTGCTACCTACGGCCTAGGCTAGGTGGCTACATGATTCGCACGCTTCGCGTGCTCAGTGCTTCTGCGCGCGGCTGCTACTGCTACTCGTACTGATCGTGGCTGCTACCACCTACATACACTGCACTGTTCGCACGCTTCGCGTGCTCAGCACGTGGTGGTGGCTACACGATTCGAACGCTTCGCGTGCTCAGTGCACTAGTGCTTCTGTGGCTGCTTCCGCTAGCCGCTAGCTACACGATTCGCACGCTTCGCGTGCTCAGTGCTTCTGCGGCCGCTAGCTAGCTACACTGTGCTACACTGTTCGCACGCTTCGCGTGCTCAGGGCAGCGCTGCTCCGCAGCGCTTCAGCGTGACACAAAAACACACGTCACAGGTGCCTCTTCTTTATAAGGAGCGTGACACACACACACACACACACACACACAGACACACGTCACAGGTGCCTCTCTTTTATAAGTAAAGATTCGACGATAAGCATACTGCTGGGTAGATGCGAGTATCAGTTCAAGTGTCTGATGATTGCCTAGCAGCAGGAAGCACAGAGTTCAAGTACACTGTACAACCAACCTTTACGTCATCCGCTTAGTCTGCTATGTACCGTAGTTGGAAGATATGTGGGCGCCGCGCTCCCCCGCACATCAGCTCTCAATACGTGCTACAGCTGGGAGTATTAGTAGCTGGAAACGCACCCGTGGCACCATAACTACATTCGTCGCGTTGAGAAAGGTTAGCTCTGCTCTCTGTATTTCTTTGACTTTTTTGGAAGGCGCACAGCTATTTTGTGTCTACATGTATGTTTGTTTGTTTGTTTGTTTATTTACGGATTCTCCAGAGGTAAATGGATACCTATCATGGGAGTCTCACCAAACTAATAAAATAATGAAAATAAAATTATGTATGGAGTGTAAAAAACTCAAAATCTTAGATTTTCTAAGTCAAATGTATCAGTGTATTGTAGCGTACAGGCCACTTACTTTCAAGTTTCAACACCATTATTTACGAAAGGAAACAGTAGAACTTTGAGGCAATAGTAGAAGGAGAAAAAAGCCACACGGGTTGTTCAAATGGAGATTTTGAGTATTCCAAGATGGCGGAAGACAAGTGCCGCTACCTGTATGTACATTCAATTTCTATTACTGGTTAAATTTTCGGCTAATGATCGATTCAGTTCGTGAAACTCAAAGTTACGAAACAGCAACTGCTCGTTCTTCTGTCTGTGCATGTACAGGTTTATGAAGGATAGGCTGGACGTTCCTTGACACTGGAAGAACTGAAGGACTACTGAACAGCTGCAGTGAATACGCTCTGTTTGTTTTCTCCTTCACTAGGAAGTTCTCAGAATTTCTTTTCCAACTGGCTGTAACCAATGTCTGGCGCCACATAATGTAGCGCGGAAGAGCGAATAGCGTAGAATCAAGCTCATCAAGCTCAGTACATGACAGTGTGTGGGCGTACAAGTACAGTGCAGTAGTTTTGGACGCCACAAAATTTAGCGGTAGAATGACCAGCCTAGCACCGAGCTTAATGATTATGAGTAGTAGTCTTTCATAACCGCCTAAAGGTTTCTCGTCTTGTTCTCAGGTACACGTTTTCTACTAGTATAAGGACGCTTTCGAGACTGCACACGGATTTCTCTGTCTTATTCGCAGGTAAGTTTTCTATACTGCTCTTCCTTGGCTGCACACAGTTTCTCGTCTTCTTCTCAGTTACGTTTTCTGTATGCTCTTTCGTTACTGCATACAGGTTTCTAGCCTTTTTCGCGGACAAGGTTCCAATTTCACTCTTTCTTGATTGCACACGGGCTTCTCGTCTTGTTCACAGGTAAGCTTCTTATAATTATTGTATTTTCTTGACTGCCTACAGGTCTCCTGTTTTTCTCGCAGGTACGTTTACTATACAGCTTTTCTGGACTGGAAATAGGAGCCTACGGTGTCTCGTCTTGTTCACAGGTAAGTTTCCTTTCCAGCTCTTTCTTGAATGCACACAGTGTTTCGTAATGTTCTCAGTTCAGAGTGCTATAATTCTTTTTCCTGACTGAATACAAGTGTCTTGCCTTGTGTGCAGGCAGATGTTTCCTATAAATGTTCATATTTCATAGCTGTATACAAGTTTCGAGTCTTGTCCATGGGCAAGTTCCATTAAATTGATCCATTCTTTGATCTTTCATGACTGCAAATACCTTTCCCGTCTTGATTTAAGTTGAGTTCTCTATATGCTCTACTGCTCTTTCCTTACTGCATACAGAGGTAACGTCTTTTTCGCTGTTGAGATTCCTTGTTACTAGTGCTCTTTCCTGACTGCGTGCAGATTTCTCGTCACGTTCACAGGTAAGCTTCCTATTATGCATTTTCCGAACTGCATACAAGTGTCTCGTCTTGTGTGCAGGCAAAAGTTTCCTATTTTCAATATTATTTCATGGCTCCAAACAGGATTCGTGTCTTGCTCACAGGTAAGTTCCCTTCATTGATCTTTCATGAATGTATACAGGTGTCTTGTGTTGTTGGCAGGACAGTTTCCTATTTTGCTCTTCCTACATTGAATACAGGCTTCTTGTCTTGTTCGCAGCTAGAGGTTTTCACATATTACTCTTGCTTGACTTAATACTGGTATATTTGTCTTGTTTACAGGTAGAAGTTTCCAATGATGTCTCTTTCGAGACTCCATAAAGATGTTACGCCTTTTGACAGGTAAGATCCTATAATAGCTCCTGTTGGCCTGTATACACTTTCCCCGTCTCGTTGTGAGCTAAGTTATCATTAATTTGTTGATGTCAACACTGGCCACTGCACTAGTAGTTGGTGGTGGACGTGTGGGGGCGCAGTAGCCCTGATGATTCCATCTGAGATACTATGGCGGAGCAAGGCGTAAAAGAGGAGTGATAGAAAGTAATAGAAAATGCAAGTACAGTTCTGTACCAACTATTACTCCAGTGGCACTTAGCATTCGTAAGTGACGTCGACAATGGTTCTGGATACTTGCCATAACGTGCGTTCTACTGCCTGAGAAAGAACAGTGAAGGGT
>NC_088647.1:31463810-31473810 GCF_964019385.1 Sycon ciliatum
TGTTGTTGTCGTTGTTGTCGTTGGTGTTGTCGTTGTTGTTGTTGTTGTTGTCGTTGTTGCTCCGGCAGCAGATCTCACAACTTCAGTTGTCATGTTGGTACCGGACATGACCTTTAAATGTGTCCAGAAAGGTAAGCGAAGATTACCAACCAGAGAAGATCCTTGTTATGATAAGTGTTATGATTTTGTAAGGGTCCCATTGTTTACAAACTTCGTCTCACTCATTTACTCGAACCTTTTCTCTTCCTTGATGCTTCTCACTAATGTGCCCAATTTTTTACTCTTTCTTGTCGATATTCTTGCTATGATTCATCTTGTCTTTATTGTTCTCATTATAGTTTCCATTCTTGTTCTCATTATAGTTCCTATTTTTGTTCTCATTTTAGTTCCATTCTTGTTCTCATTCATGATAGTTTCCATTCTTGTTCTCATTCATGATAGTTTCCATTCTTGTTCTCGTTCTTGTTCTCATTCTAGTTCCCATTCTTGTTCTCATTCTTGTACTCAATTCCTTTCTCTCTTTCTAGTTCTAATTTCTGTTCTGATTTCTCTTTATTCTCCTTCTTTATCGTATTTTGGTGCTTCTAGTTCTATTTCCCATACTGTTGCTGTTGCTGATCGCTGGCTGCTCGCTGGCCACTCGGCTGGCCTCTCTCCTGGCCGCTCGCCTGGCCCCTCGCCTGGCCGCTCGCCTGGCCGCTCGCCTGGCCGCTCGCCTGGCCGCTCGCCTGGCCGCTCGCCTGGCCGCTCGCCTGGCCGCTCGCCTGGGCGCTCGCCTGGGCGCTCGCCTGGCCGCTCGCCAGGGCGCTCGCCAGGGCGCTCGCCTGGCCGCTCGCCTGGCCGCTCGCCTGGCCGCTCGCCCCGCCGCTCGCCTTGCTGCTCGCCTGGTCGCTCTGCTCTGAGCGCCGGGTCTGACCGCCGGGTCTGACCGCCGGGTCTGATATCCGGCTCTGAGCGCCGGCTCTTAGCGCCGGCTTTGAGCGCGGGGTCTGAACGCCGACTCTGAGTGCCGGCTCTGAGCGCCGGCTCTGAGCGCCGGCTCTGAGCGCCGGCTCTGAGCGCCGGCTCTGAGCGCCGGCTCTGAGCGCCGGCACTGAGCGCCGGCTCTGAGCGCTTTTGTTGCTGTTGTTGTTGTTGTTGTTGTTGTTGTTGCTGTTGCTGTTGCTGCTGCTTTTGTTGCTGTTGTTGTTGTGGAGATGTGATGTCGATAGAACTGTCAACAGGATTCTCTGTGTTGAGCAATGTCGCTTCGGCAGCAGATCTTACAACTTCAGTTGTCATGTTGGTCCCGGACATGACCTTAACCTGTGTCCAGAAGGGTAAGCGAAGATTACCATCCAGAGAAGATCCTTGTTATCATAAGTGTTATGATTTTGTAACGTCCCATTTTTGTTTACAAACTTGGTCTTACTCATTCACTCGAACTTTTTCTCTTTCTTGATGCTTCTCACTAATGTGCCCAATTTTTATACTCCTTCTTGTCGATACTCTTGCTATGATTCATCTTGTCTTTCTTGTTCTCATTATAGTTTCCATTCTTGTTCTCATTATATTTTCCATTCTTGTTCTCACTATAGTTGCCATTCTTGTTTTCATTATATTTTCCATTCTAGTTCTCATTTTAGTTTCTATTCTTGTTCTCATTAGGGCCCGGTCACACATGCACTGGGATTCGCTTCGGCGACGAGGTTCGGCGGCAGCGAGCCTGGTGTCGCTCCAGCGAAACCACGTGTGTGTGGTCACACATACAAACAGGGCACAACTCCTACTTTGGCGGAAAATGAGACTGTGGTGCATACGGTACGGAGAATAGACGAGGTCAATAGAGAGGTTTTGCATTCCGAATTTCGGAATTATTTTCGACTGTGCTTTTCCGAAAAAAGCGCGTTCCGAAAAACGGTATTTTCAGTGTTTTGCATTCCGAAAATCTGATTCGACTTCGTTTCCAAGGGTTGCCATGCAAAACAAAATGGAGAGCGTCGAAGGGGTTGAGCAGGATCAGGGAGTCGTAAAATACCTGGTATTTTACAACTCCCTGAGCAGGATCAAATCCATCCATCCGATCCATGTGCGCAGGCCAAACTGTTTTTGGGTGCGGTTCGAAGATGAGGACGTACTGATGGTGGACCAAGTGATCCAACAGCTGAAGACGAGGTTGGCGAACTACTGTCTTGTACTGTCAGTAGGCTCCATGGCAAAGGAAGATAGAGTGTGATGGAGTGTGAGAAGATTAGTCAACATGGCGAGATCAGCGAGAGCAGCAAAACCAGCAAAAATCAAACTGACTACATACGTGGAAATTTTTTCAAATAATCGAGAGCAGCAGAAAGCAAAAATACAAACATGAAAAATACACTTTTTTGTATTCAAATATGTACTCCCAAACATGAAAGAGCCGAAAATCCATTTTCGGAAAACCATGCACTTTCGCCACCACACTTCCGAAAGTTCGACTACTTTTTCGACTGCTGCCGCCACATTCCGAAAATAATTCCGAAATTCGGAATGCAAAACCTCTCTACTGACTATCTTGCACGCATTTCTGTTGCATGGACATCATACGCATACAAATTTCTCGTAGCAAGTCCATTTACAGCAGACCGTGGTGTTTTCCGCTGAAGCGAATCCGCAGAAGCGACAGTCTCGCTTCGAAAATTTTGGAGGAAGCGGATTGGAGTTTCCGCTGAAGCGGAAGTTCCGCTTTTCACCGTTGCCATGCCATTTTTCGCTCCTGCGACCTCGCTTCAGCGTATACGCTACTTTCGAGTGCATGTGTGACCGGGCCCTTATAGTTCCTATTCTTGTTCCCCTTATAGTTTCCATTCTTGTTCTCATTTTAGTTCCATTCTTGTTCTCATTATGGTTTCTCTTCTTGTTTTCACTATTGTCCCTATTCCTGTTCTCACTATAGATCCTATTCTTGTTCTCATTATAGTTCCATTCTTGTTCTCATTATAGTTCCATTTTTGCTCTCATTAAAGTTTCTATTCCTGTTCTCATTATAGTTTCCATTCTTATTCTCACTATAGTTTCCATTATTGTTCTCACTATAGCTCCTATTCTTGTTCTCATCATAGTTTCCATTCTTGTTTTCATTCTTGGTCACATTCTAGTTCCCATTTATGGTGTCATTCTTGTTCTCATTTCTTTTCTCTCTATCTAGTTCTAATTTCTGTTCTTATTTGAAGTTATTTCTTTTTGTTATCCTTCAGTATCGTATATTGGTGCTTCTAGTTCATTTTCCCATCCTGTTGCTGTTGCTGTTCGCTAGCTGTTCGCTGGCCCCTCTCTTGGCCGCTCGCCTGGCCGCTCACCTGGCCGCTCGCCTGGCCACTCGCCTGGCCGCTCGCCTAGCCGCTCGCCTGGCCGCTTGCCTGGCCGCTCGGCATAGAGCGCCGGCTCTGAGCGCTTTTGTTGCTGTTGTTTTTGCTGTTTTTGCTGTTGCTGCTGCTGTTGTTACTGTTGTTGTTGTGGAGATTTCATGTCGATAGAAGTCAACAGGATTCTCTGTGTTGAGCAATGTCGCTCCGGCAGCAGATCTCACAACTTCAGTTGTCATGTTGGTCCCGGACATGACCTTAAACTGTGTCCAGAAAGGTAAGCGAAGATTCCATCCAGAGAAGATCCTTGTTATCAAAAGTGTTATGATTATGTACCATCCGATTTTTGGTTACAAACTTGGTCTCATTCCATTACTCGAGCTTTTTCTCTTCCTTGATGCTTCTCACTAATGTGCCCAATTTTTTACTCTTTCTTGTCGATATTCTTGCTATGATTCATCTTGTCTTTCTTGTTCTCATTATAATTTCCATTCTTGTTCTCATTATAGTTTCCATTCTTGTTCTCATTCTAGTTTCTATTCTTGTTCTGATTATTGTTCCCATTCTTGTTCTCATTCTCGGTCACATTCTAGTTCCCATTCTTGTTCTCATTCTATTTCTGATTTCCTTTCTCTTTTTCTAGTTCCAATTTCTGTTCTGATTTCTCTTTGTTCTCCTTCATTATCGTATTTTGGTGCTTCTAGTTCTTTTCCTATCCTGTTGCTGTTGCTGTTGCTGATCGCTGGCTGCTCGGCTGGCCGCTCGGCTGGCCGCTCGCCTGGCCGCTCGCCTGGCGGCTCGCCTGGCCGCTCGCCTGGCCGCTCGCCTGGCCGCTCGCCTGGCGGCTCGCCTGCTGGCGGCTCGCCTGCTGGCGGCTCGCCTGCTGGCGGCTCGCCAGCTGGCGGCTCGCCTGCTGGCGGCTCGCCTGCTGGCGGCTCGCCTGCTGGCGGCTCGCCTGCTGGCGGCTCGCCTGCTGGCGGCTCGCCTGCTGGCGGCTCGCCTGCTGGCGGCTCGCCTGCTGGCGGCTCGCCTGCTGGCGGCTCGCCTGCTGGCGGCTCGCCTGCTGGCGGCTCGCCTGCTGGCGGCTCGCCTGCTGGCGGCTCGCCTGCTGGCGGCTCGCCTGCTGGCGGCTCGCCTGCTGGCGGCTCGCCTGCTGGCGGCTCGCCTGCTGGCGGCTCGCCTGCTGGCGGCTCGCCTGCTGGCGGCTCCCCTGCTGGCGGCTCGCCTGCTGGCGGCTCGCCTGCTGGCGGCTCGCCTGCTGGCGGCTCGCCTGCTGGCGGCTCGCCTGCTGGCGGCTCGCCTGCTGGCGGCTCGCCTGCTGGCGGCTCGCCAGCTGGCGGCTCGCCTGCTGGCGGCTCGCCTGCTGGCGGCTCGCCTGCTGGCGGCTCGCCTGCTGGCGGCTCGCCTGCTGGCGGCTCGCCTGCTGGCGGCTCGCCTGCTGGCGGCTCGCCTGCTGGCGGCTCGCCTGCTGGCGGCTCGCCTGCTGGCGGCTCGCCTGCTGGCGGCTCGCCTGCTGGCGGCTCGCCTGCTGGCGGCTCGCCTGCTGGCGGCTCGCCTGCTGGCGGCTCGCCTGCTGGCGGCTCGCCTGCTGGCGGCTCGCGAGCTGGCGGCTCGCCAGCTGGCGGCTCGCCTGCTGGCGGCTCGCCTGCTGGCGGCTCGCCTGCTGGCGGCTCGCCTGCTGGCGGCTCGCCTGCTGGCGGCTCGCCTGCTGGCGGCTCGCCTGCTGGCGGCTCGCCTGCTGGCGGCTCGCCTGCTGGCGGCTCGCCTGCAGGCGGCTCGCCTGCTGGCGGCTCGCCTGCTGGCGGCTCGCCTGCTGGCGGCTCGCCTGCTGGCGGCTCGCCTGCTGGCGGCTCGCCTGCTGGCGGCTCGCCTGCTGGCGGCTCGCCTGCTGGCGGCTCGCCTGCTGGCGGCTCGCCTGCTGGCTCGCCTGCTGGCGCCTGCTGGCGGCTCGCCTGCTGGCGGCTCGCCAGCTGGCGGCTCGCCAGCTGGCGGCTCGCCAGCTGGCGGCTCGCCTGCTGGCGGCTCGCCTGCTGGCGGCTCGCCTGCTGGCTACTCGCCTGCTGGCGGCTCGCCTGCTGGCGGCTCGCCTGCTGGCGGCTCGCCTGCTGGCGGCTCGCCTGCTGGCGGCTCGCCTGCTGGCGGCTCGCCTGCTGGCGGCTCGCCTGCTGGCGGCTCGCCTGATGGCGGCTCGCCTGATGGCGGCTCGCCTGATGGCGGCTCGCCTGCTGGCGGCTCGCCTGCACGCCTGCTGGCGGCTCGCCTGCTGGCGGCTCGCCTGCTGGCGGCTCGCCTGCTGGCGGCTCGCCTGCTGGCGGCTCGCCTGCTGGCGGCTCGCCTGCTGGCAGCTCGCCTGCTGGCGGCTCGCCTGCTGGCTCGCCTGCTGGCGCCTGCTGGCGGCTCGCCTGCTGGCGGCTCGCCAGCTGGCGGCTCGCCAGCTGGCGGCTCGCCTGCTGGCGGCTCGCCTGCTGGCTACTCGCCTGCTGGCGGCTCGCCTGCTGGCGGCTCGCCTGCTGGCGGCTCGCCTGCTGGCGGCTCGCCTGCTGGCGGCTCGCCTGCTGGCGGCTCGCCTGCTGGCGGCTCGCCTGCTGGCGGCTCGCCTGATGGCGGCTCGCCTGATGGCGGCTCGCCTGCTGGCGGCTCGCCTGCTGGCGGCTCGCATGCTGGCGGCACGCCTGCTGGCGGCTCGCCTGCTGGCGGCTCGCCTGCTGGCGGCTCGCCTGGTGGCGGCTCGCCTGCTGGCGGCTCGCCTGCTGGCGGCTCGCCTGCTGGCGGCTCGCCTGCTGGCGGCTCGCCTGCTGGCGGCTCGCCTGCTGGCAGCTCGCCTGCTGGCGGCTCGCCTGCTGGCTCGCCTGCTGGCGCCTGCTGGCGGCTCGCCTGCTGGCGGCTCGCCAGCTGGCGGCTCGCCAGCTGGCGGCTCGCCTGCTGGCGGCTCGCCTGCTGGCTACTCGCCTGCTGGCGGCTCGCCTGCTGGCGGCTCGCCTGCTGGCGGCTCGCCTGCTGGCGGCTCGCCTGCTGGCGGCTCGCCTGCTGGCGGCTCGCCTGCTGGCGGCTCGCCTGCTGGCGGCTCGCCTGATGGCGGCTCGCCTGATGGCGGCTCGCCTGCTGGCGGCTCGCCTGCTGGCGGCTCGCATGCTGGCGGCACGCCTGCTGGCGGCTCGCCTGCTGGCGGCTCGCCTGCTGGCGGCTCGCCTGGTGGCGGCTCGCCTGCTGGCGGCTCGCCTGCTGGCGGCTCGCCTGCTGGCGGCTCGCCTGCTGGCGGCTCGCCTGATGGCGGCTCGCCTGATGGCGGCTCGCCTGCTGGCGGCTCGCATGCTGGCGGCACGCCTGCTGGCGGCTCGCCTGCTGGCGGCTCGCCTGCTGGCGGCTCGCCTGCTGGCGGCTCGCCTGCTGGCGGCTCGCCTGCTGGCGGCTCGCCTGCTGGCGGCTCGCCTGCTGGCGGCTCGCCTGCTGGCGGCTCGCCTGCTGGCGGCTCGCCTGCTGGCGGCTCGCCTGCTGGCGGCTCGCCTGCTGGCGGCTCGCCTGCTGGCGGCTCGCCTGCTGGCGGCTCGCCTGCTGGCGGCTCGCCTGCTGGCGGCTCGCCTGCTGGCGGCTCGCCTGCTGGCGGCTCGCCTGCTGGCGGCTCGCCTGCTGGCGGCTCGCCTGCTGGCGGCTCGCCTGCTGGCGGCTCGCCTGCTGGCGGCTCGCCTGCTGGCGGCTCGCATGCTGGCGGCACGCCAGCTGGCGGCTCGCCTGCTGGCGGCTCGCCTGCTGGCGGCTCGCCTGGTGGCGGCTCGCCTGCTGGCGGCTCGCCTGCTGGCGGCTCGCCTGCTGGCGGCTCGCCTGCTGGCGGCTCGCCTGCTGGCGGCTCGCCTGATGGCGGCTCGCCTGCTGGCGGCTCGCCTGCTGGCGGCTCGCATGCTGGCGGCACGCCTGCTGGCGGCTCGCCTGCTGACGGCTCGCCTGCTGGCGGCTCGCCTGCTGGCGGCTCGCCTGCTGGCGGCTCGCCTGCTGGCGGCTCGCCTGCTGGCGGCTCGCCTGCTGGCGGCTCGCCTGCTGGCGGCTCGCCTGCTGGCGGCTCGCCTGCTGGCGGCTCGCCTGCTGGCGGCTCGCCTGCTGGCGGCTCGCCTGCTGGCGGCTCGCCTGCTGGCGGCTCGCCTGCTGGCGGCTCGCCTGCTGGCGGCTCGCCTGCTGGCGGCTCGCCTGCTGGCGGCTCGCCTGCTGGCGGCTCGCCTGCTGGCGGCTCGCCTGCTGGCGGCTCGCCTGCTGGCGGCTCGCCTGCTGGCGGCTCGCCTGCTGGCGGCTCGCCTGCTGGCGGCTCGCCTGCTGGCGGCTCGCCTGCTGGCGGCTCGCCTGCTGGCGGCTCGCCTGCTGGCGGCTCGCCTGCTGGCGGCTCGCCTGCTGGCGGCTCGCCTGCTGGCGGCTCGCCTGCTGGCGGCTCGCCTGCTGGCGGCTCGCCTGCTGGCGGCTCGCCTGCTGGCGGCTCGCCTGCTGGCGGCTCGCCTGCTGGCGGCTCGCCTGCTGGCGGCTCGCCTGCTGGCGGCTCGCCTGCTGGCGGCTCGCCTGCTGGCGGCTCGCCTGCTGGCGGCTCGCCTGCTGGCGGCTCGCCTGCTGGCGGCTCGCCTGCTGGCGGCTCGCCTGCTGGCGGCTCGCCTGCTGGCGGCTCGCCTGCTGGCGGCTCGCCTGCTGGCGGCTCGCCTGCTGGCGGCTCGCCTGCTGGCGGCTCGCCTGCTGGCGGCTCGCCTGCTGGCGGCTCGCCTGCTGGCGGCTCGCCTGCTGGCGGCTCGCCTGCTGGCGGCTCGCCTGCTGGCGGCTCGCCTGCTGGCGGCTCGCCTGCTGGCGGCTCGCCTGCTGGCGGCTCGCCTGCTGGCGGCTCGCCTGCTGGCGGCTCGGCTGCTGGCGGCTCGCATGCTGGCGGCTCGCCTGCTGGCGGCTCGCCTGCTGGCGGCTCGCCTGCTGGCGCCTCGCCTGCTGGCGCCTCGCCTGCTGGCGGCTCGCCTGCTTGCGGCTCGCCTGCTGGCGGCTCGCCTGCTGGCGGCTCGCCTGCTGGCGGCTCGCCTGGCGGCTCGCCTGCTGGCGGCTCGCCTGCTGGCGGCTCGCCTGCTGGCGGCTCGCCAGCTGGCGGCTCGCCTGCTGGCGGCTCGCCTGCTGGCGGCTCGCCTGCTGGCGGCTCGCCTGCTGGCGGCTCGCCTGCTGGCGGCTCGCCTGGTGGCGGCTCGCCTGGTGGCGGCTCGCCTGCTGGCGGCTCGCCTGCTGGCGGCTCGCCTGCGGGCGGCTCGCCTGCTGGCGGCACGCCTGCTGGCGGCACGCCTGCTGGCGGCTCGCCTGCTGGCGGCTCGCCTGCTGGCGGCTCGCCTGCTGGCGGCTCGCCTGCTGGCGGCTCGCCTGCTGGCGGCTCGCCTGCTGGCGGCTCGCCTGCTGGCGGCTCGCCTGCTGGCGGCTCGCCTGCTGGCGGCTCGCCTGCTGGCGGCTCGCCTGCTGGCGGCTCGCCTGCTGGCGGCTCGCCTGCTGGCGGCTCGCCTGCTGGCGGCTCGCCTGCTGGCGGCTCGCCTGCTGGCGGCTCGCCTGCTGGCGGCTCGCCTGCTGGCGGCTCGCCTGCTGGCGGCTCGCCTGCTGGCGGCTCGCCTGCTGGCGGCTCGCCTGCTGGCGGCTCGCCTGCTGGCGGCTCGCCTGCTGGCGGCTCGCGTGCTGGGCGGCTCGCCTGCTGGGCGGCTCGCCTGCTGGGCGGCTCGCCTGCTGGGCGGCTCGCCTGCTGGGCGGCTCGCCTGCTGGCGGCTCGCCTGCTGGCGGCTCGCCAGCTGGCGGCTCGCCTGCTGGCGGCTCGCCTGCTGGCGGCTCGCCTGCTGGCGGCTCGCCTGCTGGCGGCTCGCCTGCTGGCGGCTCGCCTGCCGGCGGCTCGCCTGCCGGCGGCTCGCCAGCTGGCGGCTCGCCAGCTGGCGGCTCGCCTGCTGGCGGCTCGCCTGCTGGCGGCTCGCCTGCTGGCGGCTCGCCTCCTGGCGGCTCGCCTGCTGGCGGCTCGCCAGCTGGCGGCTCGCCAGCTGGCGGCTCGCCTGCTGGCGGCTCGCCTGCTGGCGGCTCGCCTGCTGGCGGCTCGCCTGCTGGCGGCTCGCCTGCTGGCGGCTCGCCTGCTGGCGGCTCTCCTGCTGGCGGCTCGCCTGCTGGCGGCTCGCCTGCTGGCGGCTCGCCTGCTGGCGGCTCGCCTGCTTGCGGCTCGCCTGCTTGCGGCTCGCCTGCTGGCGGCTCGCCTGCTGGCGGCTCGCCTGCTGGCGGCTCGCCTGCTGGCGGCTCGCCTGCTGGCGGCTCGCCTGCTGGCGGCTCGCCTGCTGGCGGCTCGCCTGCTGGCGGCTCGCCTGCTGGCGGCTCGCCTGCTGGCGGCTCGCCTGCTGGCGGCTCGCCTGCTGGCGGCTCGCCTGCTGGCGGCTCGCCTCCTGGCGGCTCGCCTCCTGGCGGTTCGCCTGCTGGCGGCTCGCCTGCTGGCGGCTCGCCTCCTGGCGGCTCGCCTGCTGGCGGCTCGCCTGCTGGCGGCTCGCCTGCTGGCGGCTCGCCTGCTGGCGGCTCGCCTGCTGGCGGCTCGCCTGCTGGCGGCTCGCCTGCTGGCGGCTCGCCTGCTGGCGGCTCGCCTGCTGGCGGCTCGCCTGCTGGCGGCTCGCCTGCGGAGGACGTATTATGTTCTTGTTCGGAAGTAAGTCTCCTATACTGCTAAT
>NC_088647.1:31476310-31558810 GCF_964019385.1 Sycon ciliatum
GTGTTGGTGGTGTTGGTGGTGTTGGTGGTGTTGTTGGTGTTGTTGGTGTTGGTGGTGTTGGTGGTGGGGTTGGTGTTGGTGTTGTTGTTGTTGTTGTTGTTGTTGTTGTTGTTGTTGTTGTTGGTGTTGTTGTTGTTGGTGTTGTTGTTGTTGTTGGTGTTGTTGTTGTTGGTGTTGTTGTTGTTGGTGTTGGTGTTGGTGTTGTTGTTGGTGGTGTTGGTGTTGGTGGTGTTGGTGTTGGTGTTGTTGGTGTTGGTGTTGGTGTTGGTGTTGGTCGTCGTCGTCGTCGTCGTCGTCGTCGTCGTAGTCGTCGTCGGCGTCGTCGTCGGCGTCGGCGTCGGCGTCGGCGTCGGCGTCGGTGTTGTTGGTGTTGTTGGTGTTGTTGGTGTTGGTGGTGTTGGTGGTGGGGTTGGTGTTGGTGTTGTTGTTGTTGTTGGTGTTGTTGGTGTTGTTGTTGTTGGTGTTGTTGTTGTTGGTGTTGTTGTTGTTCGTGTTGGTGTTGTTGTTGTTGTTGGTGGTGTTGGTGGTGTTGGTGTTGGTGGTGTTGGTGTTGGTGTTGGTGTTGTTGGTGTTGTTGGTGTTGGTGTTGGTGTTGGTGTTGGTGCAGTTGTTGGTGTTGTTGTTGGTGGTGTTGTTGTTGTTGTTGTTGTTGTTGGTGGTGTTGTTGTTGGTGTTGTTGTTGTTGGTGTTGTTGGTGTTGTTGTTGTTGGTGTTGTTGTCGTTGTTGTCGTTGGTGTTGTCGTTGTTGTTGTTGTCGCTGTTGTCGTTGTTGTTGTCGTTGTTGTTGTTGTCGTTGTTGCTCCGGCAGCAGATCTCACAACTTCAGTTGTCATGTTGGTACCGGACATGACCTTTAAATGTGTCCAGAAAGGTAAGCGAAGATTACCAACCAGAGAAGATCCTTGTTATGATAAGTGTTATGATTTTGTAAGGGTCCCATTGTTTACAAACTTCGTCTCACTCATTTACTCGAACCTTTTCTCTTCCTTGATGCTTCTCACTAATGTGCCCAATTTTTTACTCTTTCTTGTCGATATTCTTGCTATGATTCATCTTGTCTTTCTTGTTCTCATTATAGTTTCCATTCTTGTTCTCATTATAGTTCCTATTTTTGTTCTCATTATAGTTCCATTCTTGTTCTCATTCATGATAGTTTCCATTCTTGTTCTCATTCATGATAGTTTCCATTCTTGTTCTCGTTCTTGTTCTCATTCTAGTTCCCATTCTTGTTCTCATTCTTGTTCTCAATTCCTTTCTCTCTTTCTAGTTCTAATTTCTGTTCTGATTTCTCTTTATTCTCCTTCTTTATCGTATTTTGGTGCTTCTAGTTCTATTTTCCATACTGTTGCTGTTGCTGATCGCTGGCTGCTCGCTGGCCACTCGGCTGGCCTCTCTCCTGGCCGCTCGCCTGGCCCCTCGCCTGGCCGCTCGCCTGGCCCCTCGCCTGGCCGCTCGCCTGGCCGCTCACCTGGCCGCTCGCCTGGCCGCTCGCCTGGGCGCTCGCCTGGCCGCTCGCCTGGCCGCTCGCCAGGGCGCTCGCCAGGGCGCTCGCCTGGCCGCTCGCCTGGCCGCTCGCCTGGCCGCTCGCCTGGCCGCTCGCCAGGCCGCTCGCCAGGCCGCTCGCCCCGCCGCTCGCCTTGCTGCTCGCCTGGCCGCTCGCCTGGCCGCTCTGCTCTGAGCGCCGGGTCTGACCGCCGGGTCTGATATCCGGCTCTGAGCGCCGGCTCTTAGCGCCGGCTTTGAGCGCGGGGTCTGAACGCCGACTCTGAGTGCCGGCTCTGAGCGCCGGCTCTGAGCGCCGGCTCTGAGCGCCGGCTCTGAGCGCCGGCTCTGAGCGCCGGCACTGAGCGCCGGCTCTGAGCGCCGGCACTGAGCGCCGGCTCTGAGCGCTTTTGTTGCTGTTGTTGTTGTTGTTGTTGTTGTTGTTGCTGTTGCTGTTGCTGCTGCTTTTGTTGCTGTTGTTGTTGTGGAGATGTGATGTCGATAGAACTGTCAACAGGATTCTCTGTGTTGAGCAATGTCGCTCCGGCAGCAGATCTTACAACTTCAGTTGTCATGTTGGTCCCGGACATGACCTTAACCTGTGTCCAGAAGGGTAAGCGAAGATTACCATCCAGAGAAGATCCTTGTTATCATAAGTGTTATGATTTTGTAACGTCCCATTTTTGTTTACAAACTTGGTAATACTCATTCACCCGAACCTTTTCTCTTTCTTGATGCTTCTCACTAATGTGCCCAATTTTTATACTCCTTCTTGTCAATACTCTTGCTATGATTCATCTTGTCTTTCTTTTCCTCATAATATTTTCCATTCTTGTTCTCACTATAGTCTCCATTCTTGTTTTCATTATATTTCCATTCTAGTTCTCATTTTAGTTTCTCTTCTTGTTCTCATTATAGTTCCTATTCTTGTTCCCGTTATAGTTTCCATTCTTGTTCTCATTATAGTTCCATTCTTGTTCTCATTATAGTTTCCATTCTTGTTCTCATTATAGTTTCTCTTCTTGTTCTCATTATAGTTCCATTCTTGTTCTCATTATGGTTTCTCTTCT
Organism: Sycon ciliatum; assembly: GCF_964019385.1. Lineage (NCBI taxonomy): Eukaryota > Metazoa > Porifera > Calcarea > Leucosolenida > Sycettidae > Sycon > Sycon ciliatum. The sequence goes on from NC_088647.1 coordinate 31,478,863, forward strand.
TGTTCTCACTATTGTCCCTATTCCTTTTCTCACTATAGATCCTATTCTTGTTCTCATTATAGTTCCATTCTTGTTCTCATTATAGTTCCATTTTTGCTCTCATTATAGTTTCTATTCCTGTTCTCATTATAGTTTCCATTCTTATTCTCACTATAGTTTCCATTATTGTTCTCACTATAGCTCCTATTCTTGTTCTCATCATAGTTTCCATTCTTGTTTTCATTCTTGGTCACATTCTAGTTCCCATTTATGGCCTCATTCTTGTTCTCATTTCCTTTCTCTCTATCTAGTTCTAATTTCTGTTCTTATTTCTCTTTGTTCTCCTTCAGTATCGTATATTGGTGCTTCTAGTTCATTTTCCCATCCTGTTGCTGTTGCTGTTCGCTAGCTGTTTGCTGGCCCCTCTCTTGGCCGCTCGCCTGGCCGCTCACCTGGCCGCTCGCCTGGCCACTCGCCTGGCCGCTCGCCTAGCCGCTCGCCTGGCCGCTTGCCTGGCCGCTCGGCATAGAGCGCCGGCTCTGAGTGCCGGCTCTGAGCGCCGGCTCTGAGCACTTTTGTTGCTGTTGTTTTTGCTGTTTTTGCTGTTGTTGCTGTTGTTGTTGTGGAGATTTCATGTCGATAGAAGTCAACAGGATTCTCTCTGTTTAGCAATGTCGCTCCGGCAGCAGATCTCACAACTTCAGTTGTCATGTTGGTCCCGGACATGACCTTAAACTGTGTCCAGAAAGGTAAGCGAAGATTCCATCCAGAGAAGATCCTTGTTATCAAAAGTGTTATGATTATGTACCATCCGATTTTTGGTTACAAACTTGGTCTCATTCCATTACTCGAACTTTTCCTCTTCCTTGATGCTTCTCACTAATGTGCCCAATTTTTTACTCTTTCTTGTCGATATTCTTGCTATGATTCATCTTGTCTTTCTTGTTCTCATTATAATTTCCATTCTTGTTCTCATTATAGTTTCCATTATTGTTCTCATAATAGTTTCCATTCCTGTTTCATTATAGTTTCCATTCTTGTTCTCATTATAGTTTCTATTCTTGTTCTGATTATTGTTCCCATTCTTGTTCTCATTCTTGGTCACATTCTAGTTCCCATTCTTGTTCTCATTCTATTTCTGATTTCCTTTCTCTCTTTCTAGTTCCAATTTCTGTTCTGATTTCTCGATTGTTCTCCTTCATTATCGTATTTTGGTGCTTCTGTAGTATCCCTGCCCGACCAATACGGAAGCAGTACGGAACTAATACGGAGCTTTGCCTGATGTATATTTAGTGTATCTCCGTATGTAAGCGTACGGCGTCTGCTGCATAAAAGCGGCTGCGCATTTCTGTTTTGATGAAGAGAAGATTAGATTAGATTGGATAGCAATGAAAGCTAACTCGAAGAATAAGGATTCAGCCTCTAGGTGAGCACCGGAGAGAAAGTTATTTATTTTGCCTCTTCTTCTTTCACTAACGATTATATCTCAGGTGTGTACCTGAAAGTAGAATAAAAGTAATTATTGTTAATTTCACCGCGCCTACCACTCGGCTACCCATTACATTGGTGGCAGCGGTGTGTTTTTGTAAAATAAAACAACGTGATTCGACCCCAGACCCCCATGGCTCAACCCGCTACAGCTCCGTGCGACGAATCAAGATGAGAATCATGTTTCTTGCCGTCCTGGGCTTGGCCCCACTTATTAGCTTGCAGCACAGTCAGGGTGCTAGCGTGGATCACCCTTCCCTCCGCATGGCATCCACTGGAGACTCCGATGGCGATTCCAAGCGACCCGCTACCTACATGTATACTACCGGTGGTGATGGCGAAGCTGATGAGGACGACATGCAGGCTGCTGACCAAGACAAGGCGGGTATTCCCCAAGACAGGCAGCGTTTGATTTTCGCCCGCACGCAGTTGGCAGACGGCCGAACCCTGAGTGACTACAACGTTCAGCAGGAGTCCACTATTCACTTGGTACTTCGTCTCCGTGGTGGGATGCAGATTTTCGTCAACACTCTTCCTGGCTAGACCATCACTCTTTACGTCGCGCAAAGCGATGCTATCGACAATGTGAAGACCATGATTCAAGACGAGGAGGGAGGTCATTTGTCCGACCACGAGCTAGCCGCTCTGAGTGACCGGCTCAGCCAAGATGAAGATAAAACCTGGCTTGCCCTCCGCCATAGCTCCAGCCGCCGCCGTGGTTACTAACGCTGATTCCAGGTATGGCATTTTCTTTCCTGTCTTCCTTCAGTCTCCCTGTTCTCTTCAGTCTTCCTTTATGCGAGTGTGTGAATCCAGTTTAGGTTGGTAGGCGTCTGATCATGGTGAGCCACGGCTTACCCAGCTAACGTGGGACAATGTGTGTGACAACGCCCCTTATAGTTATAGTGTATTCAGTTCGGTTTTTGAACTGCGATGTTCCTGGCGGGTTGTGCCAGCGTTGTGCAGCAAGAGTGCTGTGGATTTTCAGGTCCTATTTGGAGGACAGTTCTTTCCCCTTTTGACCCCGTGAGATCGTGTGAACCTGGTGTGCTTCTACTTTATGATTTGTTATCAGTTCATTTCTTCTGTCTACTCTAAACGTTATCATTTCCGATATAATTTGCCATCTTCCGGTTGACGCTGTGTTCGTAACTCTTCACCAATTTTTTGAAAATCACGAGGGCGTGATTATCTGTAGGAAGGGAGGGTGTAGTATCCCTGCCCGACCAATACGGAAGCAGTACGGAACTAATACGGAGCTTTGCCTGATGTATATTTAGTGTATCTCCGTATGTAAGCGTACGGCGTCTGCTGCATAAAAGCGGCTGCGCATTTCTGTTTTGATGAAGAGAAGATTAGATTAGATTGGATAGCAATGAAAGCTAACTCGAAGAATAAGGATTCAGCCTCTAGGTGAGCACCGGAGAGAAAGTTATTTATTTTGCCTCTTCTTCTTTCACTAACGATTATATCTCAGGTGTGTACCTGCAAGTAGAATAAAAGTAATTATTGTTAATTTCACCGCGCCTACCACTCGGCTACCCATTACATTTCTAGTTCTTCTCCCATCCTGTTGCTGTTGCTGTTGCTGATCGCTGGCTGCTCACTGGCCGCTCGGCTGGCCGCTCTCCTGGCCGTTCGCCTGGCTGCTCGCCTTGCCGCTCGCCTGGCCGCTCGCATGGCCGCTCGCCTGGCCGCTCGCCTGGCCGCTCGCCTGGCCGCTCGCCTGGCCGCTCGCCTGGCCGCTCGCCTGGCCGCTCGCCTGGCCGCTCGCCTGGCCGCTCGCCTGGCCGCTCGCCTGGACGCTCGGCACTGAGCGCCGGCTCTGAGCGCCGGCTCTGAGCGCCAGCTCTGAGCGCCGGCTGTAAGCGCTGGCTCTGAGTGCCGGCTGTAAGCGCCGGCTCTGAGCGCCGGCTCTGAGCGCCGGCTCTGAGCGCCGACTCTGAGCGCCGGCTCTGAGCGCCGGCTCTGAGCGCCGGATCTGAGCGCCGGCTCAGAGCGCCGGCTCTGAGCGCCGACTCTGAGCGCCTGGTCTGATCACCGGCTATGAGCGCCCTGAGAGCCGGTTATGAGCGTTTTTATTGCTGGTGTTGTTGTTGTTGTTGTTGTTGTTGTTGTTGTTGTTGTTGTTGCTGCTGTTGCTGTTGCTGCTGCTGTTGTTGCTGTTGTTGTTGTTGTTGTTGTTGTGGAGATGTCATGTCGATAGAAGTCAACAGTATTCTCTCTGTTGAGCAATGTCACTCCGGCAGCAGATCTCCCAACTTCAGTTGTCATGTTGGTCCCGGACATGACCTTAAACTGTGTCCAGAAAGGCAAGTGAAGATTACCATCCAGAGAAGATTCTTGTTATCAAAAGTGTTATGATTATGTACCATCCGATTTTTGGTTACAAACTTGGTCTCATTCCATTACTCGAACTTTTTCTCTTCCTTGATGCTTCTCACTAATGTCCCCAATTTTTTATTCTTTCTTGTCGATATTCTTGCTATGATTCATCTTGTCTTTCTTGTTCTCATTATAGTTTCCACTCTTGTTCTCATTATAGTTTCCATTCTTGTTCTCATTATAGTTTCTATTCTTGTTCTGATTATTGTTCCCATTCTTGTTCTCATTCTTGGTCACATTCTAGTTCCCATTCTTGTTCTCATTCTATTTCTGATTTCCTTTCTCTCTTTCTAGTTCCAATTTCTCTTCTGATTTCTCTTTGTTCTCCTTCATTATCGTATATTGGTGCTTCTAGTTCTTTTCCCATCCTGTTGCTGTTGCTGTTGCTGATCGCTGGCTGCTCACTGGCTGCTCGGCTGGCCGCTCTCCTGGCCGTTCGCCTGGCCGCTCGCCTTGCCGCTCGCTTGGCCGCTCGCATGGCCGCTCGCCTGGCCGCTCGCCTGGCCGCTCGCCTGGCCGCTCGCCTGGCCATTCGCCTGGCCGCTCGGCTGGCCGCTCGGCACTGAGCGCCGGCTCTGAGCGCCGGCTCTGAGCACCAGCTCTGAGCGCCAGCTGTAAGCGCTGGCTCTGAGTGCCGGCTCTAAGCGCCGGCTCTGAGCGCCTGCTCTGAGCGCCGGCTCTGAGCGCCGACTCTGAGCGCCGGCTCTGAGCGTCGGCTCTGAGCGCCGGCTCTGTGCGCCGGCTCTGAGCGCCGGCTCAGAGCGCCGGCTCTGAGCGCCGACTCTGAGCGCCTGGTCTGATCACCGGCTATGAGCGCCCTGAGAGCCGGTTAAGAGCGTTTTTATAGCTGGTGTTGTTGTTGTTGTTGTTGTTGTTGTTGTTGTTGTTGCTGTTGCTGTTGCTGCTGCTGCTGTTGTTGCTGTTGCTGTTGTTGTTGTTGTTGTGGAGCCGGCTCTGAGCGCCGGCTCTGAGCGCCGGCTCTGAGCGCCGGCTGTAAGTGCCGGCTCTGAGCGCCGGCTCTGAGCGCCGGCTCTGAGCGCCGACTCTGAGCACCGGCTCTGAGCGCCGGCTCTGAGCGCCGGCTCTGAGCGCCGGCTCTGAGCGCCGACTCTGAGCGCCTGGTCTGATCACCGGCTCTGAGCGCCCTGAGAGTCGGTTATGAGCGTTTTTGTTGCTGTTGCTGTTGTTGTTGTTGTTGCTGTTGCTGTTGCTGCTGCTGTTGTTGCTGTTGTTGTTGTTGTTGTTGTTGTGGAGATGTCATGTCGATAGAAGTCAACAGGATTCTCTCTGTTGAGCAATGTCACTCCGGCAGCAGATCTCACAACTTCAGTTGTCATTTTGGTCCCGGACATGACCTTAAACTGTGTCCAGAAATGTAAGCGAAGATTACCATTCAGAGAAGATCTTTGTTATGATAAGTGTTATGATTATGTACTGTCCCATTTTTGGTTACAAACTTTGTCTCACTCATTTGCTCGAACTTTTTCTCTTCCTTGATGCTTCTCGCTAATGTGCCCAATTTTTTACTCTTTCTTGTCGATATTCTTGCTATGATTCATCTTGTCTTTCTTGTTCTCATTATAGTTTCCATTCTTGTTCTCAAAGCAAACGCGTTCAACATTCTGCTGAAGCGAGCTCGGAGCTGAAGCTGGATTGGTGACTGACGTACCTGCCTACTCCACAACACCGGCGCATAATGATGTACATGTACAAGACTTCGTGTGCATTCAACTCAAATTCGTGTTCTGTCAGCGTCAGTGTCAGCAAGTACCTGTAGTACAATTTGTTCCCAAAATGACTTCGGGACAGTCTGTTCATGGTTTTCATTAATTTTGTACATTGTATTGGACTCGTTCTTGCGATAATTTAGCGGCAATTCTTATGTTGTAGCGTAGTTCTCTTGTAATTTAGTGGAACCTGTATTGAGTAAATGAGTTTTATGTTTCGTTAGATTGTCGACAGGTCTCCTGTGTACCGGTTTTGTGGCACAATGATTATAGCCATTTGTCGTCTCCATTCTTGTGCAATCATGCATATGTCGGTTGGTTCTCTTCATGTTCTTGCGACCTATTTCATAGATGTTGGTTGCCTTGTTGCTTTCTCTCCCCTCTCCTCTCACCCAAACCATTCTGCATATGCGAAGCTGTGGACGCAGCATACTGCTGCTTCACTTCAAATCGGGAATGCGTATAATAATAATAATAATACAAAAGAGAGAGAGAGGTTGGAAGCTTTGTTACAACTCTGAGTTTCACGTATACAAAAGAGAGAGAGAGATTGGAAGCTTTGTTACAACTCTGAGTTTCACGTATAACTACGATCATCAGGCAACCCCCTGCCTGATGATCATAGTATTATGTGAAACTCAGAGTTGTAACAAAGCTTCCAATCTCTCTCTTGTGTACAAGGCTCTGCCCTACATGGGTATTCATTGACTCTTCGGAAAGTGAATTGAAGCAAACCACTTGACTACAAATAATAATAATAAATCTGGTGACGTTGCCTGAGCCAGCATTCTCCCCATAAATTACGTCTCCAGATTTAGCGCTGAATTTGTTTATGGCCCTATTATATGTGTCGATATTCGACGATAAGCATACTGCTGGGTAGATGCGAGTATCAGTTCAAGTGTCTGATGATTGCCTAGCAGCAGGAAGCACAGAGTTCAAGTACACTGTACAACCAACCTTTACGTCATCCGCTTAGTATGCTATGTACCGTAGTTGGAAGATATGTGGGCGCCGCGCTCCCCCGCACATCAGCTCTCAATACGTGCTACAGCTGGGAGTATTAGTAGCTGGAAACGCACCCGTGGCACCATAACTACATTCGTCGCGTTGAGAAAGGTTAGCTCTGCTCTCTGTGTTTCTTTGACTTTTTTGGAAGGCGCACAGCTATTTTGTGTCTACATGTATGTTTGTTTGTTTTTTTGTTTATTTACGGATTCTCCAGAGGTAAATGGATACCTATCATGGGAGTCTCACCAAACCAATAAAATAATGAAAATAAAATTATGTATGGAGTGTAAAAAACTCAAAATCTTAGATTTTCTAAGTCAAATGTATCAGTGTATTGTAGCGTACAGGCCACTTACTTTCAAGTTTCAACACCATTATTTACGAAAGGAAACAGTAGAACTTTGAGGCAATAGTAGAAGGAGAAAAAAGCCACACGGATTGTTCAAATGGAGATTTTGAGTATTCCAAGATGGCGGAAGACAAGTGCCGCTACCTGTATGTACATTCAATTTCTATTACTGGTTAAATTTTCGGCTAATGATCGATTCAGTTCGTGAAACTCAAAGTTACGAAACAGCAACTGCTCGTTCTTCTGTCTGTGCATGTACAGGTTTACGAAGGATAGGCTGGACGTTCCTTGACACTGGAAGAACTGAAGGACTACTGAACAGCTGCAGTGAAAACGCTCTGTTTGTTTTCTCCTTCACTAGGAAGTTCTCACAATTTCTTTTCCAACTGGCTGTAACCGTGTGCTTCAGTTGAGTGAGTTCTATTATCATAATACACACTTAGCGAGATCCACTAGAAATATCTTAGATGGAAAGGTGTACCTAAAACTCACTACATGTACGAGCAGTCGCTCTGCAAACGTCTTCAGAACGTTTGACGGCATTTGATATCAACTATACTGCCCTGTACTAGTTGGGAGACGTGTGGGCGTACATTGCAGTAATGTCTGGCGCCACATAATGTAGCGCGGAAGAGCGAACAGCGTAGAATCAAGCTCATCAAGCTCAGTACATGACAGTGTGTGGGCGTACAAGTACAGTGCAGTAGTTTTGGACGACACAAAATTTAGCGGTAGAATGACCAGCCTAGCACCGAGCTTAATGATTATGAGTAGTACTATTTCATAACCGCCTAAAGGTTTCTCGTCTTGTTCTCAGGTACACGTTTCCTACTAGTATAAGGACGCTTTCGACACTGCATACGGATTTCTCTGTCTTATTCGCAGGTCAGTTTCCTATACTGCTCTTCCTTGGCTGCACACAGTTTTCTCGTCTTGTTCTCAGTAACGTTTTCTGTATGCTCTTTCGTTACTGCATACAGGTTTCTAGCCTTTTCGCGGACAAGGTTACAATTTCACTCTTTCTGGATTGCACACGGGCTTCTCGTCTTGTTCACAGGTAAGCTTCTTATAATTATTGTATTTTCTTGACTGCCTACAGGTCTCCTGTTTTTCTCGTTTACTATACAGCTTTTCTGGACTGGAAATAGGAGCCTACGGTGTCTCGTCTTGTTCACAGGTAAGTTTCCTTTCCAGCTCTTTCTTGAATGCACACAGTGTTTCGTAATGTTCTCAATTCGGAGTGCTATAATTCTTTTTCCTGACTGAATACAAGTGTCTTGCCTTGTGTGCAGGCAGATGTTTCCTATAAATGTTCATATTTCATAGCTGTATACAAGTTTCGAGTCTTGTCCATGGGCAAGTTCCATTAAATTGATCCATTCATTGATCTTTCATGACTGCAGATACCTTTCCCGTCTTGATTTAAGTTGAGCTCTCTATATGCTCTACTGCTCTTTCCTTACTGCATACAGGGGTATCGTCTTTTTCGCTGTTGAGATTCCTTATTACTAGTACTCTTTTCTGACTGCGTGCAGATTTCTCGTCACGTTCACAGGTAAGCTTCCTATTATGCATTTTCCGAACTGCATACAAGTGTCTCGTCTTGTGTGCAGGCAAAAGTTTCCTATTTTCAATATTATTTCATGGCTCCAAACAGGATTCGTGTCTTGCTCACAGGTAAGTTCCCTTCATTGATCTTTCATGACTGTATACAGAACTGGTGTCTTGTGTTGTTGGCAGGACAGTTTGCTATTTTGCTCTTCCTTCATTGAATACAGGCTTCTTGTCTTGTTCGCAGCTAGAGGTTTTCACATATTACTCTTGCTTGACTTAATACTGGTATATTTGTCTTGTTTACAGTAGAAGTTTCCAATGATGTCTCTTTCGAGACTCCATAAAGATGTTACGCCTTTTGACAGGTAAGATCCTATAATAGCTCCTGTTGGCCTGCATACACTTTCCCCGTCTCGTTGTGAGCTAAGTTATCATTAATTTGTTGATGTCAACACTGGCCACTGCACTAGTAGTTGGTGGTGGACGTGTGGGGGCGCAGTAGCCCTGATGATTCCATCTGAGATACTATGGCGGAGCAAGGCGTAAAAGAGGAGTGATAGAAAGTAATAGAAAATGCAAGTACAGTTCTGTACCAACTATTACTCCAGTGGCACTTAGCATTCGTAAGTGACGTCGACAATGGTTCTGGATACTTGCCATAACGTGCGTTCTACTGCCTGAGAAAGAACAGTGAAGGGTAGGTCACTAGGTGTCACTGCAGGAATCCACAGCTAAACGTGACGACTGTGAATGTGGGGCTCAGTGCAGGTAGCTGCTTTGTTCTCCGCTGGAGGTCCATTATTCTCTTTGTTCTTGCTGAGTGAACTCCAATGATGTCACGCAAATTTGCGCCTTGCACCATTTTGGAGTTCCCAGGTGTAGGGCTTCACGACTCCCTGCGCAGAATCAAGCACCCACACACATGACTGTACATTGCCAACACTTTCGTGGACTATGTCATAAGAGGTCTACGTGTGCTGCTGGAATAAATAATTATAATGAGACTTCGGGTGTAAGGACACTTCGCGTAGGACACGTTCCTGGTGTCGCGCCGCGCCGAGGGTCTTTATAAGCAAAGGCGACTTTATATAATAGATCTTTTTTTGACTGCATATCGTTGTCCGGTCTTGTTCTCAGTTCAGTTTTCACCATGCTCTCTCGTTACTGCATAATGGTATTTCGCCTGTTTGGGAGAGAAGGTTCCTATAACTATTACTCCTTCCCAACTTCTTACAGGTCCCCGTCATGTTCAAACGTAAGCTTCCTATAATTATTGTATTTTCTTGACTGCATACAAGCGTTTTGTTTCTGTGCGGGCAGGGGTTTCCTATTTTCATATTTGATGGCTACATACAAGTTTCATGGCTTCCTCCCAGGTGAGTTCCCCTCATTGATTTTTCATGAGTGTCTACAGGTGCCTTGTCTTGTTCGCATGTAAGTATCCTATATTGCCCTGTCTTGACCTCACACAGGTTTTGTCTTGTTCGCTGGTGAAGGTTTCCTATAATTATGACTCTTTCGAGACTGCATACAGATTACACGTCCCATTTGCAGCTAAGTAGTTCCTATTATGGCTTATGCATGACTGCATATAATTTTCCCGTCTCTGTACCAGTTAGTATTCCTATATGCTCTTTCTTTTCAACTGAATACAGGTATTTCGTCTGTTTCGCAGAGAATGATCCTATGTCTCCTTCCTGACTGGACTAGGCCTTTGCGGATAGTGCCGGCAGAACAATTGGCAGAATTCGGTACTTTTTCTGGTGAGTTTCATGCATGTTTGGTATGTGGATAAAGAAATGGAGCAGAATTCGAGGAATTGCCCGCCATAAGGTTTGTATGGTTCTGCCAATTTCACTGCTTTTCGATCAGAATCTGCCAACTTTTCGAGCATTACCCGCCAATGCCTAGACTGCACACAGGGTCTCTGCTCATGTTCAAAAGTAAGCTTCTTATACTGTATAGTCTTGACTGAATACAAGTTTCGTTTCTAGTGTGTATTTACAAGTACACCATTTCATATTGCATGGCTCCAATCAGGTTTCTTGTCTTGCTTACAGGTGAGTTCCCTTCATTGACCGTTGAAGATTGTGTCCATGTGTCTTGCCTTGTTCGCATATAAGGTTACTATATTTCTCTTTCTTGAATTCACACAGGTAATTTTGTTTTGTTTCCAGGTCGCAGTTTCCGGTTTGACTCTTTACAGACTGGATTCAGATTTCACGTCTTATTCACAAGACTGCATAGAGGACGTATTATGTTCTTGTTCGGAGGTAAGTCTCCTATACTGCTAATTCTCGACTTCAGACAGGACATTTTAGTTTAAATTGCAGTTAGAAGGTTTCTGTTTGACTCTTTTGAGCCTGGTTACTGATTGTATGTCGTATGTACAGGTGGTGTCTTGTCTTGTTCGCAGGTAAGTTTCATTGCCTTTTCTTGACTTCGTACAGTTTTTGTTGTGGTTTTACTTGCAGGTGGAAGTTTCCTGTTTGACTCTTTCGAGGCTGGATACAGATTGTACGATTTTTTGCAGGCAAGTTCCTATCGCGCCATGTGGACTGCTTCCTGGTTTCCCGTCTTGTTCTCAGCTAAGTTTTCTATATTATATTCTTTCTTCTCGCTCCAAATATACTGGCACACACAGAGACATAGACAGCAATAGCGCCTGCTCGCCTGGCCGCTCGCCTGGCCGCTCGCCTGGCCGCTCGCCCGGCCGCTCGCCCGGCCGCTCGCCCGGCCGCTCGCCCGGCCGCTCGCCCGGCCGCTCGCCCGGCCGCTCGCCCGGCCGCTCGCCCGGCCGCTCGCCCGGCCGCTCGCCCGGCCGCTCGCCCGGCCGCTCGCCCGGCCGCTCGCCCGGCCGCTCGCCCGGCCGCTCGCCCGGCCGCTCGCCCGGCCGCTCGCCCGGCCGCTCGCCCGGCCGCTCGCCCGGCCGCTCGCCCGGCCGCTCGCCCGGCCGCTCGCCCGGCCGCTCGCCCGGCCGCTCGCCCGGCCGCTCGCCTTGCCGCTCGCCCGGCCGCTCGCCCGGCCGCTCGCCGGCTCTGAGCGCCGGCTCTGAGCGCCGGCTCTGAGCTCGGGCTCTGAGCGCCGGCTATGAGCGCCGGCTCTGAGCGCCGGCTCTGAGCGCCGGCTCTGAGCGCCGGCTCTGAGCGCCGGCTCTGAGCGCCGGCTCTGAGCGCCGGCTCTGAGCGCCGGCTCTGAGCGCCGGCTCTGAGCGCCGGCTCTGAGCGCCGGCTCTGAGCGCCGGCTCTGAGCGCCGGCTCTGAGCGCCGGCTCTGAGCGCCGGCTCTGAGCGCCGGCTCTGAGCGCCGGCTCTGAGCGCCGGCTCTGAGCGCCGGCTCTGAGCGCCGGCTCTGAGCGCCGGCTCTGAGCGCCGGCTCTGAGCGCCGGCTCTGAGCGCCGGCTCTGAGCGCCGGCTCTGAGCGCCGGCTCTGAGCGCCGGCTCTGAGCGCCGGCTCTGAGCGCCGGCTCTGAGCGCCGGCTCTGAGCGCCGGCTCTGAGCGCCGGCTCTCAGCGCCGGCTCTGAGCGCCGGCTCTGAGCGCCGGCTCTGAGCGCCGGCTCTGAGCGCCGGCTCTGAGCGCCGGCTCTGAGCGCCGGCTCTGAGCGCCGGCTCTGAGCGCCGGCTCTGAGCGCCGGCTCTGAGCGCCGGCTCGCCCGGCCGCTCGCCCGGCCGCTCGCCCGGCCGCTCGCCCGGCCGCTCGCCCGGCCGCTCGCCCGGCCGCTCGCCCGGCCGCTCGCCCGGCCGCTCGCCCGGCCGCTCGCCGGCTCTGAGCGCCGGCTCTGAGCGCCGGCTCTGAGCGCCGGCTCTGAGCGCCGGCTCTGAGCGCCGGCTCTGAGCGCCGGCTCTGAGCGCCGGCTCTGAGCGCCGGCTCTGAGCGCCGGCTCTGAGCGCCGGCTCTGAGCGCCGGCTCTGAGCGTCGGCTCTGAGCGCCGGCTCTGAGCGCAGGCTCTGAGCGCAGGCTCGGAGCGCCGGCTCGGAGCGCCGGCTCTGAGCGCCGGCTCTGAGCGCCGGCTCTGAGCGCCGGCTCTGAGCGCCGGCTCGCCCGGCCGCTCGCCCGGCCGCTCGCCCGGCCGCTCGCCCGGCCGCTCGCCCGGCCGCTCGCCCGGCCGCTCGCCCGGCCGCTCGCCCGGCCGCTCGCCGGCTCTGAGCGCCGGCTCTGAGCGCCGGCTCTGAGCGCCGGCTCTGAGCGCCGGCTCTGAGCGCCGGCTCTGAGCGCCGGCTCTGAGCGCCGGCTCTGAGCGCCGGCTCTGAGCGCCGGCTCTGAGCGCCGGCTCTGAGCGCCGGCTCTGAGCGCCGGCTCTGAGCGCCGGCTCTGAGCGCCGGCTCTGAGCGCCGGCTCTGAGCGCCGGCTCTGAGCGCCGGCTCTGAGCGCCGGCTCTGAGCGCCGGCTCTGAGCGCCGGCTCTGAGCGCCGGCTCTGAGCGCCGGCTCTGAGCGCCGGCTCTGAGCGCCGGCTCTGAGCGCCGGCTCTGAGCGCCGGCTCTGAGCGCCGGCTCTGAGCGCCGGCTCTGAGCGCCGGCTCTGAGCGCCGGCTCTGAGCGCCGGCTCTGAGCGCCGGCTCTGAGCGCCGGCTCTGAGCGCCGGCTCGCCCGGCCGCTCGCCCGGCCGCTCGCCCGGCCGCTCGCCCGGCCGCTCGCCCGGCCGCTCGCCCGGCCGCTCGCCCGGCCGCTCGCCCGGCCGCTCGCCCGGCCGCTCGCCCGGCCGCTCGCCCGGCCGCTCGCCCGGCCGCTCGCCCGGCCGCTCGCCCGGCCGCTCGCCGGCTCTGAGCGCCGGCTCTGAGCGCCGGCTTTGAGCGCCGGCTCTGAGCGCCGGCTCTGAGCGCCGGCTCTGAGCGCCGGCTCTGAGCGCCGGCTCTGAGCGCCGGCTCTGAGCGCCGGCTCTGAGCGCCGGCTCTGAGCGCCGGCTCTGAGCGCGGGCTCTGAGCGCCGGCTTTGAGCGCCGGCTCTGAGCGCCGGCTCTGAGCGCCGGCTCTGAGCGCCGGCTCTGAGCGCCGGCTCTGAGCGCAGGCTCTGAGCGCAGGCTCCGAGCGCCGGCTCGGAGCGCCGGCTCTGAGCGCCGGCTCTGAGCGCCGGCTCTGAGCGCCGGCTCTGAGCGCCGGCTCGCCCAGCCGCTCGCCCGGCCGCTCGCCCGGCCGCTCGCCCGGCCGCTCGCCCGGCCGCTCGCCCGGCCGCTCGCCCGGCCGCTCGCCCGGCCGCTCGCCCGGCCGCTCGCCCGGCCGCTCGCCCGGCCGCTCGCCCGGCCGCTCGCCCGGCCGCTCGCCGGCTCTGAGCGCCGGCTCTGAGCGCCGGCTCTGAGCGCCGGCTCTGAGCTCCGGCTCTGAGCGCCGGCTCTGAGCGCCGGCTCTGAGCGCCGGCTCTGAGCGCCGGCTCTGAGCGCCGGCTCCGAGCGCCGGCTCCGAGCGCCGGCTCCGAGCGCCGGCTCTGAGCGCCGGCTCTGAGCGCCGGCTCTGAGCGCCGGCTCGCCCGGCCGCTCGCCCGGCCGCTCGCCCGGCCGCTCGCCCGGCCGCTCGCCCGGCCGCTCGCCCGGCCGCTCGCCCGGCCGCTCGCCCGGCCGCTCGCCCGGCCGCTCGCCCGGCCGCTCGCCGGCTCTGAGCGCCGGCTCTGAGCGCCGGCTCGCCCGGCCGCTCGCCCGGCCGCTCGCCCGGCCGCTCGCCCGGCCGCTCGCCCGGCCGCTCGCCCGGCCGCTCGCCCGGCCGCTCGCCCGGCCGCTCGCCCGGCCGCTCGCCCGGCCGCTCGCCCGGCCGCTCGCCCGGCCGCTCGCCGGCTCTGAGCGCCGGCTCTGAGCGCCGGCTCTGAGCGCCGGCTCTGAGCGCCGGCTCTGAGCGCCGGCTCTGAGCGCCGGCTCTGAGCGCCGGCTCTGAGCGCCGGCTCTGAGCGCGGGCTCTGAGCGCCGGCTTTGAGCGCCGGCTCTGAGCGCCGGCTCTGAGCGCCGGCTCTGAGCGCCGGCTCTGAGCGCCGCCTCTGAGCGCCGGCTCTGAGCGCCGGCTCTGAGCGCCGGCTCTGAGCGCCGGCTCTGAGCGCCGGCTCTGAGCGCCGGCTCTGAGCGCCGGCTCTGAGCGCCGGCTCTGAGCGCCGGCTCTGAGCGCCGGCTCTGAGCGCCGGCTCTGAGGGCCGGCTCTGAGCGCCGGCTCTGGGCGCCGGCTCTGGGCGCCGGCTCTGGGCGCCGGCTCTGAGCGCCGCCTCTGAGCGCCGGCTTTGAGCGCCGGCTCTGAGCGCCGGCTCTGAGCGCCGGCTCTGAGCGCCGGCTCTGAGCGCCGGCTCGCCCGGCCGCTCGCCCGGCCGCTCGCCCGGCCGTTAGCCCGGCCGCTCGCCCGGCCGCTCGCCCGGCCGCTCGCCGGCTCTGAGCGCCGGCTCTGAGCGCCGGCTCTGAGCGCCGGCTCTGAGCGCCGGCTCTGAGCGCCGGCTCTGAGCGCCTGCTCTGAGCGCCGGCTCTGAGCGCCGGCTCTGAGCGCCGGCTCTGAGCGCCGGCTCTGAGCGCCGGCTCTGAGCGTCGGCTCTGAGCGCCGGCTCGGAGCGCCGGCTCCGAGCGCCGGCTCCGAGCGCCGGCTCTGAGCGCCGGCTCTGAGCGCCGGTTCGCCCGGCCGCTCGCCCGGCCGCTCTTCCGGCCGCTCGCCCGGCCGCTCGCCCGGCCGCTCGCCCGGCCGCTCGCCCGGCCGCTCGCCCGGCCGCTCGCCCGGCCGCTCGCCCGGCCGCTCGCCCGCCCGCTCGCCCGGCCGCTCGCCCGGCCGCTCGCCCGGCCGCTCGCCCGCCCGCTCGCCCGGCCGCTCGCCGGCTCTGAGCGCCGGCTCTGAGCGCCGGCTCTGAGCGCCGGCTCTGAGCGCCGGCTCTGAGCGCCGGCTCTGAGCGCCGGCTCTGAGCGCCGGCTCTGAGCGCCGGCTCTGAGCGCCGGCTCTGAGCGCCGGCTCTGAGCGCCGGCTCTGAGCGCCGGCTCTGAGCGCCGGCTCTGAGCGCCGGCTCTGAGAGCCGGCTCTGAGCGCCGGCTCTGAGCGCCGGTTCTGAGCGCCGGCTCTGAGCGCCGGCTCTGAGCGCCGGGTCTGAGCGCCGGCTCTGAGCGCCGGCTCTGAGCGCCGGCTCTGAGCGCCGGCTCTGAGCGCCGGCTCTCAGCGCCGGCTCTCAGCGCCGGCTCTTAGCGCCGGCTCTGAGCGCCGGCTCTGAGCGCCGGCTCTGAGCGCCGGCTCTGAGCGCCGGCTCTGAGCGCCGGCTCTGAGCGCCGGCTCTGAGCGCCGGCTCTGAGCGCCGGCTCTGAGCGCCGGCTCTGAGCGCCGGCTCTGAGCGCCGGCTCGCCCGGCCGCTCGCCCGGCCGCTCGCCCGGCCGCTCGCCCGGCCGCTCGCCCGGCCGCTCGCCCGGCCGCTCGCCCGGCCGCTCGCCCGGCCGCTCGCCCGGCCGCTCGCCGGCTCTGAGCGCCGGCTCTGAGCGCCGGCTATGAGCGCCGGCTCTGAGCGCCGGCTCTGAGCGCCGGCTCTGAGCGCCGGCTCTGAGCGCCGGCTCTGAGCGCCGGCTCTGAGCGCCGGCTCTGAGCGCCGGCTCTGAGCGCCGGCTCTGAGCGCCGGCTCTGAGCACCGGCTCCCAGCGCCGGCTCCGAGCGCCGGCTCCGAGCGCCGGCTCTGAGCGCCGGCTCTGAGCGCCGGCTCTGAGCGCCGGCTCTGAGCGCCGGCTCTGAGCGCCGGCTCTGAGCGCCGGCTCTAAGCGCCGGCTCTGAGCGCCGGCTTCTGAGCGCCGGCTCTGAGCGCCGGCTCGCCCGGCCGCTCGCGCGGCCGCTCGCCCGGCCGCTCGCCCGGCCGCTCGCCCGGCCGCTGGCCCAGCCGCTCGCCCGGCCGCTCGCCCGGCCGCTCGCCCGGCCGCTCGCCCGGCCGCTCGCCCGGCCGCTCGCCCGCTCTAAGCGCCGGCTCTGAGCGCCGGCTCTGAGCGCCGGCTCTGAGCGCCGGCTCTGAGCGCCGGCTCTGAGCGCCGGCTCTGAGCGCCGGCTCTGAGCGCCGGCTCTGAGCGCCGGCTCTGAGCGCCGGCTCTGAGCGCCGGCTCTGAGCGCCGGCTCTGAGGGCCGGCTCTGAGCGCCGGCTCTGGGCGCCGGCTCTGGGCGCCGGCTCTGGGCGCCGGCTCTAAGCGCCGGCTCTGAGCGCCGGCTCTGAGCGCCGGCTCTGAGCGCCGGCTCTGAGCGCCGGCTCTGAGCGCCGGCTCTGAGCAGGGAGTAGTACAATACCGGGAGGTGACACGGCCACACATCCGGGATTACGAGCTTTGC
Source organism: Sycon ciliatum (assembly GCF_964019385.1). Lineage (NCBI taxonomy): Eukaryota > Metazoa > Porifera > Calcarea > Leucosolenida > Sycettidae > Sycon > Sycon ciliatum. Next base: position 31,495,593 of record NC_088647.1, read on the forward strand.
CTCACAAAAAAAATACAAACCGCGCGAAAATTCAAATTTTTGCTCTTTTGACAGCGCTGAGAAACCTTCAAATAGTGACGAGAAGACCAGACGTATCCCTTCGTGACAAGCTGCCACTTGTTCTTTTCAGCTCGAGCCTTTTTTGGGAGCTACTCTGGTACATCGTCCACACTGCTGCCAAGTCTCGACTTCCCAAAATGGATGGAAGTGACGAATATGGAGGACTTTATCCTTTGTAAGTAACGTGATGGAATTTTCTCATCTTGACATGGTGTAACACGAACCTGAATTTCTCATTTGGACCCACTCGGACACCTCACCAAGTTGGGATATTTCGAAAGTATACCTATTTGTCTACCATTCTACTTCATCTCAACGTGTTAGCTTATGTAACTCTTTGTAAAACTCATTCTGAAAATTTTGAAACTTATTAATTTGTATAGACTTGAACATAATGTTCAAGATCACTTGTTTTCAGCACTGAATGAGGCCAGGCCTGCTTGCTTTGTTGCTTTTTTAACCCCCAGAACCCGTGGACAGAAGAGGAAGAGCGACGACTTGGGTGCGGCTGCGAAGTCTGCCTGCCCAACGCCAATTGCTCCTCACCCAAAAAGTAAACAAATTATATAGCAGGAGTGGTTTCAAGTGGTTTCAAGTGGTTTCAAGTGGTTTCAATGCATTTTGTTTTGGGGATGTTGGTGTGTACTTATGCAGTCCTAGCGTGTTGAGCAATAGCAATCATGAGAAGGGTATAATTCTGCAATACAACATTGTTGATTATAAATATGACACTGAAGCAATACTGAAACTACGTTTTGGGGTTGTATTTGTTTTCATGCGTGTTCTACAGCGCACCCCATTGACGAAGATCATCCTTGTATAGACGATGATAAATACTCTCATCTGACAAGGTTAGTTGCACAGTTCTACCATATGTGTAAGGTGGACGTCGGATATAACATGGCTTATCTCTTTTTGGTATGCCATCTACTGCACAGAACACGTCATCAGAAGTCACTGCCTGCTGCGAATAACAGCGCATCGTGTATGACAATCTCTTCACCAACAAGTGCTACCCGTAAGTCAGACAGCAGAGTACAGTCATTCAATAATAGCCAAGTAAGCCCATGCTTTATATGCTTATATGACAATAAGCTGATGGAGGAAAAACAGATCCAATTACATGAAAGTACGCCCAAAAAAGCAACGGCCAAACACGCACACACCAGAACAATTTCAATGCTCTTCATGCACACCAACTAGGCTTATAAATCTGCACAGTGTACGTAAATGAAATATCTTATCCGCAGATCGCATCTGACTTGTTTGATAAAACCTGCAGCAAAACAAAAGCACAACACAGACATATCGATGAAGCCTGTGTGGTTTTATGTTTGTTCTGATTCATACAGCCTCTTGTCCATCGTCACATGAAGAACATGGACAGCCGCAAGCTGGAAATGATTTCTCAACAGCAGAGAAGAACGATACTTTCTGACATGTCACATGACAATCGACATGGCAACAGCGAATCCTAGCGCGACTTGCCGTGCTTTGAATCAGCCACTGAAGACCTGTGAGCGCTTGCAGGTCTCCGATTTTCCAATCGGAGCACGCCCAGGCGTGCTCCGATTGAATCGGAGCACGCCTAGGCGTGCTCCGATTCAGCCATCAGAGGCCGCTTTTTTTTGCTGTGAGAACCAGGAAACGATGACCAAGAAGGACCTGATCCTGAAGAAGGATGATGACGGCCGCGATTTTGTGGAACTGGCAACGGATTTCTGTACTAAGAACCATCAAGGCGGGATTGCGAGCCGTGATAAACCAAGCGACGGTCGCATCCAGCAGCCAGAGCAAGTCCATGCCGTAAAGCTGTTGCTGGAGTCTCTCAGCCCGAAGAGCGAGAGACTGTTTCAGATGGCATCTCGCTCTGTAAAGCCCGGAACGCAAGCCTTCAATGGTTTACCGCTGGGTAAGAACACCATAAAGGCTATGATGAAAAGGATCTCCAACAAAGCCAACCTCTCGAGATCCTACACAAATCATTGTGTCCGCGCAACAGCAGTGCAGAAGCTTGTGGATGCGGGCGTGTCGGAGACAGCGATCATGGGGACGACGGGACATCGCCAGGTCCAGTCGTTGACCGCATATGCCAACAGGAATTCAGAACAAAAGAGAAAAGAGATGGCTGCAGTTCTGGATGGAGAGTCTCCAACTGCAACCAATGCTGCTACCCGTGCTCTTACAGCGCCAACAACGAGCGTTCAGCGATCACAGCAGCAGACTGAGTTCCACGATCCCGACATTGATGAGTACATCGCAACTTGTGACCCAACAGTGCAATCCCCAACTCACCAACGGTCTCTGATGCAGAAAGCTACGAAGACCATCAACTTTTCCGGAGCTCAGTTTGGTGCAAACTGCAATGTTCACCTGCACCTGTAGGCTGTAGGCTGTAGTCACTGCGAAGAAGAGAAGCTGAACTGACCTGGTTTTTAGCTGACATGTGTGAAGTACTACATGTAGTAGTACTAGTAGTACGAAGTAGTTCGTGCAATGCATGTCAGAAATGGTATCAAAGCATTCGTACTCGGACTCAAGTGCTAGAATCGGAGCCCTCCGCGCTAGCGCGCGTCGGGCTCCGATTCCGCACTTTCGTCCTCGTACTCATGCTCGATTCCATACATCACGTTCACACCCTTGACACAGACTTGCGTCATAGTGACATTTGCGAATAGCTGCCCCTGCAGTATAAAATTTATTTTATTTTGTGTTTCTCTCTGACGACTATAGCATCTGGATTCGGAATAGCCTTACTATCTTGAGACGGGTCAGCCATACCTGAAACATGTTGTTCATTGTGACTAAAACTTGAGTCAACATTATCTATTCCCCTAGAAACGACGTGAATAACTAAATGTAATACAAATTAAATTAGGAAGAAAATTTCACTCTTACAAGCCGCCCACGTAAATACTGGACACACTGAAGGTACCCGTGCGAAGGCCAGCTGCTACTTGATATCCTTCGTAGGATTCATCCTCATCACTCAGCAAAGACTGATGGATTCGTTCCCTACATCGTCAAAACAAACTTCAAAAAGTACTGCTCGAAAACTTCTTGACAGCATTCTGCCACTCTCTTCAAGTCGTTCTATGAATTTTTTTGAAAAATGCTACGAAATGCTACGATAAATGGTACGCGAAGTACGATATTTCGTGACGTTTCCCGGGACACAGCGCGCGAAGTACGATATTTCGTGACGTTTCCCGGGACACAGCGCTCCACAGAAAAGTGACCTGAGGCAAAGCTCGCCCGCCTGAATGTGTGGCCGTGTCACCTCCCGGTATTGTACTACTCCCTGGCTCTGAGCGCCGGCTCTGAGCGCCGGCTCTGAGCGCCGGCTCTGAGCGCCGGCTCTGAGCGCCGGCTCTGAGCGCCGGCTCTGAGCGCCGGCTCTGAGCGCCGGCTCTGAGCGCCGGCTCTGAGCGCCGGCTCTGAGCGCCGGGCGAGCGGCCGCTCGCCCGGCCGCTCGCCCGGCCGCTCGCCCGGCCGCTCGCCCGGCCGCTCGCCCGGCCGCTCGCCCGGCCGCTCGCCCGGCCGCTCACCCGGCCGCTCGCCCGGCCGCTCGCCCGGCCGCTCGCCCGGCCGCTCGCCCGGCCGCTCGCCGGCTCTGAGCGCCGCCTCTGAGCGCCGGCTCTGAGCGCCGGCTCTGAGCGCCGGCTCTGAGCGCCGGCTCGCCCGGCCGCTCGCCCGGCCGCTCGCCCGGCCGCTCGCCGGCTCTGAGCGCCGGCTCTGAGCGCCGGCTCTGAGCGCCGGCTCTGAGCGCCGGCTCTGAGCGCCGGCTCTGAGCGCCGGCTCTGAGCGCCGGCTCTGAGCGCCTGCTCTGAGCGCCGGCTCTGAGCGCCGGCTATGAGCGCCGGCTCTGAGCGCCGGCTCTGAGCGCCGGCTCTGAGCGCCGGCTCTGAGCGCCGGCTCGGAGCGCCGGCTTCGAGCGCCGGCTCCGAGCGCCGGCTCGCCCGGCCGCTCGCCCGGCCGCTCGCCCGGCCGCTCGCCCGGCCGCTCGCCCGGCCGCTCGCCCGGCCGCTCGCCCGGCCGCTCGCCCGGCTGCTCGCCCGGCCGCTCGCCGGCTCTGAGCGCCGCCTCTGAGCGCCGGCTCTGAGCGCCGGCTCTTAGCGCCGGCTCTGAGCGCCGGCTCTGAGCGCCGGCTCTGAGCGCCGGCTCTGAGCGCCGGCTCTGAGCGCCGGCTCGCCCGGCCGCTCGCCCGGCCGCTCGCCCGGCCGCTCGCCCGGCCGCTCGCCCGGCCGCTCGCCCGGCCGCTCGCCCGGCCGCTCGCCCGGCCGCTCGCCCGGCCGCTCGCCCGGCCGCTCGCCCGGCCGCTCGTCCGGCCGCTCGCCCGGCCGCTCGCCCGGCCGCTCGCCGGCTCTGAGCGCCGGCTCTGAGCGCCGGCTTTGAGCGCCGGCTCTGAGCGCCGGCTCTGAGCGCCGGCTCTGAGCGCCGGCTCTGAGCGCCGGCTCTGAGCGCCGGCTCTGAGCGCCGGCTCTGAGCGCCGGCTCTGAGCGCCGGCTCTGAGCGCCGGCTCTGAGCGCCGGCTCCGAGCGCCGGCTCCGAGCGCCGGCTCCGAGCGCCGGCTCTGAGCGCCGGCTCTGAGCGCCGGCTCGCCCGGCCGCTCGCCCGGCCGCTCGCCCGGCCGCTCGCCCGGCCGCTCGCCGGCTCTGAGCGCCGCCTCTGAGCGCCGGCTCTGAGCGCCGGCTCTGAGCGCCGGCTCTGAGCGCCGGCTCTGAGCGCCGGCTCTGAGCGCCGGCTCGCCCGGCCGCTCGCCCGGCCGCTCGCCCGGCCGCTCGCCCGGCCGCTCGCCCGGCCGCTCGCCGGCTCTGAGCGCCGGCTCTGAGCGCCGGCTCTGAGCGCCGGCTCTGAGCGCCGGCTCTGAGCGCCGGCTCTGAGCGCCGGCTCTGAGCGCCGGCTCTGAGCGCCGGCTCTGAGCGCTGGCTCTGAGCGCCGGCTCCGAGCGCCGGCTCCGAGCGCCGGCTCTGAGCGCCGGCTCTGAGCGCCGGCTCTGAGCGCCGGCTCGCCCGGCCGCTCGCCCGGCCGCTCGCCCGGCCGCTCGCCCGGCCGCTCGCCCGGCCGCTCGCCCGGCCGCTCGCCCGGCCGCTCGCCCGGCCGCTCGCCCGGCCGCTCGCCCGGCCGCTCGCCCGGCCGCTCGCCGGCTCTGAGCGCCGGCTCTGAGCGCCGGCTCTGAGCGCCGGCTCTGAGCGCCGGCTCGCCCGGCCGCTCGCCCGGCCGCTCGCCCGGCCGCTCGGCCGGCCGCTCGCCTGGCCGCTCGCCCAGCCGCTCGCCGGCTCTGAGCGCCGGCTCTGAGCGCCGGCTCTGAGCGCCGGCTCTGAGCGCCGGCTCTGAGCGCCGGCTCTGAGCGCCGGCTCTGAGCGCCGGCTCGGCCGGCCGCTCGCCCGGCCGCTCGCCCGGCCGCTCGCCCGGCCGCTCGCCCGTCCGCTCGCCCGGCCGCTCGCCCGTCCGCTCGCCCGGCCGCTCGCCCGGCCGCTCGCCCGACCGCTCGCCCGGCCGCTCGCCCGGCCGCTCGCCCGGCCGCTCGCCCGGCCGCTCGCCCGGCCGCTCGCCCGGCCGCTCGCCCGGCCGCTCGCGCCGGCCGCTCGCGCCGGCCGCTCGCGCCGGCCGCTCGCGCCGGCTCTGAGCGTCGGCTCTGAGCGCCGGCTCTGAGCGCCGGCTCTGAGCGCCGGCTCTGAGCGCCGGCTCTGAGCGCCGGCTCTGAGCGCCGGCTCTGAGCGCCGGCTCCGAGCGCCGGCTCCGAGCGCCGGCTCCGAGCGCCGGCTCCGAGCGCCGGCTCCGAGCGCCGGCTCCGAGCGCCGGCTCCGAGCGCCGGCTCCGAGCGCCGGCTCCGAGCGCAGGCTCCGAGCGCCGGCTCTGAGCGCCGGCTCTGAGCGGAGGCTCTGAGCGCCGGCTCTGAGCGCGCCGGCTCTGAGCGCGCCGGCTCTGAGCGCGCCGGCTCTGAGCGCGCCGGCTCTGAGCGCGCCGGCTCTGAGCGCGCCGGCTCTGAGCGCGCCGGCTCTGAGCGTGCCGGCTCTGAGCGCGCCGGCTCTGAGCGCGCCGGCTCTGAGCGCGCCGGCTCTGAGCGCGCCGGCTCTGAGCGCGCCGGCTCTGAGCGCGCCGGCTCTGAGCGCGCCGGCTCTGAGCGCGCCGGCTCTGAGCGCGCCGGCTCTGAGCGCGCCGGCTCTGAGCGCGCCGGCTCTGAGCGCGCCGGCTCTGAGCGCGCCGGGTCTGAGCGCGCCGGCTCTGAGCGCGCCGGCTCTGAGCGCGCCGGCTCTGAGCGCGCCGGCTCTGAGCGCGCCGGCTCTGAGCGCGCCGGCTCTGAGCGCGCCGGCTCTGAGCGCGCCGGCTCTGAGCGCGCCGGCTCTGAGCGCGCCGGATCTGAGCGCGCCGGATCTGAGCGCGCCGGCTCTGAGCGCGCCGGCTCTGAGCGCGCCGGCTCTGAGCGCGCCGGCTCTGAGCGCGCCGGCTCTGAGCGCGCCGGCTCTGAGCGCGCCGGCTCTGAGCGCCGGCTCGGAGCGCCGGCTCGGAGCGCCGGCTCGGAGCGCCCGCTCGGAGCGCCGGCTCGGAGCGCCGGCTCGGAGCGCCGGCTCGGAGCGCCGGCTCGGAGCGCCGGCTCTGAGCGCTTTTGTTTCTGTTGTTGGTGCTGTTGTTGCTGTTGCTGCTGCTGTTGTTGCTGTTGTTGTTGCGGAGATGTCATGTCGATAAAAGTCAACAGTATTCGCTCTGTTGAGCAATGTCGCTCCGGCAGCAGATCTCACAACTTCAGTTGTCATGTTGGTACCGGACATGTCCTTAAACTGTGTCCAGAAAGGTAAGCGAACATTACCATCCAGAGAAGATGCTTGTTATCATACGTGTTATGATTTTGTAACGTCCCATTCTGGTTCACAAACTTGGGCTCACTCATTTACTCGAACGTTTTCTCTTTCTTGATGCTTCTCACTAATGTGCCCAATTTTTATACTCTTTCTTGTCGATATTCTTGCTATGATTCATCTTGTCTTTATTGTTCTCATTATCGTTTCCATTCTTGTTCTCATTATAGTTCCTATTCTTGTTCTTATTATTGTTCCCAGTCTTGTGCTCATTCTTGGTCACATTCTAGTTCCCATTTTTGTTTTCATTCTTGTTTTGATTTCTTTTCTCTCTTTCTAGTTCTAATTTCTGTTCTCATTTCTCTTTGTTCTCCTTCATTATCGTATTTTGGTGCTTATTGTTCTTTTTCCCATCCTGTTGCTGTTGCTGTTGCTGATCGCTAGCTGCTCGCTGGCCACTCGGCTGGCCTCTCTCCTGGCCATTCGCCTGGCCGCTCGCCTGGCCGCTCGCCTGGCCGCTCGCCTGGCCGCTCGACTGGCCGCTCGCCTGGCCGCTCTCCTGGCCGCTCGCCTGGCCGCTCGGCTTTGAGCGCCGGCTCTGAGCGCTTTTGTTGCTGTTGTTGTTGCTGTTGTTGCTGTTGCTGTTGCTGCTGCTGTTGTTGCTGTTGTTGTTGCGGAGATGTCATTTCGATAGAAGTCAACAATATTCGCTCTGTTGAGCAATGTCGCTCCGGCAGCAGATCTCACAACTTCAGTTGTCATGTTGGTACCGGACATGACCTTAAAGGGGAAGTATACCCTAAAATCAAAGTTTCACCAGTTGTAGTCTTCTGGGTGCTGAGTCGAATGGTCTTGGTCCGAGGAAGCTGCGACGCTCCCTTCCTACTTGAATCCCAATCGAACTCGCGCACTTCCACCGAAACTGGGTGACTGCGCCCTACTAGATGGGGATTTGTATGCAAAATGTCACTAAAAGCGCCATTTCGTTCTTATAAAAGAACGGATGACCGCGATTGGCCCATATGTTGTAGTCTTTTGGACGCTGAGTCGACTGGTTTTGGTCCGAAAAGGCTGCGATGCAGCGTTCCTCCTTTATTCCCAATCGAACATGGTTGAACAAGTGGTCACGTGCTCCTGGGTGCCCAAATGACCTGGTCACCTCGCCAGCAGGCGACAACTTTCACACCAAGGTTCAACTCGAGTTCAACTCGAGTGACGGGATTGCACCCAAAAAAGGTCAAACAGGCTAGTAAGTTGTACCCTGCAGGCACGGTGACCAGGTGACTGGTGTACGCAGGAGCACGTGACCGCTTGTTCAACCATGTTCGATTGGGAATAAAGGAGGAACGCTGCATCGCAGCCTTTTCGGACCAAAACCAGTCGACTCAGCGTCCAAAAGACAACAACATATGGGCCAATCGCGGTCATCCGTGCTTTTATAAGAACGAAATGGCGCTTTTAGTGACATTTTGCATACAAATCCCCATCTAGTAGGGCGCAGTCACCCAGTTTCGGTGGAAGTGCGCGAGTTCGATTGGGATTCAAGTAGGAAGGGAGCGTCTCAGCTTTCTCGGACCAAGACCATTCGACTCAGCACCCCGAAGACTACAACTGGTGAAAATTTGATTTTAGGGTATACTTCCCCTTTAAACTGTGTCCAGAAAGGTAAGCGAACATTACCATCCAGAAAAGATGCCTGTTATCATACGTGTTATGATTTTGTAACGTCCCATTCTGGTTTACAAACTTGGTCTCACTCATTTACTCGAGCGTTTTTTCTTTCTTGATGCTTCTCACTAATGTGCCCAATTTCTATACTCTTTCTTGTCGATGTTCTTGCTATGATTCATCTTATCTTTCTTGTTCTCATTATAGTTTCCATTCTTGTTCTCATTATACTTTCCATTCTTGTTCTCATTATACTTTCCATTCTTGTTTTTATTATACTTTCCATTCTTGTTCTCATTCTTGTTCTCATTTCTTTTCTCTCTTTCTAGTTCTAATTTCTGTTCTCATTCCTCTTTGTTCTCCTTCATTATCGTATTTTGGTGCTTCTAGTTCTTTTCCCATCCTGTTGCGGTTGCTGTTGCTGATGGCTGGCTGCTCGCTGGCCGCTCGGCTGGCCGCTTACTTGGCCGCTCGCCTGGCTGCTCGCCTGGCCGCTCGGCTGGCCGCTCTCCTGGCCGCTCGCCTGGCCGCTCGCCTGGCTGCTCGCCTGGCCGCTCGCCTGGCAGCTCGCCTGGCCGCTCGCCTGGCCGCTCGCCTCTGAGCGCCGGCTCTGGCCGCTGGCTCTGAGCGCCGGCTCTGAGCGCCGGCTCTGAGTGTAACAGTATAGACTTGATTGATTGGAGAATTCGTCGAATGATGTTCAAACCAGAGGTTATAAAGCAAAAGAAAGGTGAGAACCGCAGGAGTGAGAATAGTAGGAACACAAGGTGTTACCATAAGACAAGCAAGAAGTGTCAAGGTAAAACTATTACACTCTCCCGGCCTCATAGGAAGCCCAAGGTTCTATTAGATAACACAATCCAGTTAGGAGATGCAATTGTGGAAAGGGGAATATTAAATAATCACTCATGCACATGCATAACCACATTGAAGTGTAATCCAACTCAACTTCATCACTCTCACAAGGAGATGACGCAAAACTATATCAGTCTATAACATAATTATTAACTATCTCAGTAAGAGATGCATATGGCTCAGCCCAGTTAGATCAAGGCTGCTGTCGTTGTGAGGCTAGATAGTTCTGCAGCGGTTTAATATTCCGACCAGACTCATCACATAGGTTGCCAGCGGGCTCCCACGTAGCTTCGCTGCTGGGGTAACCCTTCCAATGCACCAGGAAGTGTTGCTCACCACTGCGGTGTCGGTGATTCAAAACGGCTTCGACAACATAGCGTGTGTGTCCATCTAGATCTGTGAAGGGCGGAGGCGGGGGTTGGTGTCTTCCAGGAATCGTGTTCTCTTCGTAGCGTTTAAGAGCAGTGACATTAAACACGGGATGGCAGCGAAGTTCACGGGGTAGTTCCAAGCGAAAAGCATTCGCTCCAATCTTAGCCTGGATACGATACGGACCAAACCACTTGGGTTGCAACTTCCGAGAGGGCTGGCCACGAGCTTCCGGGGTCAGTAGAAAGTCTCTGTAGACAAGAACGCTATCACCAACCTTCAAATCACTGGGCGTTCTCGTCTGGTCTGCGTATAGAGCTTGCCTTGCCTGGGCGTCGAGCATAGCATCTCGAGCTATCCTTAGTGCGGCTTCCTGCTCATGAAGCCAATCGACCGAATCACTCCTTTCCCCTCCCGTAAGAATGAATTCGGGCGGGGACTTAGGGTCAAACCCATAGTTCAGATAGAACGGTGTATTAGCTACAGATGACTGTTGTGAACTATTTATTGCAAACTCGCAGAGTGGTAGAAGCGAATCCCAATTGTCCTGTCTCAAGTTCACAAATGCTCTTAGAACATCTCCCACTTGCCGGTTAACTCTCTCTGTCAAACCATCCGTTTGAGGGTGGTTAGCAGTGCTGAATGCCAATTTAGTTCCTAGCTGAGAGAATACTTCTTTGAAAAAAGCTGCAGTGAATCGTGGATCGCGATCGGAAACAATGGTTGAGCTCAGCCCGTGCAGACGAAACACGTTTTGAATGTACAGTTGAGCGCTGCCCTTAGCATCAATCTTCGAGTTTGTTGGAACAAGATGTACGCATTTCGTAAGTCGGTCCACAAAGGTGTAAATTGCGTCGAAGCCACGAGAAGTAAGGGGCAATCCAACAATAAAATCCATTGAGATATCCTGCCAAGGACTATTAGGTATTGGAAGTGACTGGAGAAGCCCTGTTCGTGGCTGACCTCCCTTCGTTCGCTGGCAGAGATCACAGGTTTTGACAAATCTCTTGATATCGAGACCCATTCGGGGCCAGTAGAAAAAACGTGCTAGGCGGAAGTACGTTCGATCACGACCCGGGTGGCCAGCCGTTGCACACTCATGGTGTTCTTGAATGAGCTTTAACCGGACACCGCACTGTGGTATGCACAACCGGTTATTGGGGGATGCCTTGAGGTACAAGCGATCAGTGGATTCGTCCCAATAATAGCGATCATGCAAATTATCTCGGAGAGAATGCTTCAATCTTTCTATGATGGGAGTTAGCTCTTTGTCTCTCTGGTAGGCATCTGATATTGTATTGGACACGTCATCATTCATTGCTAAAGCATACTCAATAGCATTCAAACGTGGTACTGCATTCTCCACGAGGTTACTCTCATGGAGATCTGGGCGACGCGAAAGGGGATCTGCAGGGTTCTCTCTGCCGGGTCTGTGACGGACTGTGTAGTTATAGTCAGCTAGGAATTCAACCCATCGCGCCTCTCTCTTTGTAATGCTTGGTTTTGTTTTCAGATAAACTACCGCCATGTTGTCTGTAATGACCTCAAAGTGTTGAAAGAGGTAGATGCGCCAGGTCTTTAGCGCAAACACTACGGCCAATGTTTCTCTTTCTGTAGCTGTATAATTCTGTTCCGCAGCAGACAATTTTCGGCTAGCATAAGCCACTGGATGCCAGGCATCTTCCTCTAGTTCTTGGAGAAGAACACATCCCAAGGCGAAATCGCTTGCATCTGTTACCACTCTGAATGGTCGGTTCACATCAGCCAGCCGCAATAGGGGCGCATTCAACAAGGCATGCTTTAGCGATTCAAAGGCATGTTGCCGAGAGCTGTTCCACTCGAATCGTGCATGTTTTCCCGTTATCTCCTCTAAGTTCTTAGAGAGCGATGAGTATTGATCTATGAATCGCCTAAAATAATTCGTAAATCCAAGAAATTGCCTCACCTCTGTGACGGAAGTCGGAGCGGGCCAGACCTTTACTGCGGCAATCTTGTCTGGGTCAGGGGCGATGTGCAGTCCATCGATGCAATGTCCCAGGAACCGCACACTCTCCACGCCAAATTCACATTTTGACCGTTTGCAAAATAACTGGTTGTCCCGGAGCACGCTCAATACCGACCGGACATGCTGCATATGCTCCGACCACGTTTTGCTGAAGATGAGTATGTCATCTAGGAACACGACTACGAACTCCCTCAGATATGGTTGAAGAATCGTATTCATCATGGATTGAAATGTTGCCGGTGCATTGGTGAGACCAAATCCCATGACCCTAAATTGGTAATGCCCAAAGGGAGTGTTAATCGCGGTTTTGGGCACGTCCTCAGCTTGAATGCGAATCTGATTATACCCTGATCGGAGGTCTAGTTTCGTGAAGTACCTAGCGCCCTGTACGGTATCGAATAAATCATCCACATTGGGCAAGCACGCCTTGTTCTTAACAGTTATCTTGTTTAGCTCCCTCCAATCGCAGACCATGCGTAACGAACCATCAGCTTTCTTGACAAAAAACACCGGTGCACCAAAGGGGGACTTACTTGGTTCTACGAAACCCTTTTTCAAGAGTTCTGTGAGCTGTTTCTTCAATTCCTCCATTTCTGGCCTGGGCAGGCGATAGGCAGGTCGCGATGGGGGTGATGAGCCTTCCTCCAGGCGGATTTCGTGGTCTACAGACCTCTCTGGTGGGAGTCTAGCTGGCAGATCATCCGGGAAAAGATCGTCATAGTCACGGAACATGGCCTTGAGATCTGGGTGCTCGTTCTGAGTGGATTTGTCGGGAGGTTCCTTGCCAATGCCGTCTTCTACGCTGACCCACGCCAGAACACCTTCGTCTCCACTCCTAAGGGCATGCCTAGCCTGACGACCAGATATGAACATCGCCTCCACAGGAGCGGTCGGTTCGCTTTGACTGGGCGACGCACAAGGCAAACCATTCGAGTTCAACCTGACTTCATTCGTCCGGAAGTTTATGTCTGGATTGTTACGCGTTAACCAAGGTTTCCCCAATATAGCGTCATAACGATGAAGGGGGAACACCGTGAAGGTTTGGTTATCGCTGAAGTCGCCTACGATAACCTTCAATTCATGGGTCGTCTCCATGGGAAACGAGCTTGATGCTCCATCAGCCAGCGTGACATTCAGGTTTTCCGAGCCAATTTCGGTTGGCAGGTTAACTCTCCTGGCAAACTGTTCGGCAATGAAATCATGGGTCGAGCCCGAATCTATTAACATAAGCGCGCGACGACCGTTGATTTTGCCTTCTACACGCAGGAGCTCATGTTCCGTTTCCACATTGACGCTGGTAACCTGGGCCTCAATAGTTGGTGTAACATCTCGCTTGAAATTGGCTTCGGAGCATTCAGCATCATCGTCAACATCCTCCACAGCGAGGCTACTGAATCGGTTACGGGTAGAGACGGAGCACACACTACACGCAGGTGATGCCTTTTCTTGCTGCGTCAGTAATCGCATCGGCCTTACTGACGTCCACCGTTTGGGTGATCTCGATGCTGCGGGCAATTCTGGGCCATATGGCCTGGTCGACGACATGCGAAGCAGCCCCCCTGGGCTCGTAATGTCTCACGTTCCTCGGGGCTTAGTTTTGTTAGCTTTTTGCTACCTGATGGTGGTGCGAATCCCGGCGCGGTCGCCAGTGGTGGTCTGCGCTGAAATCGGCTGTCTGAGGCGACTGCTAGCGCTGACTGAACGGCGGCTGACAGTGTAGTGGGGTGTTCCTTCACTACCAAGGTCCGCATGTTACCGTGCAGGCCGTTGACAAATAGCAAGGCTCTGGAGAGTTCGTCAAGTTCCGGCACCTGTAAACTTAGCCGAGAAAACTCCGTTACGTACGATTCAATTGACCCACGCTGTTGGATAGAGAACATATCCAACCGCACTCTTTCCCCATCATAGTGCGGGCCATACACTCGCGCTAGGGCGCTTTTCAAAGAATGCCAATCCGAAAATTGCTCACCTGCTTCCAGGGAAGAAATTAGCCAAAGACGCGCATTCCCAGCGAGGTAGCTAGCCGCAAAGTTAACTTGGCTCTCCGGGTCACCTTGAGGTGAGCACTTCAAGGCTAACTCGACCGTAAATACCCATTCTTTGAACTCGGAAGGGTTGCCATGGAAAACATTCGGTTCTCTGGTAACGCGTTTGACGCTCGGGCTTGTCTGGGAGAGAGAACGCGATCGACACTGGGCTAGATCCGGAGGACTTGAGCTTGATGTAGCAGGTAATTGATGTCGTCCAACTGTAGCAGCCACGTTGTCCCGAGCGCGGCGGATCTCACGGAAAGCGGCGTATAGCAGAGCAGTAGCGGCCAGGAGCACAAGGCACGTCAAAGGGCAAACGATGATCTCAACCATCCTCAAGCTACCAGTGTAACAGTATAGACTTGATTGATTGGAGAATTCGTCGAATGATGTTCAAACCAGAGGTTATAAAGCAAAAGAAAGGTGAGAACCGCAGGAGTGAGAATAGTAGGAACACAAGGTGTTACCATAAGACAAGCAAGAAGTGTCAAGGTAAAACTATTACACTGAGCGCCGGCTCTGAGCGCCGGTTCTGAGCGCCGGCTCTGGAGGTATATTATGGCACCGCAGGCCGCGCACCTGAGGGCCTTTCTGGAAGCCTTACTCGATCGGATAGAGCGAAACTGAGCACCCTGGGATGCGAGCAGTTTTTAGTACTCCCGGGTCCAAAATCTCACCACCAGGCCGGGCTGATCAAAACGTCTGCCGGGTCTGCAGCCTACAAACGTGGATCTGCCAACACTGCTGTCGACGACATGTCCCGCAAGGCATTTTGCGTGAAAGCAAGGAACGCTTTTTTTTTAGAAAGGAAGCTTCTTCCCCAAAATTTAAAAAAATTTGAAAATTATTCCTTCTGAAAATATCATCGCGCTCTTGACCTCGAAGCTGACTGCTGAATGCGATTAGGAAAGAAGATTCCTGAAGATGCACCAGACTGATTCTGGCAAGCCGTCTGTCGTCTGGATATGCACTGTTGTTTGTTATGGTCAGCAATCTTCTTCGTTCGTCCTTTCGTTTTCCTGACCACGATGATGACAAGCAGCTCTCATGCTCAGGTTAGTGCCACTTGTATGTCTGGGCACACAACACATCTGAGATGCACCCACTGACGTTATCGAACTGAAGAATGCAGCAAGGGTTCCTCGGATTCTCTTGATTTCGGAACAAATTTCCTTCACTTTCACCCTCTCAGTCTCTTCCCCATGCCCTCCATGCATGCACAATGGAGCTTGCATTTCAAATGTTGTTTTTATACTTTGGCAGTGCCACTTGCTACACTTTCATATAGAGTGAGGTCCTGTAAATAGGATCCAACATTGTTGGTGGTGTGTGTGTGTGTGGGGGGGGGGGGGGTATGTTTGCAGCCAGGATGTAGGAATGACACTTCTGCGCAGCAGGTGGCAATAGTCTGAACTGGTCACTCTACAAATCCCATACCTGCCAACCTTTGCAAACCTGAGGTCGAATGACATACCTAGGCATGAAAATGTATACAAATATACGGTGAGGCATGGAACTAATGCTCTTTTGGGTGCCTATTACAGCCCTCGATTTCGGGATGGTTGTCAGGTATGAAATCCCAACCGAGAAAACCATTTAATTAGAAGATAAACTCGGTCGGAACACCGCTTTTCTGGGAATAGAAATTTGTTGTGCCACTTTCGGCTAGTCCTTTTTGCAGAAGTGATTCAGTGCCTCCGCAATGCTGTATGAGGGCCAGGACATATGTAGCAACTTTCTGTATGCCGGGGGGGGGGGGGGTCATCGTCCGCAACATTGGTAGAGTTACGGTTACATTGTATATGTAGATACATACGTGATTTTTGGACTCGCCTCCAGGGATTTGTCGTAAGCTGGGGCACGCGTACGTGAAACAAGTGGCAAGAAAGGCCCAGTTCGTACAAGGGAGTAGTAAAATACCGGTATTTTTCTGTTCCTATGTTCCCACAACGAGTCCTCTGTGCACTGAGTGCAGGTCTCTTGCCGCTCAATGGTCCCCGGTTCACGTGATCGTGACGTTTATCGAATAAGGTCTATATGCTGGCATGCATAAATCAACCCTTCCACATGGACGGCTCAAACCGGCAGCCAAGGAGTGAAAATTTCGCTCCTGGGGCTAGGGGTGAAACGAAGGCCTCAATTTGCCAAATGAACCTTCTCCATCGAAACGAACGAAGGTGTCGAAGAATTCTTTTACCAGTTCACAGTTCCTGTTCACACGCACTCCGGGGGGGGGGGGGGCTACTATGCACTTGTAGTGACACTTACCGTAAGCCAAGTTGCACCTATGGAAGCCAAGTGGAACACGACTAGTTGACTGTACAGACTACAGTACAGTATATATGCACATGTATACAGTGAAGATCAGTGCGTGCATGCCTGCCATAATCGTATGTTGACCTTCGTTCGAATTGAAAAGAGAGGGTCGTTTCGAAAAAGAAAAAAGCTCAATGGAAGTATGATGCTGCTGACAATTCAAGACTCACTGAAGTCGCCTTTCTGGAATGGATCATGCGCTCTAGGTTCATCCAATTGGAAATGGACTCAATCATTGTTACACCATTCTTGTTTGGTTAGTTATTCTACATCCCATAGCATGTACAATCCAACTTGTGAATAATGTACCTCGGGTTTACAAAACAACTCGTAAATAACAATCTTCAGATCTAGTGACCATTTGATTGCATATTTCCAACCTCACGAGTAACAACAATACACCAATGGCGACACTTTTTTCATTCACAATCGAGGGTCAGTATTCCCCAGGTTGACTGCAATTGCCAATCAAACAGGAGGGGCGAAAGTCGACCACGGCTGAAAAGGCGTAAAGAAAATGTATGTCATGAGCTAGATGGCAGAAGGAGGAAGTAGGTTTTCTGAGAAAGCAAGAAACAGAGGTGAATGAAGCACCAGGTCTTACCATGCAGTGGATAGAATTATTGGATTGAAAGATAGGCTCTTTACGTCAGCTTGCTACTATTATATCTACATTTATTATTATTATTATGACGGATAACCCAAAGGCAATGGTTTGCTTTCTGCCTTTTTCATGCAGGATTCTGAAAGCTGGAGCAGCTCAGTGCTTACCTCGACCACTGAACTTACAACTAACTTCCAACCAAGTTCAAGGCAGTATTATGATGAATCAAGCACGCTTGCCATCATTTCATCATTGCAAAGTACATCGACAATATAGATTTGGTGCTGACTATGTATGATGCAGAGTGTGCTCTATGTATCTATACTACTGATTGGCCTACATTGTACTTATGTGGGCTGAGAGTAATCGATTGTGCTGTATGGAAGTTTACTTGCATGTCATAGATGTTCACATTGCACACAGCTACTGAATTGCTTTCTGTTGCACTGGCCTACTGCGGCCCACTGCAAATAGATTGTAGTGGCATGGGCCATGCCATCATTATAGTGGTATACCGGTACTACACCAACAGTTTCACTGGTGCACTGTACTTACTGGTACGAGTAGATCTACATCATGCACAGCCTTGTCACTGCTTTTCTCACTTTTTATTAATTTACTGTACTGTACACATTTTGGCACAGCTCTTCCACAAAGAGTTACTATTATTTTCTTCTGCATACCTACTGTATACAGTGACCTGACTGGTAACATCTATGGCTGTGAAATCACAAATTTCTGGGTTGACAGCCTAAAACCTATACGATTTGTTTCTAAGAACGTGCTATAAGACGTATTCTATTAAAGTATTCTACTGGAGCTCGCAGGACATGGAGTGAGTTTGGAACACCACTCACTCTTCTGTGATTTGGATGTCAAATTATGAAATTCAGTTTGTGAGGTAAACCCATGCATGGTATTCACTGCTATAGTATGACTCGGGGTAAAGGGTTCCAACGCATACTCATTATAGTGAATAGTTGTGTGTCAGTTAATCGGTGCCCAACGTTGTTGCTGCTGGATAAATAAATATTCTGAGATAACTGAAGCTACACAGCCATCTAATGTTCAAACATGCATGCATCGAAGGGGCCGTAACGAGATCTGCAAGGCATGATTCTATACCTATATTCGGTGCTCTCTAGCAGGACATTCATCTGCCTCATTTTCTCTGTGCTGCATTGATGAGCGAAACAGCATGCTGTCCGCAGAAAGGCGCAGATTGAGTATTGTGTATAGACAGACGTGTATGTAGTGGTAAAGCTCAAATACATGTACAACATGACAATCAATAACAATCCCCGTGTTTTACAACAGCACAAACCCAGCACCACAATACTTAAATTTGGGCTGTGGTGTTCTTAGTATTCCAGGCTGGATGTTCTAGGCTTCCACGCTCTTGGGCGCACGACTTTACTGTGCCGAAGAATATTTTCAGCCAATGAACCCAGAGCTTGGTGGCATGGTGCCATGGAACAGCATTTTGCATGTGGCTTTCACTACATGCACATGTACAACGTTCAATTGATGTGGAAAAATCAGACAAGGACTTTTGCAGTTATGAGCAAGGTCCCCACGAATGGTCATGTCACTTCACAGAATACATGAACGGATAGAGTAGACCTCGGTCCCCTCAGAGAACGCTTGGGTGAAGTCGGTTTCAACTGAGGACATGTCCAAAACCATGCTAAGTACTTGAGCTGCTCATGAACCCCACAATTATCAGGCCCACTGGAACCGGTCTGGTTGGTCGGGTTATCACCGGACCAACTTGTTGGCCACCAACAAATGTTTCCTGCTGTAGAGGACGTGTGTACCCGCCATATCACACACAAAGTATAAAAGGCCATGAAACTACCAGACCGATCAAAAACTGCTTCCGGCGGTACTGATTATACAGTACAGGTTTAAAAAGCAGCTCCATTTTTGCGATACATCAAACCAACTCTGTCATTGCTATGCGACTCAAAAAGAGTAGTGATGTTTATTCACAAAAGAATCACAATGCTAGTAGAGAAATTCGATATTCTCCAATTTTAGGGGCACTGCAATAAAGTAAAGTAAATTATCGTATCCGTTCCCGAAGGGAACTCACGACGGCCGCTAACACCCGATAAACCCTAGCGGCAGATGCAGCGCCTAACGGTGGGGGTGAGTGGGCAAGTCTCACAACCACTGGCACAAGTGCCGAAAACGACCCCATTAGCTGCATCCATGCAGCAATACTATGCAAAAATTAATGCTGCATGGCCATTGTTATGAAGCAGTCACCTCAGTACAGCAATTAAACAGGCTGATTATGTGAACGAGATTCACGGCAAATCTACTTCCATCAGTGCTGTTCAGTCTTGAGTGGTCCACTGAGGCAGGAAAACAACCGGTTCGGTCCTTCCATACGAGAAACAGAAATTGAACATGTTCCAGGGTGGAGGTGGCGAGCATTGGCAATGTAATGCACCTTTAGGCCAACACGACCATCATTCCGACATGGATTCTCAAACACCTTTGCTCGTGAGAGTGCCTCAGAATGGTATTCATCAACAGATGGCAATCCTGTAAAAAACATGAAAAGACATAGCAGCAACACAAAGAAACCTAATGTTATAGAAACGAATTCGAAAAACAAAGTCTACTGAACCAAGGTACAACCACACTCCAGGAGGCAAGCAAAAGTGCATATAATCCGAAGGTTGCGATGCCTGTATGTATTGTATTCATTGATTCATGGATTCTCCACAGGCCTTAGTCTAAATCGAGGGAGTCTCTGTCATGCCACACTGGATACAACATGCTACCAGAATCACTTTCCCCCGTATTGATGATCTTTTCTTAGGGTGTTATATAAAACACATCTGTAGCCACTTCATCTTGCTCACGAAATCATACACCACCACACAAACGGGCCCTTCGGCTATTATAATTTGGGTGGTGATGTATGATATTGATAATCTATTGATACTAGGGCTGAAACAATTATATCGGTTATCCGTCTAATCGATCATTACAAGGAAACAATTTCGATTACGCTGTCTGTTTCGATTACGCGATTCTAAAAAAAAGAAACGTCCGCAAGAATCAAAAGATGTCATGTACAGCACTACTAGATACTGTACTTTGTCCTTTTCCTCGTTTCTTTTTGTTGTCCATATGTTTTCCAGTAGGGCTGTGAAAAAATAAAAAATAAAAAAACTGACTGTCTGCACCTGCACGTGATGTGCCACTGCATTGCGTAGAGTACGCGGTTTATCTGCACGTGTGTATGTACATGTATATGTGTATATTTCAACACGGCATGCTTTGTGCTGGTCTGGCGCGACAATTTCTAGGACGCAGTAATCAATAATCATAATCGATAATCGAATCAATACAAGGGTAGGTTAACCGATAGTTGAAAAGTGTAATCGTTTCACCCCTAATTGATACCATATCCAAGTCTGACTCTCACCGTGAGATCCTGGCAACAATATTACCTGGTACATGACATATTCAGACACTGACGTAAGCGTCTTTTTGGAACAACACGTGTGCCTATCTGCTAGTGTAATGTGACACACATGCAGAATCAGTCATAGCTAATTTTACCCCCTCACTGTTGTATGCGCAGACTCCACTTTGCGGTGTCAAGTACTCTTCTCTCGGTGGGCTACTTCACTAAGGCGCTTGTCTAAAAGGACTCACGTTCATCCTGCAAACCTACATGACTTGCATAGTTTTCACTGTCCGCCGAAGTCCATGCATTGCACACATTGAGATTCACTCCCTCCGTACAGGCCAGTACAGAGCTGCCCACCAATTGAGTCTGTTTTGCGTACTCAGACTTCTGATTTTCCGTGTCTTGCAGTGTTTTGCGTACTGCCGTGTACATTGCATGCATACTTGCACTATAAAGTTTTTTGACACGCACATGCATGTCGTAGGCTGCATTTGGTAGTGTAAAAGATGTGTGACTTGCACTCACGACATTATTTTTTGTGCTACATGTACATGTTGTCGTGGTACGGCATGCACTCACTTTGGTACAAGACTATTCATCGCTCAGCTTACACTTGCAATGCTTCTACACAGCTGATTGATCCTCTTCAATTTTCTGTACCATTTGCCCAAATTCTGTAGTGCGAACAAGGAGTGATTTTCCGCACAAATACAGAAAAATATTTTCATTTTTTTCAGTCATTTTCACGACATATTTTCTTTATCATGATCCCCGGGGTGTACGTGTGGCGTTCTCACGAACGCGGAAACGCAGTCTTTCTAACCGAGTCTCACGTGCACTGTGAATTATTTGTTCTTCTTTTATTAAATTTATTCACAATGCCATGTATCGATTCATCGCTTCTTCGCACCTGAAATCCTGTGCAACAGCGATTTAAAGATTAGCTTTATCAAATAGTGATCAGAGAGAGAGAGAGGATCAGTTGTGGGTGCGGTGACAGCATAGAGTGTAGATTGGTGCAAACATCATTGCCCAGCAGAACCGTATTCATAATCATAGGGACCTGCGTTAAGCATTACATTTTGGAAGCTATTTTTTAGAATTCTTACAGGCCCAATAAGCCTGAAGAGAAGAACACCTAACTTAGACTGTCCTAACGTTATCGAACGCACTGCCAAAGTAAAAAAAAAACATTTGAAATGCAAGCTCCATTGTGCATGCATGGAGGGCACATGGGGAAGAGACTGAGAGGGTGAAAGTGAAGGAAATTTGTTCCGAAATCAAGAGAATCCGAGGAACCTTTGCTGAATTCTTCAGTTTGATAACGTCAGTGGGTGCATCTCAGATGTGTTGTGTGCCCAGACATACAAGTAGCACTAACCTGAGCATGAGAGCTGCTTGTCATCATCGTGGTCAGGAAAACGAAAGGACGAACGAAGAAGATTGCTGACCATAACGAACAACAGTGCATATCCAGACGACAGACGGCTTGCCAGAATCAGTCTGGTGCATCTTCAGGAATCTTCTTTCCTAATCGCATTCAGCAGTCAGCTTCGAGGTCAAGAGCGCGATGATATTTTCAGAAGGAATAATTTTCAAATTTTTTTAAATTTTGGGGAAGAAGCTTCCTTTCTAAAAAAAAAGCGTTCCTTGCTTTCACGCAAGATGCCTTGCGGGACATGTCGTCGACAGCACAGTGTTGGCAGATCCACGTTTGTAGGCTGCAGACCCGGCAGACGTTTTGATCAGCCCGGCCTGGTGGTGAGATTTTGGACCCGGGAGTACTAAAAACTGCTCGCATCCCAGGGTGCTCAGTTTCGCTCTATCCGATCGAGTAAGGCTTCCAGAAAGGCCCTCAGGTGCGCGGCCTGCGGTGCCATAATATACCTCGGCTCTGAGCGCCGGCTCTGAGCGCCGGCTCTGAGCGCCGGCTCTGAGCGCCGGCTCTGAGCGCCGGCTCTGAGCACCGGCACTGATAGCCGGATCTGAGCACCCTAAGCGCCGGCTCTGAGCGCTTTTGTTGCTGTTGTTGCTGTTGCTGCTGCTGTTATTGCTGTTGTCGTTGTCGAGACGTCATGTCGATAGAAGTCAACAGGATTCTCTCTGTTGAGCAATGTCGCTCCGGCAGCAGATCTCACAACTTCAGTTGTCATGTTGGTCCCTGTCATGACCTTAAACTGTGTCCAGAAAGGTAAGCGAAGAATACCATCCAGAGAAGATCCTTGTTATCATAAGTGTTATGATTTTGTAAGGGTCCAAGTTTTGTTTACAAACTTCGTCTCACTCATTTACTCGAACTTTTTCTCTTCCTTGATGCTTCTCACTAATGTGCCCAATGTTTTACTCTTTCTTGTCGATATTCTTGCTATGATTCATCTTGTCTTTCTTGTTCTCATCATAGTTTCCATTCTTGTTCTCATTATAGTTTCCATTCTTGTTCTCATTATACTTTCCATTCTTGTTCTCATTATACTTTCCATTCTTGTTTTTAGAATTGCGATCAACAGAACGAGCTGAACCGACATTTTCACAAAGGCTTTTATTGTATTCAAAAAACGAGTGTATACGAAGGCAGTGAAGAACATGTAAGAAAGAAAAAATGTGATATGGAAGAAATGATGAACAAAAAATTGTACTTCGAACTAGTTTTCGCACAACACTCCTCAGGAAGCTACGTTGTACTAATGAAAAACAATCCAGAAAGATACTAATAAAGAGAAATGGAGTGAGAAGAAACAACACCTATGAAAATGATAATCCTAGCACTAAGGTAATAACAGGAAAAACTGCGAAAGCACTTAACGAACTTGTAAGGACTACTAGTATACTGTGACACAAGATATGACACCATGGCCAACCAGAGCCAAACAGACAGAACAAGTTGCTACTAAAACAATTTCAAACGAATAATGCTGTCCTTCTGGACACACAGATTAGGCTTATGAATACGTTGACAAACGGCTTCTAACACACTCAACTGCAACTTATAACCATGACGAGCACGGCACAAAACAGAAAAAGAAGAATCAGAATAAACCTTACAGCAATCAGGACGAGATGCAAGATGCTTATACACTGATGACTTCCTACTAGAAAACACACGCTCGCACCCACTCTTACTCACACGATCATTCTCGCTCTCACACTCACCGGAATCACTGGACTCACTGGCCGAATCCTCCTCAACGACTTCCTGCCTCGGAGCAATCAGGGCCCGTCTCCTCCCATCCCTCGTCTCACGTTCCTGTTGTGTATTCCGTTGGCTCGGTACTTCCGTACTGAAATAGGTCATGGTGTAATTAGCAGTTGTTCTTCTGGGTCTCGTTGATATTGAGGTAGGTATTGTTGTCGTCTCTGCCGGTGATGCAGCAAGCGATGCTGATGCAAACGTGTCTGCATGCAACACACGTGGCGTCGCCAAAGCCACATCCACCTCCGCTGGTGGAGGGAGTGACTTGGTCATGGCCACGGGAGCCAATGGTGGACTTGTCGAGTGAGACGCTAGGTCCTGTGTTGGCGGAGGTAGTGGTTGTTTACGGGGTCTTCCCCGCGTGGGACGCTCCAGTTGTGCGCTACGTGGGATAATGTGTAAAGGAGTATGTTGGTAGGACTGTTCAGCACCTGAGCGAACGCATCAAGCAACACACTCCTTTACACATTGTCCAGAAAGGTAAGCGAAGATTACCTTCCAGAGAAGATCCCTGTTATCATAAGTGTTATGATTTTGTAAGGGTCCCATTTTTGTTTACAAACTTCGTCTCACTCATTTACTCGAACTTTTTCTCTTCCTTGATGCTTCTCACTAATGTGCCCAATTTTTTACTCTTTCTTGTCGATATTCTTGCTATGATTCATCTTGTCTTTCTTGTTCTCATTATAGTTTCCATTCTTGTTCTCATTATATTTTCTATTCTTCTTCTCATTATAGTTCCTATTCTTGTTCTTATTATTGTTCCCATTCTTGTTCTCATTCTTGGTCACATTCTAGTTCCCATTCTTGTTTTCATTCTTGTTTTGATTTCCTTTCTCTCTTTCTAGTTTTAATTTCTGTTCTCATTTCTCTTTGTTCTCCTTCATTATCGTATTTTGGTGCTCATTGTTCTTTTTCCCATCCTGTTGCTGTTGCTGATCGCTAGCTGCTCGCTGGCCACTCGGCTGGCCTCTCTCCTGGCCGTTCGCCTGGCCGCTCGCCTGGCCGCTCGCCTGGCCGCTCGCCTGGCCGCTCGCCTGGCCGCTCGCCTGGCCGCTCGCCATGGAACAGGCCACCACGGAACGAGAGCTTGAGCGGCTTGTGGCAGGACACTCTGGTCCTAAGCGGAAGAAGAGATATCAGCAATGTGTAGTCTCCGCCACTGTCTTATCCGGGCGCACTGAACCACCTGCCTCTGCCTTGAACGACCCGCAAATTGCGTGGGCTAAGGAGTATTCAAACCGTGAGCGCTAGAAGCTGGCAGAGAGAGTTGAAGCTGCCCGCAAAGGATGCCACTGAGTAAGTACTCGTTGAATACTGTCCACGTTCTATGAACCCAGCCCATCTATTGCTCTATTTGTATATACCGTTTTCTTCTGTAAATTATCTCCTCCTGAACACTCATGCCGCTGAACCCTCTTGCCAAACCCTTCTCCCCTAGGAATCCTGCCACTCCGCATGCACAGTCACCTTCAGTACACCCTCCACCTACCCAGACCGCTGCGCCTCTCAAGATCGGCGCCCTAAACATATGTAGCCTACGGTACAAGCGTGCAGAAGTAGCTGCCCTCATCGGCGACCGCAGCTACGATGTCTTGGGTATCTCGGAGACGTGGCTGAGTCCCGAAATTGCAGACGGAGAACTTAGTATCCATGGTTACAATTTACACCGTAATGACAGGCACGGCCGGATGGGTGGTGGGGTCTGCTTTTATTACCACCAAGACCTTCCTATTGGAGCCCGTTCTGACCTTCATTCCGACAAGATCGATTCTGCTTGGTTGGAAATTAAAGGTCCACTTGGCTGCCACTTGATTGGTTGTATCTACCGTCCCCCCGGGGAATCAGTATCTTACTGGACAGACCTAGAAGCGGTGATCCTGCGTGCCAAGCTGCAATCGGCCTCCATTACAATGGTTGGTGACTTCAACGTCAACATGGACCCAAAACAGCCTGGTCCCCAGCATCACTATCTCAGTGACCTCTGTGCCGCCTATGGCCTCAAGTACATCGTTAGAGAACCCACTCGTGAAACTCCCCGCTGTCCGAATGGTACTATAATTGATCTCATTCTGGCTGACCCTACCCATGCAACTGTAGCTACTGTCGTACCTCTTGATATCAGTGATCATAGTGCCGTGGAGTGCAATATCCAGGTCGATGTTCCCCGGACTACACGGCAGGCCCCAAGGCACATGCGAAGAATCCATAAGAAAGACAGAACCGCGTTCCGTCATGATACCTGTGAGGCCAACCTACATGACTTTTCTGACTTCAATGATGTAAATATCATGTGGAGAGAATGGCATGCCAAGTTTATGCACGTTATGGATAAGCATGCCCCCCTATGTAACTCAAAGCATCCCAGACAGTCCACACCACGGTGGGTAGACGCAGAACTACACAGGCTAATGCAGCGAAAACGTCGCATTCATAAACTTTGGAGACAGGACAAAACGAATGGAAATCTTCACACTTAGTTCAAACGAGCACGTAGCATTGCTCGGAACGCTTCTCGACAAAAGCAAAATGCGTACTTCGCCACCCAGTGCAAAGAGAATGCTGGTAACCCAAGAAAGTCCTGGGAAATTCTCAATGCCGTGACAGGGCGCTCACGGTGCCGTCAAGATCCGTGCTGCGACGTCCATGAGATCAGCAACACGTTCCACTCTATTGTTACAGACACAAACCAACCCGACCATCTCGGCGTTCCGTGTGGCCCCAACGGGCCTGTCTCCCTAACCGAGTTCTCCCCTGTAACTCCATCGGACGTTCAACGTCTCCTTCAGCAGGTAGATGCTCGCAAAGCTACGGGAAGTGACGGCATACCGGGTTCGCTATTGCGGGAGTGTTCCGATTTATTGGCATACTCTTTAGCAGTACTGTTTTGCACTTCCCTCCGTACTGGCACGGTTCCTTTGGCGTTCAAGCTGGCGACCGTTGTACCGCTTTACAAGACCGGGGACCCATCAGTCCCCACCAATTATCGCCCTGTTTCCCTCCTTCCAGTTGCCTCAAAGCTGTTGGAGAGAGTGGTGCAGCGTCAGCTAGTTCGCCATCTAGACTTGAGTAATGCCCTACCTGATTCTCAGTTTGCTTTCAGGAAGAAGTGCTCCACTGAGGATGCCCTCTGTGTTCTCACGGACAGCTTGCAGAAGGCGAAGGACAGTGGTCTGGTAACTGGGCTGTGCCTCCTCGACATGTCCAAGGCTTTTGACAAAGTCCGACATGGTATCTTCATCCAAGACCTTTTTGACGTTGGCATCTCTGGTGTCGCCCTGAAGTGGTTCGCGAATTACCTGACAGATCGCAGGCAGCAAGTTACAGTCGCTTCGGCCACAAGTCGTGCTCTAGACTGCACCTGTGGTGTGCCCCAAGGCTCCGTCTTGGGGCCTGTTCTCTTTAACGTCTACACCCGTGATGTGAAATCGGTCTCATCGCCAATACCCAGCGTGCAATTTGCAGACGACATTGCTCTGTATGATTCAAAAGCTTCCGCTGGGGAAGTCTCCAAATCCGTCTCTTCAGCTGTCACTGATCTCGCCATATGGCTTAAAGGGGAACTGTCACCAAAATTTTTCTTTGTCTTATCTTGTAGCTCTTTGGCTCCTGATCACGATGGTGTTATTCGTTTTTCTCTGCGATGACTGGAAGTGGGTGAAAACTTGAAAAGAAGGTGCCCAAAATTGTCCCGAAGTACCGAGTGACGTCACGCCGCACTTGACCTCCACGCGTACTTTCATCGTCAAAAACGAAGTCCAGCCCGTGTGCTCGTCGATCGAGCCAACTGTTCGATGTACGGTGCACGCTTGCCTTCTGAACTCGGACACTCGATGTGTACGTTGTACACAATGAGAACGCCAAAAAGGGACAAAATAAACAAAAGTCGACTGCAGTTTGTCGCACTGGTACTTCCTCCACGAAGCTCCAGCTCTTTGTTTTATTTGTGATTACGAAGGAGTGGAAGGATGTTTGTTTGCTGTTAGTGTGACACACATACCTCGTACTTGAAAATGATGTCGTGGTATCGAAGGTGGCGATGTTGCCCACCCGGCTCTGAAATGAAAGACGTCGGAGTTCGTCATCTGCATCTTGAGCAACATCGCCAGATGAATCGCCTTCACGTAACTACATTGCGTTCCTTTGGGGCTCGGGTTGGTGGTGTTATCGCCGGCCGGAGGAGTACTGTTTTCTGCATACGCACTCATCATCGTGTTGTTCCTCACACGAAAAGTTCAAAACAACGACGTACTTCCGTGCTCACAAAATAAAACTTAGATTCTCGCGGAAGAAGTCAAAAAGGTGAAAGCTCAGCTGCTTTTTATTTTGATTTGGCTGTGTAGCTGCACGTGGGTCTCTGCCTCTTTGGCATTCTCCTTCGGTACGACGTACCCATCTGTGTTACAGTTCAAAAGGCACACGTGCACCGTACACATGGTACATTGGAACAGCTAGCTCGATCGACGAGCACACGGGCTGGATTTCGTTTTTGACGACGAATGTACGCGTGGAGGTCAAGTCCGGCGTGACGTCACTCGGTACTTCGGGACAATTTTGGGCACCTTCTTTTCAAGTTTTCACCCACTTCCAGCCATCGCAGAGAAAAACGGATAACACCATCGTGATCAGGAGCCAAAGAACTACAAGATAAGACAAAGAAATTTTTTCGTGACAGTTCCCCTTTAAGTCACGCGGCCTAATTTTCAATGCCTCCAAAAGCCAGGTATTAGACATCCTTAGCTAAAAAGACGCAAACGTAAACGCAATGCTTACCGTACTAGGTAGCGTGAAAGCTGTTTTTTCCCTTAGCAAAATCTACGATACAGTTCAGACGAAGTGGTCTTGACAACCATGGCGCGATGAGTGATTGCGGAAGCAAGCGCGGGAAATTCAAAAATTTGAACGAGGAAATGCATGTAAAAGGTTGGGATGAGTTGCTTCCGGTTCGTTTTCGAAGCTAGCTTCAGTCTTGTGTACTTGTATCAAGTTTCCTTTTTGTCCCATCATGGTTGACTACGATGTACGTGACCTGGAGGACTTGGTGATGGAGTGTGAAGACTCGGACCTGGAGGACGTGCTGCTTCTGGCCTATCAGGACAGGGGAGCTGAGCTTGCTGAAGCTGCGTTTCGTCGAAGCCAGCGCGATTTCAATTTTGAGGAATTGCCTGAGCACGATTTTAAAAAGAGGTTTCGCTTTCACAAAAAAGACATACCTGAACTCTGCGAAGCTCTTGGAATTCCGGACGAGATGAACTCACCAAACCGTCTGAGTTGGTCTGGCATAGAAGGTCTTTGCATCCTTTTACGTCGGCTGAGCTATCCTGGTAGAATGTACGACCTGGAGGAGATGTTTTGCCGAGGCGAGTCATCCATAACAGTCATTGTAAACTGCATGCTCTCCTGTCTGCACGATCGTTGGTCTGGACTGCTGTCCAACCTAGTGGAGAACGTGGGTCCTGGCAAGTGGCTTTCCAGGGATCGCCTCCTTGAAGCAGCTGAAGCAGTCCATGGCAAATGCCCGATCCCCAATTGTTGGGGTTTTATTGATGGTACCGGCAGGCCGATTGCACGCCCTACCCGTGGCCAACGGATCTGGTATAGTGGGCACAAGCGCATGCACATGCAGAAATTTCAAGGCGTCACCACACCGTTCGGCATCGTTGTGCATCTCTTTGGGCCCGTGGAAGGGTCACGGCATGATGCAGCTATGCTACGAATGAGTGGGTTGCTTGACCAGATTGAAGCCCATTTGCCGGCCAGAGGACCTGATGCGGGAGATGTATTTACACTCTATGGTGACTCAGCATACCCCCTGCGTCAGCACCTGCAGGCTCCTTTTGCTGGTGCAAACCTAACACCACCACAACGGCAGTACAACAGCCAAATGAGTGAATGCCGTATTGCCATTGAATGGGCGTTTGCTGAAGTTGCAGCCAAGTTCGCCTATGTGGACCTAAAGAAGGCCCAGAGACTTCTTCATGGTTCCATTGGGACATTCTACCGTGTGGCTGTACTCCTGACTAACTGCCACACCTGCCTGTACGCAAATGAGACATCCTCATACTTTGGATTGAAGCCCCCAACCCTGCAAGAGTATTTGCAGTAGACAAAGGGCAGAGAGTTTGAATATATATTCATTTTATTGGTTGTTCCTTTCTTTTTCCATCATAAATCGCATGAACATTCTTCTCTCTTCCAGCTCAACATCTTGTTTTTCTTTTGCCAGGTTATACTCCTTCTCCCTCAAATTCAGCTCTCGCTCCTTCAGGGCAGTTCTCTTCCTCACTTCTTCCGCCACATCCATCCTTCTCCGTTTCGTTGGTTTCTTCTCCTCATTCTCCTCCTCGCCGTCTGCACAAAGAAAAGTATGAGAAAAGAAAAGAGTAGACACGTATCCGTTAACATTTCTATTTTATTGAATTGGCACCAGCATAACATATCGTGCAAGTATAAAACCGCAAATTTGGGTTTCCGAGTTTCCATCATTAAAATATTTATTTATCTCAGCGGCTACATAGTCGTCTAAATAATCTGGGACACGTTTAATTACAGCTTACCCTGAGTAACTCTTTTCTTGCTTTGCGCGTACGTCTCCATGCACGCCTCACGCATGTCCTTCGCCATTGTCGTGTCTGCGTCTTTTCGTTTCTTTGCTTTAGCCGTTTCCTCCTTCTTGTCTTCTTCCCCCTGGTACAACTCTCTCAGCTCAGACAAGAGCTGAGCACGCTCTGAATACTCCTCCTCCACGCCAGTTCTAAAAATATAATGCACAAAAGAATAACAAAAGAGTAACCACAAATGCATCATTCAACTGATCACAGCTAGAACATCAGTACACATAAAAGTTTTTCATCCAGTCAATATCCACGTGTGAATGTCTGTCCTACAAAGCTAAATGATGCGTCATGTACTTACTTCACCCTCTCCTTGTTGTCGTTCCTGATGAACTCTTTGATCAAGTCTTTGATTCGATCACGACAGAGACGTGGCGAAAACGATTTCTCGTTCGTGCTGAGGTTTTTAGAGACTTTTTCCCAGACGCAGGAACCACGGCTAAATGGACTCTCCTGTGAGAGCACTTCTCGGAAGAGGAGAATTTCGTCCTCAGCCGAGAATCGAGTCCTCTGTTTCCCAGATGGGCCAGAGGGTGACGAACAAGAGGACGTAGACATGGTGAAAGAGAACTGGTACAAAACAACAATTCAAACTAAAGTCAAAGAGGAATCGATCCCGCATCTGCACGTGTTTATATCTCCCGCCAGCTGAAAAAACATGTGGCATCCAGGTAATTTTTTGCGGTTTGTGCAGGATTACCATAACGAACGTCGGCCCGTTATTTTGGGCTCTGTAACGTTTTTCCGTTATCCGATAACGTTTTTTGTCACGGCCGGGAGTGAGTACCGTAAAAGTTAGCGTTATCGTACTTTTGCTAAGGATGTCTAATGACTATCTCACCGCAACATGCCGGGCCTGAGGTCTCTATCGTGTGCTGCGATACCTCTCTACCGATAGTGAAGTCTGCGCGGTACCTTGGTGTCTTTCTTGACAACCGCCTGAGTTGGGATGTACACGTCAGCGCCATAGTGACCAAAGTTGCGAGGAAGATAGGCGCCTTGTGGCGAGCCCGTCGATGCCTCTCCCGCAGCTCGCGCAAGGTATATGTAAAGGCTATTGTCATGCCGGATATGATATATGATGCCTGCAGCTTCTCTGCAGCCCTCCGCGTGACCCAACTTCAGCGTCTGCAAGCCATGCAAAACAGGGCGATCCGATGCATTGATGGCAGCCCGCCATGTTCCGCGATGCAGCCCCTCCTGGCTGCCAACTCGATTTACCGCGTCACTGAACTTTTCAAACAAAAGCTCCTGATCTTCATCTGGCGTTGTCTAAATGACTCCACTAGCCTTGCTCTAGCCCAGCTTCTCAAACCAGCAGCATGCAGCGGCAGAAGTACGCGCCATCAGCATGCCAATGGTCTGCTCAGCCAGCCAGCTCGCAGTCGGTGTGGCCAAACGAGATTCGCCACCGCAGGAGCATTGCTGTGGAACAGTTTGCCTAGAGAGGTGCGCACCGTAACCAGATTGCAAGATTTTAAGCTAGCCTGCCTTCCTTATGTATGCCTGAAATAGGTTGTGTTTCGTCAGGTTTTGACATGTTCCTTTCTTCTCAGTATTCTCGCTCGCATAGTACTCCACTTCTATGATAATATTGCCTATGCTGTTGCTCATTAGGATTTTGGCAAATTCTATCCTTCGCTTTCATATAACTGGGCCAGGAACCCGTTGGAACTTGCGAAGTAAAATAAAATCAATCAATCAATCGATAATGTACCGTGGTGCATGCACCGATGGTACCACCACTTCGTAGACTGCCTCCCGTTCATTTCTGTGCTCCTGTCTTTATTCTCGTCAGCTGTGTACATCAGCAGTTCAATTCTGTGCTCCAGTCCTCTTTATTCTCGTGAGCTGTGTACTTGTTTTGCTGTTTGTTTGGTTTATTTGAATTCGCTCAGTAACCGTGTACTTCAGCTATTCTCTCCTCCCTCTTCTGAATTTGACTCTCCGCTGGCCTTCTCTCCTCCCATCCCCTTACATTGTATTGGGCCTCCGCAGCTCCCCCCCCCCCTCCACGCACACACTACATTGTCACATAGCACAACTCAACCATTCGCTACCCTGTTATTGAGCACTCCTGCTCGTTTGGTCTCGCGAATCCAAATAAAATCAATCAATCAATCAATCAATCATGAACGGCTGAGGGCTCTGCTACAGCCCGTCGAGCAGCGACCACCAAGAGAGTTCCTCCGTGGAGTAGCACATAATATGGCGTTCAATGTTGTCGAATAGGCAGTCGAGCAGCGACCACCAAGAGAGTTCCTCCGTGGAGTAGCGCATGATTTGGCGTTCAATGTTGTGTATAGTAAATGACCATGTCACACGTGCATACTCTCATTTCCTTCATATTTTGCTTTCTTTCGAAACAATGCATTTTTGAGTGCATGCCTGCTGAAATTCGGTGAAATGGGCTGTCGGTGAAAACAGTACTCTGTGAACTGTCTTTCGGTGAATTGGGTATCCTGTGAAATGGGCTGTCTGTCAAAAAGGTAGTCTGTGAAATGTCATTCAGTTAACTGTCGTTCTGTGAACAATCAGCGAGTGCGACAAAATGGCACAAAACTGACAAAGAGTACTGAGACATTCGGCGACCTGACACCTAGCTCTAACACTTCTCCAAGGCACAAACCAACAACCTTCCAACTTGGAAGGCTCAGGTTCGGAAAGGTCCAGGTAAGATTTATGCCATTTTGTCGCACTCGCTGACTGTGTATGATCTGTGTGCGTTGGTGAACAGTTTTTCATAACTCGTAACATTAATTTTCCTTTTCCTCTTCACCAAATACACATGTAATTGATTTACTAGTTGCTAGATAAATCCGTTGATCCCCGGAGCTGCAGAGAGTGCTCAATGTCAGAGGCTGAGCTTAGTACACAGCAGACTCAGCCGAGTTGTAACTCTGAGTTTCATGCCGCTAGGCAATCATCAGAGACAACGGACACTAGGATCTCCCCTGCCGTATGCTAAAACACATAATGCCACAAGCATAAATAAATTTAGCGCTAAATCGGGTGATCGGAGGAATTTGTTTGGTTGAGTTGGGTAACTCCGCTCTTCTTCCTCGCTCACCGGAGGAATTTCTCTAGTCTCCTCGCGCAACTGGGGAGCACTCCAATGGAGAGAGAAAGGTTTTCACTGAGCGGCTTGCTGTGAGAGGTGGACTGAGACTTGAGGCCACTAACGGCG
Source organism: Sycon ciliatum (assembly GCF_964019385.1). Classification (NCBI taxonomy): domain Eukaryota; kingdom Metazoa; phylum Porifera; class Calcarea; order Leucosolenida; family Sycettidae; genus Sycon; species Sycon ciliatum. The sequence continues at coordinate 31,528,724 of NC_088647.1, forward strand.
AATATCAAGACCTTACGGCCACGGAGATGCGGGACTCTGCGCTGGTCGTCTATCAGTGTGGAGGCAAAGCAAACGCGGTCAACATTCTGCTGAAGCGAGCTCGGAGCTGAAGCTGGTTTGGTGACTGACGTACCTGCCTACTCCACAACACCGGCGCATAATGATGTACATGTACAAGACTTCGTGTGCATTCAACTCAAATTCGTGTTCCGTCAGCATCAGTGTCAGCAAGTACATGTAGTACAATTTGTTCCCAAAATGACTTCGGGACAGTCTGTTCATGGTTTTCATTTTGTACATTGTATTGGACTCGTTCTTGCGATAATTTAGCGGCAATTCTTATGTTGTAGCGTTGTTCTCTTTTAATTTAGTTGAACCTGTATTGAGTAAATGAGTTTTATGTTTCGTTAGATTGTCGACAGGTCTCCTGTGTACCGGTTTTGTGGCACAATGATTATAGCCATTTGTCGTCTCCATTCTTGTGCAATCATGCATATGTCGGTTGGTTCTCTTCATGTTCTTGCGACCTATTTCATAGATGTTGGTTGCCTTGTTGCTTTCTCTCCCCTCTCCTCTCACCCAAACCATTCTGCATATGCGAAGCTGTGGACGCAGCATACTGCTGCTTCACTTCAAATCGGGAATGCGTATAATAATAATAATACAAAAGAGAGAGAGGTTGGAAGCTTTGTTACAACTCTGAGTTTCACGTATACAAAAGAGAGAGAGAGATTGGAAGCTTTGTTACAACTCTGAGTTTCACGTATTACTACGATCATCAGGCAACCCCCCTGCCTGATGATCATAGTATTATGTGAAACTCAGAGTTGTAACAAAGCTTCCAATCTCTCTCTTGTGTACAAGGCTCTGCCCTACATGGGTATTCATTGACTCTTCGGAAAGTGAATTGAAGCAAACCACTTGACTACAAATAATAATAATAATAAATCTGGTGACGTTGCCTGAGCCAGCATTCTCCCCATAAATTACGTCTCCAGATTTAGCGCTGAATTTGTTTATGGCCCTATTATATGTGTCGATATTCAACGATAAGCATACTGCTGGGTAGATGCGAGTATCAGTTCAAGTGTCTGATGATTGCCTAGCAGCAGGAAGCACAGAGTTCAAGTACACTGTACAACCAACCTTTACGTCATCCGCTTAGTCTGCTATGTACCGTAGTTGGAAGATATGTGGGCGCCGCGCTCCCCCGCACATCAGCTCTCAATACGTGCTACAGCTGGGAGTATTAGTAGCTGGAAACGCACCCGTGGCACTATCTACATTCGTCGCGTTGAGAAAGGTTAGCTCTGCTCTCTGTATTTCTTTGACTTTTTTGGAAGGCGCACAGCTATTTTGTGTCTACATGTATGTTTGTTTGTTTGTTTGTTTATTTACGGATTCTCCAGAGGTAAATGGATACCTATCATGGGAGTCTCACCAAACCAATAAAATAATGAAAATAAAATTATGTATGGAGTGTAAAAAACTCAAAATCTTAGATTTTCTAAGTCAAATGTATCAGTGTATTGTAGCGTACAGGCCACTTACTTTCAAGTTTCAACACCATTATTTACGAAAGGAAACAGTAGAACTTTGAGGCAATAGTAGAAGGAGAAAAAAGCCACACGGGTTGTTCAAATGGAGATTTTGAGTATTCCAAGATGGCGGAAGACAAGTGCCGCTACCTGTATGTACATTCAATTTCTATTACTGGTTAAATTTTCGTCTAATGATCGATTCAGTTTGTGAAACTCAAAGTTACCAAACAGCAACTGCTCGTTCTTCTGTCAGTGCATGTACAGGTTTATGAAGGACAGGCTGGACGTTCCTTGACACTGGAAGAACTGAAGGACTACTGAACAGCTGCAGTGAATACGCTCTGTTTGTTTTCTCCTTCTCTAGGAAGTTCTCACAATTTCTTTTCCAACTGGCTGTAACCGTGTGCTTCAGTTGAGTGAGTTCTATTATCATAATACACACTTAGCGAGATCCACTAGAAATATCTTAGATGGAAAGGTGTACCTAAAACTCACTACATGTACGAGCAGTCGCTCTGCGAACGTCTTCAGAACGTTTGACGGCATTTGATATCAGCTATACTGCCCTGTACTAGTTGGGAGACGTGTGGGCGTACATTGCAGTAATGTCTGGCGCAACATAATGTAGCGCGGAAGAGCGAATAGCGTAGAATCAAGCTCATCAAGCTCAGTACATGACAGTGTGCGGGCGTACAAGTACAGTGCAGTAGTTTTGGACGACACAAAATTTAGCAGTAGAATGACAAGCCTAGCACCGAGCTTAATGATTATGAGTAGTACTCTTTCATAACCGCCTAAAGGTTTCTCGTCTTGTTCTCAGGTACACGTTTCCTACTAGTATAAGGACGCTTTCGAGACTGCATACGGATTTCTCTGTCTTGTTCGCAGGTAAGTTTCCTATACGGCTCTTCCTTGGCTGCACACAGTTTTCTCGTCTTGTTCTCAGTTACGTTTTCTGTATGCTCTTTCGTTACTGCATACAGGTTTCTAGCCTTTTTCGCGGACAAGGTTCCAATTTCACTCTTTCTTGATTGCACACGGGCTTTCCGTCTTGTTCACAGGTAAGCTTCTTATAATTATTGTATTTTCTTGACTGCCTACAGGTCTCCTGTTTTTCTCGCAGGTACGTTTACTATACAGCTTTTCTTGACTGGAAATAGGAGCCTACGGTGTCTCGTCTTGTTCACAGGTAAGTTTCCTTTCCAGCTCTTTCTTGAATGCACACAGTGTTTCGTAATGTTCTCAGTTCAGAGTGCTATAATTCTTTTTCCTGACTGAATACAAGTGTCTTGCCTCGTGTGCAGGCAGATGTTTCCTATAAATGTTCATATCTCATAGCTGTATACAAGTTTCGAGTCTTGTCCATGGGCAAGTTCCATTAAATTGATCCATTCATTGATCTTTCATGACTGCAAATACCTTTCCCGTCTTGATTTAAGTTGAGCTCTCTATATGCTCTACTGCTCTTTCCTTGCTGCATGCAGGGGTATCGTCTTTTTCGCTGTTGAGATTCCTTGTTACTAGTGCTCTTTTCTGACTGCGTGCAGATTTCTCGTCACGTTCACAAGTAAGCTTCCTATTATGCATTTTCCGAACTGCATACAAGTGTCTCGTCTTGTGTGCAGGCAAAAGTTTCCTATTTTCAATATTATTTCATGGCTCTAAACAGGATTCGTGTCTTGCTCACAGGTAAGTTCCCTTCATTGATCTTTCATGACTGTTTACAGGTGTATTGTGTTGTTGGCAGGACAGTTTCCTATTTTGCTCTTCCTACATTGAATACAGGCTTCTTGTCTTGTTCGCAGCTAGAGCTTTTCACATATTACTCTTGCTTGACTTAATACTGGTATATTTGTCTTGTTTACAGGTAGAAGTTTCCAATGATGTCTCTTTCGAGACTCCATAAAGATGTTACGCCATTTGACAGGTAAGATCCTATAATAGCTCCTGTTGGCCTGCATACACTTTCCCCGTCTCGTTGTGAGCTAAGTTATCATTAATTTGTTGATGTCAACACTGGCCACTGCACTAGTAGTTGGTGGTGGACGTGTGGGGGCGCAGTAGCCCTGATGATTCCATCTGAGATACTATGGCGGAGCAAGGCGTAAAAGAGGAGTGATAGAAAGTAATAGAAAATGCAAGTACAGTTCTGTACCAACTATTACTCCAGTGGCACTTAGCATTCGTAAGTGACGTCGACAATGGTTCTGGATACTTGCCATAACGTGCGTTCTACTGCCTGAGAAAGAACAGTGAAGGGTAGGTCACTAGGTGTCACTGCAGGAATCCACAGCTAAACGTGATGACTGTGAATGTGGGGCTCAGTGCAGGTAGCTGCTTTGTTCTCCGCTGGAGGTCCATTATTCTCTTTGTTCTTGCTGAGTGAACTCCAATGATGCGCCTTGCACCATTTTGGAGTTCCCAGGTGTAGGGCTTCACGACTCCCTGCGCAGAATCAAGCACCCACACACATGACTGTACATTGCCAACACTTTCGTGGACTATGTCATAAGAGGTCTACGTGTGCTGCTGGAATAAATAATTATAATGAGACTTCGGGTGTAAGGACACTTCGCGTAGGACACGTTCCTGATGTCGCGCCGCGCCGAGGGCCTTTATAAGCAAAGGCGACTGTATATAATAGATCTTTTTTTGACTGCATACCGTTGTCCGGTCTTGTTCTCAGTTCAGTTTTCACCATGCTCTCTCGTTACTGCATACAGGTATTTCGCCTGTTTGAGAGAGAAGGTTCCTATAACTATTACTCCTTCCCAACTTCTTACAGGTCCCCGTCATGTTCAAACGTAAGCTTCCTATAATTATTGTAGTTTCTTGACTGCATACAAGTGTTTTGTTTCTGTGCAGGCAGAGGTTTCCTATTTTCATATTTGATGGCTACATACAAGTTTCATGGCTTGCTCCCAGGAGTTTTTGATATTGCTCTTTCTTGACTTCGTACCGGGTTTTATGTTTTTTTTGCGGGTAGAAGTTTCTTATTATGACTTATTCCAGACTGAATAGAGATTGCACGTCCTATTTACATGTAAGTTCATATATGACTTATGCAGGACTGCATACAGTTATCACGTCTTGTTATCAATTAGGATTTCTTTATGCTCTTTCTTTACTGCATGCAGGTGCTTCGCCTGTTTCGGAGAGAAGGTTCCTATCCTGACTTCACGCAGGTTCTCGTCATCTTCAAAGGTAAACGTGCTTCAGAATATGTTACGAGAGATAGGAGAGTCTCCAGCAGGCAGCGCATCCATCGTCAGGAAGTGGAAAGAGCAAACAGCATGGTCCTTGGTTGAGGTAAATGCTGAACGTTTGATTTGTCCCAACCAAGATTTCAGCACTTGGTTCGTCACGATTTTCGCTTACCAGCTAACGTCTCCACACTCCAGCTTTCTCCTGTCGGTGTCACGTCCCAGTACACAACGGAGAGGACTACTAATAAACAGTTCACGGCACTAACAGCATTGAACACAGCACTTCTTTCACTTCGTGAATACAATAAGACAACTGAAAATGACACAATTCTGCAGTGATCGACCTTCTAGTTCTCTCTCACGGAGCTAAGCAGAATGTGCGTCATCACCTGTAGTCGCCATGGACACGCAATCAGAAAACCGGCGATATGGCAAGTTTGCCATATCGTACGGAGGCGAGAGATATTGTGCATTCATAATTATATACTTCAAAATGCCTTTTGTCGAAAGACAGATCATTTGTTCGGCTTCCTCCTGTACAGCATTCACGTAAATGTCTCTCGATCCGGATCGACGCTCGATCTCGTGCTTTTCGCTCGTTTCCAATGTTGACTCGCGTATGTATTTTCGATAGGATGGAGGAGAGACCGATGCTGCAGTGCTTTGGTGGTAGGTGAGGTCGTGCATTGAACGATCCTAGTCACAAGTCCAAGTCCTGACCCTCTGAAATTTTTTACACCTGTTTTTCATGAACCAGGTGGACCATCCAGCTTGGAAAAGTGGTACGGCCATGGCCAGACCAGCCGGACCGGTTCCGGCGGTGCTGAGTTTAACGCTCATTTTGAGTTGCGAGACTAGCAACTATTGTGCTTTTTCTGAAAATATGGATGCGATATCAGCAACTTTCACTTTTTTTGGCATGGTTGCGAAGAGCATAAGTTGCGAAATATTTTGACATCTTTTGGACGGGCTACACGTGACTGACTCACGACTGCGTGGTTCGTGTACACTGTATGATATTAGATATTTCATGCTGTCAAACCAACAACATAATTATGTACCCTGTTGTAAGGTATACCTTTATTATTATTATTATTCTCGTATCCGTCCCGAATGGGACTCACGACGGCAGAATTAACCGTGAGCATGTGTGTGTGAGAGTGGGAGAACGAAAAGAAAAAGAAAAGAAGAGTCTTGTAATAAAGGTCAAATTTAAGAAGAGCAGTACTAGACTTAATGGCTGAGCAGATGTTACTCCATTGTTTTCTGTCGCGGGCATAGGTGCCGAGATCACGAAGGCAGCTGGGCTTAAAAATGCAGATAGGTGTGAGGCGGACGTCTCGCTGGAGACTTGTGGTGAGGCAAGAGCGGGGTGCACCTATTCGAAAGGGCTGACTGGTAGCATATGTACAGAAAGCAGTGAGAGCAACATTTGCAGGGATGTCACTTGGCTGGCGTAATATATGTCCTAATAGCTTCCACCTGTCCCGCTTGGCCATTTCAGATACAGAGCACTGACCAGTAACAGCATATAAATCTGCATTCGAGATGACATCTGGGTAGGTAATTCCAAGGGTACACCGCAGCTGTTTCCTATGAAACACATCTAGGCGCTTTTCTTGTGCACGGGACAGGCCATGGCAAGCAAGGTTGTAGGTCAAGATTGGTAGAACGAAAGTGTTGTATAAACGAATTTTGATGGGTGTAGAAAGCAGGTTGTGTTTGAACCATAACTTCAGAGTGTCTCCAAATGCTCTTGCGGCCAAGCCAATACGGCGCGTTACGTCCTCCCCGGAGCCGAGTGTCTTCACCTGTCGCCAAGCTTCTTTACCACGAGTTGTGCCGACCTTTCTAGATGTTGTAGAAGTGGCATCTCCCAAAGTGGGTTCCAGGTAAATACGGATCCACTCAGTCTTACTGGTATTGACGGTAAGACCCCATTCGGAGAAGACGCCTGCGATGACGGGTAGGGCGCTGGTAAGGAATGATTTTGATGTGGAGATGAAGTCTACGTCATCGGCGTAAGCTGTTTCTTCAGGTAGAATGTTGTCTGCTGATGGTCGGGCTGGCAGTCGGTCACGTACCATTCGTAGGGCTGCTTCCAAATAAACCGTGAACAGTACCGGTGACAAACCATCGCCCTGGGGGACCCCCCGAGCTGTCTCAAAAGGTGCGGACTGTGCTTCGTTCACGCGAACTGGTATACCTTTGGGGTAATATTAATAATAACCGGCTCGTACGTCCCGATCGTGTCATTACAATATTGCATACACTGGCGTGGTTTAGCTCTGCATAATACCTGTCGGGCTCAGTGCATGGAGCGGTTTTGGTCTCCCCGCACCTGGATGCACTCACAGGTCAAGTACTACCTCATCTTCACTTTGTTTTGGCTTCTCCAGCAGTGTGCCATGTAGCTTTGCCTCACCGTGTTCCGTTTGCGGACGTGATTAGTTGCGAGAACTGCCACCGCGAACACACACACACACACACACACACACACACACATGTTTTTTTGCATTTTGGGGGGTAAACCCCGCATTTTCTTGATCTTGGTCTGCCGCCACCTTGGAGTACTCAAAATCAGGGAAAGGATCCGTGGGCGCAAACTCTCCCGCACAACAGCACTAGCTCTCGTTATGTCATCGGGTACCCTCTGGCTAAGAAGAAAGCAGTGATAAAAGGCTTGTGCGTAGCGACATAAGACGCAATGGGCATGATGCCAATGAGTACTTGTAGTTACTAAGGCAACAAAGGGTGTGTTGTCATTGACCTCAGCCCCCCCCCCCCCGATACGTGCTGCAGCTGGGCTTATACTACTAGTACAGAGCTTGAAATGTATCCGTGGTGTCAGAACAACATTGCTGGCGTTGAGAAAGGTTTGCTCTGCTCTCTGTATGTCTTTGACTTTTGTGGAAGATGCACAGCTATTTTGTGTCTACATGTATGTATCAGTGTATTGTAGCGTACAGGCCACTAACTTTCAAGTTTCAACACCATTCTTCACGAAAGGAAACAGTAGAACTTTGAGGCGATAGCAGAAGTAGAAGCTGGTCGCACGGGTTGCTCAGTTGGAGATTTTGAGTATTCCAAGATGGCGGCAGACAAGTGTCACTGGTACCTGTACATACATTTTATTATACTTGTAGGTTAAAGTAAGAAATGGTTTGCTCCCCACACCGCACAGGTTAAAGTAGGTTAAATTTTCGTCTGATTCTCAATTCAGTTAGTAAAACACAGAGATAAGAAACAGAACCTGCTCTTTCCTCTGTGTGTGGATGCGTGTCTATAATTAAGGAGAGGCTGGAAGTCAACAGGATTCTCTTTGTTGAGCAATGTCGCTCCGGCAGCAGATCTCACAACTTCAGTTGTCATGTTGGTCCCGGACATGACCTTAAACTGTGTCCAGAAAGGTAAGCGAAGATTACCTTCCAGAGAAGATCCTTGTTATCATAAGTGTTATGATTTTGCAACGTCCAATTTTTGTTAACAAACTTGGTCTCACTCATTTCCTCTAACTTTTTCTCTACCTTGATCCTTCTCACTAATGTGCCCAATTTTTTATTCATTTTTGTCTATTCTTGCAATGATTCATTTTGTCTTTCTTGTTCTCATTATAGTTTCCATTCTTGTTCTCATTATTGTTTCCATTCTTGTTCTCATTATATTTTCCATTCTTGTTCTCATTATAGTTTCCATTCTTGTTCTCATTATAGTTTCCATTCTTGTTCTCATTATTGTTTCCATTCTTGTTCTCATTATAGTTTCCATTCTTGTTCTCATTATAGTTTCCATTCTTGTTCTCATTATGGTTTCCATTCTTGTTCTCATTATAGTTTCCATTCTTGTTCTCATTATAGTTTCCATTCTTGTTCTCATTATAATTTCCATTCTTGTTCTCATTATAGTTTCCATTCTTGTTCTCATTATAGTTTCCATTATTGCGCATCGGAGCTTCAAGCTTCGATATAACAGTGTATTGCCTATGACGTCATAAATATCCTAGCACAACTCCCACTTCCCGTCACAATGTACCATTGCTAGCGAAATGGGAAATTGTTCTCACTATAGTTCCTATTCTTGTTCTCATTCTTGTTCTCGTTCTAGTTCCCATTCTTGTTCTCATTCTTGTTCTCATTTCCTTTCTCTCTTTCTAGTTCCAATTTCTGTTCTCATTTCTCTTTGTTCTCCTTCATTATCGTATTTTGGTGCTTCTAGTTCTTTTTCCCATCCTGTTGCTGTTGCAGTTCGCTGGCTGCTCGCTGGCCGCTCGGTTGCCCGCTCTCCTCGCCGCTCGCCTGGCCGCTTGCCTGGCCGCTCGCCTGGCCGCTCGCCTGGCCGCTCGCCTGGCCGCTCGCCTGGCCGCTCGCCTGATCGCTCGCCTGGCCGCTCGCCTAGCCGCTCGCCTGGCCGCTTGCCTTGCCGCTCGAAAATAGAGCGCCGGCTCTGAGTGCCGGCTCTGAGCGCCGGCTCTGAGCGCTTTTGTTGCTGTTGTTTTTGCTGTTTTTGCTGTTGCTGCTGCTGTTGCTGCTGTTGTTGTTGTGGAGATTTCATGTCGATAGAAGTCAACAGGATTCTCTCTGTTGAGCAATGTCGCTCCGGCAGCAGATCTCACAACTTCAGTTGTCATGTTGGTACCGGACATGACCTTTAAATGTGTCCAGAATGGTAAGCGAAGATTACCAACCAGAGAAGATCCTTGTTATGATAAATGTTATGATTTTGTAAGGGTCCCATTGTTTACAAACTTCGTCTCACTCATTTACTCGAACCTTTTCTCTTCCTTGATGCTTCTCACTAATGTGCCCAATTTTTTACTCTTTCTTGTCGATATTCTTGCTATGATTCATCTTGTCTTTATTGTTCATATTATAATTTCCATTCTTGTTCTCATTATAATTTCCATTCTTGTTCTCACAATCGTTCCTATTCTTGTTCTCATTATTGTTCTCAATTCCTGTCTCTCTTTCTAGTTCTAATTTCTGTTCTGATTTCTCTTTATTCTCCTTCATTATCGTATTTTGGTGCTTCTAGTTCTATTTCCTATCCTGTTGCTGTTGCTGATCGCTGGCTGCTCGCTGGCCACTCGGCTGGCCTCTCTCCTGGCCGCTCGACTGGCCGCTCGCCTGGCCCCTCGCCTGGCCGCTCGCCTGGCCCCTCGCCTGGGCGCTCGCCTGGCCGCTCGCCTGGCCGCTCGCCTGGCCGCTCGCCAGGGCGCTCGCCTGGCTGCTCGACAGGCCGCTCGCCAGGCCGCTCGCCCCGCCGCTCGCCTTGCTGCTCGCCTGGCTGCTCGCCTGGCCGCTCTGCTCTGAGCGCCGGCACTGACCGCCGGGTCTGATATCCGGCTCTGAGCGCCGGCTCTTAGCGCCGGCTTTGAGCGCGGGGTCTGAACGCTGACTCTGAGCGCCGGCTCTGAGCGCCGGCTCTGAGCGCCGGCTCTGAGCGCTTTTGTTGCTGTTGTTGTTGCTGTTGCTGTTGCTGCTGCTTTTGTTGCTGTTGTTGTTGTGGAGATGTGATGTCGATAGAACGGTCAACAGGATTCTCTGTGTTGAGCAATGTCGCTCCGGCAGCAGATCTTACAACTTCAGTTGTCATGTTGGTCCCGGACATGACCTTAAGGGGGCACATCACCCAAAAATTTCATATGGCATTCAATTGACCGTAACTTTGGTGTTTCTCAGTGGATTTGAGTGAAATTTTGACCACACACTCCTGCCACTATGCTGGCCCTCAGGACATGATTTACAAGTTCTTGCGCCTCACTGACAGGCTTTCCAGGCCGGAAAAACTCAAATTTCCGGCATAGTGCTACGATGTGCGAGCCACCCAGGAGCCAAACAAATGCATTTACATTTTTTTCACATTTTCGTGCCCATTCTGTCCGTGCGCGGGACCCAAACCTAAAACAAGTCCAGAAGCAGCCATGGGTGGTGGGGTAGGGCCCCTCAACGTGGCCCTGGAATATGCCACAACGGAACGAGTGGGCGTTCTTTCACGGACTCCCACGGACCCAAGTCAATTTTTGAATTTTTTTAGGTTTAGCACGTGCTACGAGGTCGTACCTTTGATACAACATCCAGTGCTGGGACCTCCACAGCAAGCCATTTCCACAGCGCTGCACACCAAATCCAGGATGTCCTCAGGAACCGGCAAAGACTGCCACTCACGTTTCACTACTGCCTAGTACTGAATCCTACCTGACTTCTTGACACGAGTCAAACTTGCCAAAGTCACTAAATCAACGTCAACTACAATAATCAAGCCACATATCTGCAACGTCACGAGGGTGCTGGCAAAAGTCCTGCTGCACGGCGGCGAGCTTCGCCCGCCGCCGTGCAGCCCAATACGTGTTTTTTTTAACGTGATTTTTTGGACTTTTTTGGACTTGGGGCAAAATTCTGCACACTTTCGCGTGTTTCCATAATACGACAAGTTGCGCACGGTCTCCTCACATTCAAATACAGTGCTGCCAACAAATGACAGCATGCAACAAAAAAATCTTTCCTTGCAAGGGCACATTTTCGGCCATAACTCTTGAACGGCTGGTCAGATAGGGACACAGTTTTCAGAGAATTTGCAGCTATTCATGCTCTTTCAACTGACATAGCACTCAATATGAATTTACAAATTCGATTTTTCAGCGAATTTTTGGGTGATGTGCCCCCTTAAAGGGGAACTCCGGTCCAAAATCACCCCCATTTTTTATTGCGGAATCCATTAGAGTATATCGTAAGTGGTAGAATGGCGAAAACCGGAAGCTTCTACGACAAGGATAACATACCTAAATTACCAATTGCAATTTTCCATATTTGGCACGAGGGGGCCCCCTCCCACCCTGTGACGTAAAACGTTCTCAGCCCGGTCCACTCAGATGAAATTTTCAAATAATTGAAGCAAGAATGAAAAGTCCTTGGCCATTGTTGAAGTGCTTGTTGTTCTGTGCCATGCCCGATTTATTGTCACGACTCGCTGCTGCGTCTCTGGATGCAACAATGTCACGAAGAAAGAGGCGCCTGCGGGCTGTCGTAGCATGGCTTTCCTCTGGCTGACGCGAACCTGACGACAGCTTGGCTATGGAGAGTATGTTGGAAGGATTTTTCTCCGACGAAAAATAATCGTGTCTGCACTGAGCATTTCACTGAGATGTGCTATGAAAGAGATTTCCAACAAGAGTTTGCACAAAGCATTGGTGGCTATAAGCAGAAGCAGCAGCGACGCTTGAAGCCAGGGTCTCTGCCATCCTGAAACTTGGCGGTGCATGTCATACTAATAGTTAGTAGCTCCTCTACCTCTGCTGCCAGCAAAAGCAGACCATCTTCGATTTACTTCCAGGAACGTGAGCACGATGAGGTAAGTGAACGGCATGATTTTGTGCCGTCCAGAACGTAGCTCTAAACGACTACAGTCCTACTCAAAGTCCTAATAAAGACCTATACTCAAAATCCTAGTCAGTGAAGTCGAGAATTGATGTAATGTACATGGAACGTTATCATGTGTGTTATTTCGGTTCTCTTTAGTTTCCATTGCGTTACTTTCCGGTTGCAGCTACACTGCCACAAATACAAGGTACCGTATGATTTGTAGTCTGGAAATTTTCCATGCTGTCATACTGAAGTGGGCACCAAAACGTGTCCACTTTTCGTACAATGGCATGAGAGCACGGGTACAGTCGGCATGTCTGTCCCACAATGCCAATATAGGGAGAGCGCACGCCAAAACCAAGGAGGGTGTGCTCAGGTACAGGCTGGAATACACCAAGAGCACAAAGTGGCCAAGAAGCTGCACGACAATGTCCTGCAACTTCTTGAAGGACCTGTTGAACGATGTGCATACAACCATTCTCGGCATTCGCAACGGCACACGGCACCGGCACAACCCCATGCTCCGGAACACAGTACAGTCTTGTGCCATTGTATCTGTCAACTTTACCAGATTGTTCATGCAGCTGCATTGGTGCAAAGCATGCGCCCACCCGAAAACACAAATATTGCCTGAGTCAAGAATAGTTATAAATTGTGTCTGTCAACTGTTTTCTACATTCTGCATGCACATGTACCAATGATTATGTGAACGTCAACCAGGCCAAGAAGCATTATCATCATCATCATCATGTCCAACTGCTTCCTCAAAGCCCCAGTGCGCATCTGCATTGGCTTCTGGTACAGCTGCTTTATCTTCGATACCACGCAAGACGGTATCACACGCCGCTGCTTGCGTCCAAAGTATCCATGGGTGAACCATGTGTATTGTCTATACGCCACATGTCTCCAAATCCTGCACAAAACAGTTGGAGAGATGTAGATACACATACCACGAGTGTCTTCATGATTGTGTAAAAGTAAATAGTTTCAGTGTAAATAGTTTCGGATTCGAATTAATATTTCTATGGGCTACTATACTAAAGACACTTTGGCCTTTTTTCAAATTTACAACACTTTTACACACAGTTGAAACACTTACAGTACTAGGAATAGTATGAATGAAAGACATCGTTGTACCAGTATAATTATATTGGCATGGGTGCAATAGAACTTCATGATTGTGTGATGGAAGTTGGTGAATTTGAATACTGTACACAAAATCATTGCACAACACTTCCCATCTACTTTGTACCGGTACATGAAACATGGAAAGAAAGGAAATAATGAAACCGATTCAGTGAATCCTCACCTGTTTGACCACGGTCCACACCTTGCCCGAAATTCTTCGAAGGAAAGCAATGCCACCTCGAGCACTGATTTTTGCAGGCAAACAACAGCAAACTCTGAGTGCTGCGTGACGCACTGCAGCCCTTCCTGCTCGCCGCGTTTACTGAAAGCTGCAGGAACCTCCCAGCAACAAGTCGACTCGACCTCGCTCCACATCATGCTGCATTGTCCGCAACGGCATCAAGCAGTGCTTCTCACGCGAGCACTTGCAACCAAAGCGTTCTCTTCACGTTCATCTGTTTTGTAGTCTCAGAAATATTACTTGTAGACAGTTTCGCAGACGCTGATGCGCGCTTCGGCTCGAACCTAAAAGGCCTCGGTGTTGTTGAATCCGAAGTGGCGTCCACCTCCACACCTCCCGTGGTCTCCTCTTCCTCCAACATGATGATCGAATGAATACTAGTACAAGGGTTATTGATTGAAGAAAAAACAGTGAATACCTTTTTCAAAATGTCTGCAGGTCTACCATTTGAATAAAAAAATTTGGAGGTCACTGAGAACGTTTTACGTCACAGGGTGGGCGAGGGCCCCCCTCGTGCCAAATATGGAAAATTGCAATTGGTAATTTAGGTATGTTATCCTTGTCGTAGAAGCTTCCGGTTTTCGCCATTCTACCACTTACGACATACTCTAATGGATTCCGCAATAAAAAATGGGGGTGATTTTGGACCGGAGTTCCCCTTTAACCTGTGTCCAGAAGGGTAAGCGAAGATTACCATCCAGAGAAGATCCTTGTTATCATAAGTGTTATGATTTTGTAACGTCCCATTTTTGTTTACAAACTTGGTAATACTCATTCACTCGAACCTTTTCTCTTTCTTGAGGCTTCTCACTAATGTGCCCAATTTTTATACTCCTTCTTGTCGATACTCTTGCTATGATTCATCTTTTCTTTCTTGTTCTCATTATAGTTTCCATTCTTGTTCTCATTATAGTTTCCATTCTTGTTTTCATTATGGTTCCTATTCTTCTTCCCATTATAGTTCCTATTCTTGTTCCCATTATAGTTTCCATTCTTGTTCTCATTATAGTTCCATTCTTGTTCTCATTATGGTTTCTCTTCTTGTTCTCACTATTGTCCCTATTCCTTTTCTCACTATAGATCCTATTCTTGTTCTCATTATAGTTCCATTCTTGTTCTCATTATAGTTCCATTTTTGCTCTCATTATAGTTTCTATTCTTGTTCTCATTATAGTTTCCATTCTTATTCTCACTATAGTTTCCATTATTGTTCTCACTATAGCTCCTATTCTTGTTCTCATCATAGTTTCCATTCTTGTTTTCATTCTTGGTTACATTCTAGTTCCCATTCATGGTCTCATTCTTGTTCTCATTTGCTTTCTCTCTATCTAGTTCCAATTTCTGTTCTTATTTCTCTTTGTTCTCCTTCAGTATCGTATATTGGTGCTTCTAGTTCATTTTCCCATCCTGTTGCTGTTGCTGTTCGCTAGCTGTTCGCTGGCCCCTCTCTTGGCCGCTCGCCTGGCCGCTCACCTGGCCGCTCGCCTGGCCACTCGCCTGGCCGCTCGCCTAGCCGCTCGCCTGGCCGCTTGCCTGGCCGCTCGGCATAGAGCGCCGGCTCTGAGTGCCGGCTCTGAGCGCCGGCTCTGAGTGCCGGCTCTGAGCGCTTTTGTTGCTGTTGTTTCTGCTGTTTTTGCTGTTGCTGCTGCTGTTGTTGCTGTTGTTGTTGTGGAAATTTCATGTCGATAGAAGTCAACAGGATTCTCTCTGTTGAGCAATGTCGCTCCGGCAGCAGATCTCACAACTTCAGTTGTCATGTTGGTCCCGGACATGACCTTAAACTGTGTCCAGAAAGGTAAGCGAAGATTCCATCCAGAGAAGATCCTTGTTATCAAAAGTGTCATGATTATGTACCATCCGATTTTTGGTTACAAACTTGGTATCATTCCATTACTCGAACTTTTTCTCTTCCTGGATGCTTCTCACTAATGTGCCCAATTTTTTACTCTTTCTTGTCGATATTCTTGCTATGATTCATCTTGTCTTTCTTGTTCTCATTATAATTTCCATTCTTGTTCTCATTATAGTTCCTATTCTTGTTCTCATTCTAGTTTCCATTCTTGTTCTCATAATAGTTTCCATTCCTGTTCTCATTATAGTTTCCATTCTTTTCTCACTATAGTTTCCACTCTTGTTCTCATTATAGTTTCCATTCTTGTTCTCATTATAGTTTCTATTCTTGTTCTGATTATTGTTCCCATTCTTGTTCTCATTCTTGGTCACATTCTAGTTCCCATTCTTGTTCTCATTCTATTTCTGATTTCCTTTCTCTCTTTCTAGTTCCAATTTCTGTTCTGATTTCTCTTTGTTCTCCTTCATTATCGTATTTTGGTGTTTCTAGTTCTTTTCCCACCCTGTTGCTGTTGCTATTGCTGATCGCTGGCTGCTCACTGGCCGCTCGGCTGGCCGTTCGCCTGGCCGCTCGCCTCGCCGCTTGCCTGGCCGCTCGCATGGCCGCTCGCCTGGCCGCTCGCCTGGCCGCTCGCCTGGCCGCTCGCCTGGCCGCTCGCCTGGCCGCTCGCCTGGCCGCTCGCCTGGCCGCTCGCCTGGCCGCTCGGCTGGACGCTCGGCACTGAGCGCCGGCTCTGAGTGCCGGCTGTAAGCGCTGGCTCTGAGTGCCGGCTCTAAGCGCCGGCTCTGAGCGCCGACTCTGAGCGCCGGCTCTGAGCGCCGGCTCTGAGTGCCGGCTCTGAGCGCCGGCTCTGAGCGCCGGCTCTGAGCGCCGGCTCAGAGCGCCGGCTCTGAGCGCCGACTCTGAGCGCCTGGTCTGATCACCGGCTATGAGCGCCCTGAGAGCCGGTTATGAGCGTTTTTATTGCTGATGTTGTTGTTGTTGTTGTTGTTGTTGTTGTTGTTGTTGTTGTTGTTGTTGTTGTTGTTGTTGTTGTTGTTGTTGTTGTTGTTGTTGTTGTTGTTGTTGTTGTTGTTGTTGTTGTTGTTGTTGTTGTTGTTGTTGTTATTGTTGTTGTTGCTGGTGCTGTTGCTGCTGCTGTTGTTGCTGTTGTTGTTGTTGTTGTTGTTGTTGTTGTTGTGGAGCCGGCTCTGAGCGCCGGCTGTAAGTGCCGGCTCTGAGCGCCGGCTCTGAGCGCCGGCTCTGAGCGCCGACTCTGAGCGCCGGCTCAGAGCGCCGGCTCAGAGCTGGCGCTCTGAGCGCCGGCTCTGAGCGTCGACTCTGAGCGCCTGGTCTGATCACCGGCTCTGAGCGCCCTGAGAGTCGGTTATGAGCGTTTTTGTTGCTGTTGCTGTTGTTGTTGCTGTTGCTGTTGCTGCTGCTGTTGTTGCTGTTGTTGTTGCTGTGGAGATGTCATGTCGATAGAAGTCAACAGGATTCTCTCTGTTGAGCAATGTCACTCCGGCAGCAGATCTCACAACTTCAGTTGTCATGTTGGTCCCAGACATGACCTTAAACTGTGTCCAGAAAGGTAAGCGAAGATGACCATCCAGAGAAGATCCTTGTTATCAAAAGTGTTATGATTATGTACCACCCGATTTTTGGTTACAAACTTGGTCTCATTCCATTACTCGAACTTTTTCTCTTCCTTGATGCTTCTCACTAATGTGCCCAATTTTTTACTCTTTCTTGTCGATATTCTTGCTACGATTCATCTTGTCTTTCTTGTTCTCATTATAATTTCCATTCTTGTTCTCATTATAGTTCCTATTCTTGTTCTCGTTATAGTTTCCATTCTTGTTCTCATTATAGTTTCTATTCTTGTTCTGATTATTGTTCCCATTCCTGTTCTCATTCTGGCTCACATTCTAGCTCCCATTCTTGTTCTCATTCTATTTCTGATTTCCTTTCTCTCTTTCTAGTTCCAATTTCTGTTCTCATTTCTCTTTGTTCTCCTTCATTATCGTATTTTGGTGCTTCTAGTTCTTTTCCCATCCTGTTGCTGTTGCTGTTGCTGATCGCTGGCTGCTCACTGGCTGCTCGGCTGGCCGCTCTCCTGGCCGTTCGCCTGGCCGCTCGCCTTGCCGCTCGCTTGGCCGCTCGCATGGCCGCTCGCCTGGCCGCTCGCCTGGCCGCTCGCCTGGCCGCTCGCCTGGCCGCTCGCCTTGCCGCTCGGCTGGACGCTCGGCACTGAGCGCCGGCTCTGAGCGCCGGCTCTGAGCGCCAGCTCTGAGCGCCAGCTGTAAGCGCTGGCTCTGAGTGCCGGCTCTAAGCGCCGGCTCTGAGCGCCGGCTCTGAGCGCCGGCTCTGAGCGTCGACTATGAGCGCCGGCTCTGAGCGCCGGCTCTGAGCGCCGGCTCAGAGCGCCCGTTCTGAGCGCCGACTCTGAGCGCCTGGTCTGATCACCGGCTATGAGCGCCCTGAGAGCCGGTTATGACCGTTTTTATTGCTGGTGTTGTTGTTGTTGTTGTTGTTGTTGTTGTTGTTGTTGTTGTTGCTGCTGTTGCTGTTGCTGCTGCTGTTGTTGCTGTTGTTGTTGTTGTTGTGGAGCCGGCTCTGAGCGCCGGCTCTGAGCGCCGGCTCTGAGCGCCGGCTGTAAGTGCCGCCTCTGAGCGCCGGCTCTGAGCGCCGGCTCTGAGCGCCGACTCTGAAAGCCGGCTCTGAGCGCCGGCTCTGAGCGCCGGCTCTGAGCGCCGGCTCAGAGCGCCGGCTCTGAGCGCCGACTCTGAGCGCCTGGTCTGATCACCGGCTCTAAGCGCCCTGAGAGTCGGTTATGAGCGTTTTTGTTGCTGTTGCTGTTGTTGTTGTTGTTGTTGTTGTTGTTGCTGTTCCTGTTGCTGCTGCTGTTGTTGCTGCTGTTGTTGTTGTTATGGAGATGTCATGTCGATAGAAGTCACCAGGATTCTCTCTGTTGAGCAATGTCACTTCGGCAGCAGATCTCACAACTTCAGTTGTCATTTTGGTCCCGGACATGACCTTAAACTGTGTCCAGAAATGTAAGCGAAGATTACCATTCAGAGAAGATCCTTGTTATGATAAGTGTTATGATTATGTACTGTCCCATTTTTGGTTACAAACTTTGTCTCACTCATTTGCTCGAACTTTTTCTCTTCCTTGATGCTTCTCGCTAATGTGCCCAATTTTTTACTCTTTCTTGTCGATATTCTTGCTATGATTAATCTTGTCTTTCTTGTTCTCATTATAGTTTCCATTCTTGTCCTCATTTTAGTTTCCATTCTTGTTCTCAATATTGTTCCATTCTTGTTCTCATATTAGTTTCCATGGAGAAGCGCATAATTTGGCGTTCAAAGTTGTGTATAGTAAATGACCAAGTCACACGTGCATACTCTCATGTCCTTCATATTTTGCTTTCTTTCGAAACAATGCATTTTTGAGTGCATGCCTGCTCAAATTCGGTGAAATGGGCTGTCGGTGAAATGGCTGTCGGTGAAAACAGTGCTCTGTGAGCCGTCTTTCGGTGAATTGGTTATCCTGTGAAATGGGCTGTCTGTCAAAAAGGTAGTCTGTGAAATGTCATTCAGAGAACTGTCGTTCTGTGAACAATCAGCGAGTGCGACAAAATGGCAAAAAAACTGACAAGGAGTACTGAGACATTCGGCGACCTGACACCTAGCTCTAACACTTCTCCAAGGCACAAACCAACAACCTTCCAACTTGGAAGGCTCAGGTTCGGAAAGATCCAGGTAAAGTTTATGCCATTTTGTCGCACTCGCTGACTGTGCATGATCTGTGTGCGTTGGTGAACAGTTTGTCATAACTCGTAACATTTTTCCTTTTCCTTTTTCACCAACTATACAATCATGTAATTGATTTACTAGTTGCTACATAAATCCGTTGATCCCCGGAGCTGCAGAGAGTGCTCAATGTCAGAGGCTGAGCTTAGTACACAGCAGACTCTGCCGAGTTGTAACTCTGAGTTTCATGCCGCTAGGCAATCATCAGAGACAATGGACACTAGGATCTACCCTGCCGTATGCTAAAACACATTATGCCACAAGCATAAATAAATTTAGCGCTAAATCGGGTGATCGGAGGAATTTGTTTGGTTGAGTTGGGTAACTCCGCTCTTCTTCCTCGCTCACCGGAGTAATTTCTCTAGTTTCCTCGCGCAACTGGGGAGCACTCCAATGGAGAGAGAAAGGTTTTCACTGAGCGGCTTGCTGTGAGAGGTGGACTGAGACTAGAGGGCACTAACGGCGAATTTCAAGACCTTACGGCCACGGAGATGCGGGACTCTGCGTTGGTCGTCTATCCGTGTGGAGGCAACGCAAACGCGTTCAACATTCTGCTGAAGCGAGCTCGGAGCTGAAGCTGGATTGGTGACTGACGTGCCTGCCTACTCCACAACACCGGCGCATAATGATGTACATGTACAAGACTTCGTGTGCATTCAACTCAAATTCGTGTTCCGTCAGCGTCAGTGTCAGCAAGTACCTGTAGTACAATTTGTTCCCAAAATGACTTCGGGACAGTCTGTTCATGGTTTTCATTAATTTTGTACATTGTATTGGACTCGTTCTTGCGATAATTTAGCGGCAATTCTTATGTTGTAGCGTAGTTCTCTTGTAATTTAGTGGAACCTGTATTGAGTAAATGAGTTTTATGTTTCGTTAGATTGTCGACAGGTCTCCTGTGTACCGGTTTTGTGGCACAATGATTATAGCCATTTGTCGTCTCCATTCTTGTGCAATCATCCATATGTCGGTTGGTTCTCTTCATGTTCTTGCGACCTATTTCATAGATGTTGGTTGCCTTGTTGCTTTCTCTCCCCTCTCCTCTCACCCAAACCATTCTGCATATGCGAAGCTGTGGACGCAGCATACTGCTGCTTCACTTCAAATCGGGAATGCGTATAATAATAATAATAATAATAATAATACAAAAGAGAGAGAGAGGTTGGAAGGTTTGTTACAACTCTGAGTTTCACGTATACAAAAGAGAGAGAGAGATTGGAAGCTTTGTTACAACTCTGAGTTTCACGTATTACTACGATCATCAGGCAACCCCCCTGCCTGATGATCATAGTATTATGTGAAACTCAGAGTTGTAACAAAGCTTTCAATCTTTCTCTTGTGTACAAGGCTCTGCCCTACATGGGTATTCATTGATTCTTCGGAAAGTGAATTGAAGCAAACCACTTGACTACAAATAATAATAATAATAAATCTGGTGACGTTGCCTGAGCCAGCATTCTCCCCATAAATTACGTCTCCAGATTTAGCGCTGAATTTGTTTATGGCCCTATTATATGTGTCGATATTCGACGATAAGCATACTGCTGGGTAGATGCGAGTATCAGTTCAAGTGTCTGATGATTGCCTAGCAGCAGGAAGCACAGAGTTCAAGTACACTGTACAACCAACCTTTACGTCATCCGCTTAGTCTGCTATGTACCGTAGTTGGAAGATATGTGGGCGCCGCGCCCCCCCCGCACATCAGCTCTCAATACGTGCTACAGCTGGGAGTATTAGTAGCTGGAAACGCACCCGTGGCACCATAACTACATTCGTCGCGTTGAGAAAGGTTAGCTCTGCTCTCTGTATTTCTTTGACTTTTTTGGAAGGCGCACAGCTATTTTGTGTCTACATGTATGTATGTTTGTTTGTTTGTTTATTTACGGATTCTCCAGAGGTAAATGGATACCTATCATGGGAGTCTCACCAAAACAATAAAATAATGAAAATAAAATTATGTATGGAGTGTAAAAAACTCAAAATCTTAGATTTTCTAAGTCAAATGTATCAGTGTATTGTAGCGTACAGGCCACTTACTTTCAAGTTTCAACACCATTATTTACGAAAGGAAACAGTAGAACTTTGAGGCAATAGTAGAAGGAGAAAAAAGCCACACGGGTTGTTCAAATGGAGATTTTGAGTATTCCAAGATGGCGGAAGACAAGTGCCGCTACCTGTCTATACATTCAATTTCTATTACTGGTTAAATGTTCGTCTAATGATCGATTCAGTTCGTGAAACTCAAAGTTACGAAACAGCAACTGCTCGTTCTTCTGTCTGTGCATGTACAGGTTTATGAAGGATAGGCTGGACGTTCCTTGACACTGGAAGAACTGAAGGACTACTGAACAGCTGCAGTGAATACGCTCTGTTTGTTTTCTCCTTCACTAGGAAGTTCTCAGAATTTCTTTTCCAACTGGCTGTAACCGTGTGCTTCAGTTGAGTGAGGTCTATTATCATAATACACACTTAGCGAGATCCACTAGAAATATCTTAGATGGAAAGGTGTACCTAAAACTCACTATATGTACGAGCAGTCGCTCTGCGAACGTCTTCAGAATGTTTGACGGCATTTGATATCAGCTATACTGCCCTGTACTAGTTGGGAGACGTGTGGGCGTACATTGCAGTAATGTCTGGCGCCACATAATGTAGCGCAGAAGAGCGAACAGCGTGGAATCAAGCTCATCAAGCTCAGTACATGACATTGTGTGGGCGTACAAGTACAGTGCAGTAGTTTTGGACGCCACAAAATTTAGCGGTAGAATGACCAGCCTAGCACCGAGCTTAATGATTATGAGTAGTACTATTTCATAACCGCCTAAAGGTTTCTCGTCTTGTTCTCAGGTACACGTTTCCTACTAGTATAAGGACGCTTTCGACACTGCATACGGATTTCTCTGTCTTATTCGCAGGTAAGTTTCCTATACTGCTCTTCCTTGGCTGCACACAGTTTTCTCGTCTTGTTCTCAGTTACGTTTTCTGTATGCTCTTTCGTTACTGCATACAGGTTTCTAGCCTTTTTCGCGGACAAGGTTCCAATTTCACTCTTTCTTGATTGCACACGGGCTTCTCGTCTTGTTCACAGGTAAGCTTCTTATAATTATTGTATTTTCTTGACTGCCTACAGGTCTCCTGTTTTTCTCGCAGGTACGTTTACTATACAGCTTTTCTGGACTGGAAATAGGAGCCTACGATGTCTCGTCTTGTTCACAGGTAAGTTTCCTTTCCAGCTCTTTCTTGAATGCACACAGTGTTTCGTAATGTTCTCAGTTCAGAGTGCTATAATTCTTTTTCCTGACTGAATACAAGTGTCTTGCCTCGTGTGCAGGCAGATGTTTCCTATAAATGTTCATATTTCATAGCTGTATACAAGTTTCGAGTCTTGTCCATGGGCAAGTTCCATTAAATTGATCCATTCATTGATCTTTCATGACTGCAAATACCTTTCCCGTCTTGATTTAAGTGGAGCTCTCTATATGCTCTACTGCTCTTTCCTTACTGCATACAGGGGTATCGTCTTTTTCGCTGTTGAGATTCCTTATTACTAGTGCTTTTTCCTGACTGCGTGCAGATTTCTCGTCACGTTCACAGGTAAGCTTCCTATTATGCATTTTCCGAACTGCATACAAGTGTCTCGTCTTGTCTGCAGGCAAAAGTTTCCTATTTTCAATATTATTTCATGGCTCCAAACAGGATTCGTGTCTTGCTCACAGGTAAGTTCCCTTCATTGATCTTTCATGACTGTATACAGGTGTCTTGTGTTGTTGGCAGGACAGTTTCCTATTTTGCTCTTCCTACATTGAATACAGGCTTCTTGTCTTGTTCGCAGCTAGAGGTTTTCACATATTACTCTTGCTTGACTTAATACTGGTATATTTGTCTTGTTTACAGGTAGAAGTTTCCAATGATGTCTCTTTCGAGACTCCATCAAGATGTTACGCCTTTTGACAGGTAAGATCCTATAATAGCTCCTGTTGGCCTGCATACACTTTCCCCGTCTCGTTGTGAGCTAAGTTATCATTAATTTGTTGATGTCAACACTGGCCACTGCACTAGTAGTTGGTGGTGGACGTGTGGGGGCGCAGTAGCCCTGATGATTCCATCTGAGATACTATGGCGGAGCAAGGCGTAAAAGAGGAGTGATAGAAAGTAATAGAAAATGCAAGTACAGTTCTGTACCAACTATTACTCCAGTGGCACTTAGCATTCGTAAGTGACGTCGACAATGGTTCTGGATACTTGCCATAACGTGCGTTCTACTGCCTGAGAAAGAACAGTGAAGGGTAGGTCACTAGGTGTCACTGCAGGAATCCACAGCTAAACGTGACG
Source organism: Sycon ciliatum (assembly GCF_964019385.1). NCBI lineage: Eukaryota > Metazoa > Porifera > Calcarea > Leucosolenida > Sycettidae > Sycon > Sycon ciliatum. The sequence continues at coordinate 31,552,176 of NC_088647.1, forward strand.
ACTGTGAATGTGGGGCTCAGTGCAGGTAGCTGCTTTGTTCTCCGCTGGAGGTCCATTATTCTCTTTGTTCTTGCCGAGTGAAATCCAATGATGGCACGCAAATTTGCGCCTTGCACCATTTTGGAGTTCCCAGGTGTAGGGCTTCACGAAGCCCTGCGCAGAGTCAAGCACCCACACACATGACTGTACATTGCCAACACTTTCGTGGACTATGTCATAAGAGGTCTACGTGTGCTGCTGGAATAAATAATTATAATGAGACTTCGGGTGTAAGGACACTTCGCGTAGGACACGTTCCTGATGTCGCGCCGCGCCGAGGGTCTTTATAAGCAAAGGCGACTTTATATAATAGATCTTTTTTTGACTGCATACCGTTGTCCGGTCTTGTTCTCAGTTCAGTTTTCACCATGCTCTCTCGTTACTGCATACAGGTATTTCGCCTGTTTGGGAGAGAAGGTTCCTATAACTATTACTCCTTCCCAACTTCTTACAGGTCCCCGTCATGTTCAAACGTAAGCTTCCTATAATTATTGTATTTTCTTGACTGCATAGTATTTACAAGTGTTTTGTTTCTGTGCAGGCAGAGGTTTCCTATTTTCATATTTGATGGCTACATACAAGTTTCATGGCTTGCTCCCAGGTGAGTTCCCCTCATTGATTTTTCATGAGTGTCTACAGGTGCCTTGTCTTGTTCGCATGTAAGTATCCTATATTGCTCTGTCTTGACCTCCTACAGGTTTTTGTCTTGTTCGCTGGTGAAGGTTTCCTATAATTATGACTCTTTCGAGACTGCATACAGATTACACGTCCCTTTTGCAGCTAAGTAGTTCCTATTATGGCTTATGCATGACTGCATATAGTTTTCCCGTCTCGGTACCAGTTAGTATTCCTATATGCTCTTTCTTTTCAACTGAATAATACAGGTATTTCGTCTGTTTCGCAGAGAATGATCCTATATGTCTCCTTCCTGACTGCACTAGGCCTTTGCGGATAGTGCCGGCAGAAAAATTGGCAGAATTCGGTACTTTTTCTGGTGCGTTTCATGCATGTTTGGTATGTGGATAAAGAAATGGAGCAGAATTCGAGGAATTGCCCGCCATAAGGTTTGTATGGTTCTGCCAATTTCACTGCTTTTCGATCAGAATCTGCCAACTTTTCGAGCATTACCCGCCAATGCCTAGACTGCACACAGGGTCTCTGCTCATGTTCAAAAGTAAGCTTCTTATACTTTATAGTCTTGACTGAATACAAGTTTCGTTTCTAGTGTGTATTTACAAGTACACCATTTCATATTGCATGGCTCCAATCAGGTTTCTTGTCTTGCTTACAGGTGAGTTCCCTTCATTGACCGTTGAAGCTTGTGTCCATGTGTCTTGCCTTGTTCGCATATAAGTTTACTATATTTCTCTTTCTTGAATTCACACAGGTAATTTTGTTTTGTTTCCAGGTCGCAGTTTCCGGTTTGAGTCTTTACAGACTGGATTCAGATTTCACGTCTTATTCACAAGACTGCATAGAGGACGTATTATGTTCTTGTTCGGAGGTAAGTCTCCTATACTGCTAATTCTCGACTTCAGACAGGACATTTTAGTTTAAATTGCAGTTAGAAGGTTTCTGTTTTACTCTTCTTAGCCTGAATAGAGATTGTATGTCGTATGTACAGGTGTCTTGTCTTGTTCGCAGGTAAGTTTAATTGCCTTTTCTTGACTTCATTCAGTTTTTGTTGTTGTTTCACTTGCAGGTGGAAGTTTCCTGTTTGACTCTTTCGAGGCTGGATACAGATTGTACGTATTTTTTGCAGGTAAGTTCCTATCGCTCCATGTGGACTGCTTCCTGGTTTCCCGTCTTGTTCTCAGCTAAGTTTTCTATTATTATTATTCTTTCTTCTCGCTCCAAATATACTGGCACACACAGAGACATAGACAGCAATAGCGACAACACACAAAGTGAAGGGTAGTTGGCCGCAGCCAGATGTGAACCGGATAACGAGTGAGGTATGGAAGCATGGACTGAGAACAGAGTGTCTCAGATAGAATAGGCGTGCCAGTGAATAGAAGAAATAGGCCATGATGCAGAACCACTTGGGACCGTCAGATTAAATTTTCTGGACCGAGCCAGACGGGGAAAAAACCCTCGCTCGCGTCGACGGACGCAGTTGCGAGGGAAAAAACCGGGTGTATATCCCCAATGGCGATTAGGCATCATGTAGGCATGGCAAGCACCTCACGGCAAAAAGTGATAAAAAAGCAACAATAATATGCACAGAAATGAAGGATGGGAGGGCAGGGAAACTGGTGAGACTGAAAACTGACTGAAGAAGTCAGGAAAAAAAGCGACAATAAGGAACACACCAGATGCCATATTTGCAACTAAAAATATTTCGCGAGAAATCATTTCTCGCCTATCTTGCTGCGCTCGGCCGGCAAGAAGTACAACGTTACTGCACACAGGTGTTTCGCATGTTTCACAGCGAAAGTTCCTATATTACTTCTTTCTGACAGAATACAGGTTCTTGTCATGTTCAAGCGTAAACTTGCTTTCTTGTGTTCTCTTGACTGCATACAAGTTTTCTTGTTCTGTGTACAGGTTGAAGTTTCCTATTTCATGGCTCCATACGGGTTTGTCTTGCTCAGAGGTAAGTCCCTTCATTGATCTTTCATGATTGTATACGGGTGTCTTGTCTTCTTCACAGGTTGGTTTTTGATATTGCTCTTTCTTGACTTCGTACCGGGTTTTATGTTTTTTTTTGCGGGTAGAAGTTTCTTATTATGACTTATTCCAGACTGAATAGAGATTGCACGTCCTATTTACATGTCAACTTAGATATGACTTACGCAGAACTGCATACAGTTATCACGTCTTCTTATCAATTAGGATTTCTTGATGCTCTTTCTTCACTGCATGCAGGTGCTTCGCCTGTTTCGGAGAGAAGGTTCCTTTCCTGACTTCAAGCAGGTTCTCATCATCTTCAAAGGTAAGCGTGCTTCAGAATATGTTACGAGAGATAGGAGAGTCTCCAGCAGGCAGCGCATCCATCGTCAGGAAGTGGAAAGAGCAAACAGCATGGTCCTTGGTTGAGGTAAATGCTGAACGTTTGATTTGTCCCAACCAAGATTTCAGCACTTGGTTCGTCACGATTTTCGCTTGCCAGCTAAGGCTGTACTCACACTACTTGAAAGTTTGACGCGAATGTCGCGTTCAAAACTAGACAAAAGTACTTGAAACTTTCCAAGCACACTGCACTCCATGATCCAGTGACGACTTGAAACATTTTTGTCAGCAAATTACCATGGAGAAACATGATTGTCATGTGGTAGTTTTGCAAATCCCGAGGCTGCGTTCCTTCAATTTTGTTGCGCTTGATCAACTTATTTGAAATTTTCAGTTCATGAGAAAAATAGAAACAGTTATATCTTGCTTGGATCGTGGAGTTCATTCGCCATGCCTCGCGAAGAAGTAGCACATCGTCGACGTCGACGGATGAAGAGGTTTCTCTCCATAGCTCGATGAGCGTCTTCTCCAAGTCGTCAGAAAACACTGCGCGAGGCATGATGTCGGTACAAAAGCAATGGTACAAAAGAAATGCGACAGAAACGGCAATCAAAACAACGGGAAGCTACTGGAAGAAAGAAGACGGAAAATACTCGGAAAAAAACACCACAGAATTCAGAAATGGCAGGCAAAAAAAGGAAACTACAAGTATATGTACAGGAGCAGTACGACCACGAGGAAACAAAGCATGAAAGATATTCTGGAGCCTTTCAACGTACAATAGTACTCCGGCCTCCTGACCTCACACAGCTTTCCAAACGGCTTGAAAGCAAAAAACCTCGTAGAAGAGGGTTCCGTTTCCGCTGAAACCTTTCAAGCGGCTTTCAAGGGCTTTTTTTCATTTTCGCAACCGTCACCGTGGCAACATTCACACGTAAGTCACTTGTATGCGGTTTTTCAAGTAGTGTGAGTACAGCCTAAAGTCTCCGCACTGCAGCTTTCCCCTGTCGGTGTCACGTCCCAGTACACAACGGAGAGGACTACTAATAAACAGTTCACGGCACTAACAGCATTGAACACAGCACTTCTTTCACTTCGTGAATACAATAAGACAACTGAAAATGACACAATTCTGCAGTGATCGACCTTCTAGTTCTCTCTCACGGAGCTAAGCAGAATGCGCGTCATCACCTGTAGTCGCCATGGAAACGCAATCAGAAAACCGGCGATATGGCAAGTTTGCCATATCGTACGGAGGCGAGAGATATTGTGCATTCATACTTCAAAGTGCCTTTTGTCGAAAGACAGATCATTAATTTTGTTCGGCTTCCTCGTGTACAGCATTCACGTAAATGTCTCTCGATCCGGATCGACGCTCGATCTCGTGCTTTTCGCTCGTTTCCAATGTTGACTCGCGTACGTATTTTCGATAGGATGGAGGAGAGACCGATGCTGCAGTGCTTTGGTGGAAGGTGAGGTCGTGCATTGAACGATCCTAGTCACAAGTCCAAGTCCTGACCCTCTGAAATTTTTTACACCGGTTTTTCATGAACCAGGTGGACCATCCAGCTGGGAAAAGTGGTCCGGCCATGGCCGGACCAGCCGGACCGGTTCCGGCAGTGCTGAGTTTAACGCTCATTTTGAGTTGCGAGACTAGCAACTATTGTGCTTTTTCTGAAAATATGGATGCGATTTCAGCAACTTTCACTTGTTTTGGCATGGTTGCGAAGAGCATAAGTTGCGAAATATTTTGGCATCTTTGGGAAAGGGCTACACGTGACTGACTCACGACTGCGTGGTTCGTGTACACTGTATGATATTAGATATTTCATGCTGTCAAACCAACAACATAATTACGTGATTACTTGCGAGAACTGCCGCCGTGAACACACACACACCACACACACACACACACACGTTTTTTTGCATATTGGGGGTAAACCCCGCATTTTCTTGATCTTGGTCTGCCGCCATCTTGGAGTACTCAAAATCAGGGAAAGGATCCGTGGGCGCAAACTCTCCCGCACAACAGCTCTAGCTCTCGTTATGTCATCGGGCACCCTGTGGCTGAGAAAGGAGTGATAAAAGGTTTGTGCGTAGCGACCTAAGACGCAATGGGCATGATGCCAATGAGTACTTGTAGTTACTATGGCAACAAAGAGAGTGTTCTCAGTCCCGATACGTGCTGCAGCTGGGCTTATAATAGCTCGAAATGTATCCGTTGTGTCAGAACTACGTTGCTGGCGTTGAGAAAGGTTAGCTCTGCTCTCTGTATATCTTTGACTTTTATGGAAGACGCGCAGCTATTTTGTGTCTACATGTATGTATCGGTGTATTGTAGCGGACAGGCCACTTACTTTCAAGTTTCAACACCATTCTTCACGAAAGGAAACCGTAGAACTTTGAGGCGATAGCAGAAGTAGAAGCTGGTCGCACGGGTTGCTCAGTTGGAGATTTTGAGTATTCCAAGATGGCGGCAGACAAGTGTCACTGGTACCTGTACATACATTTTATTATACTTGTAGGTTAAAGTAAGAAATGGTTTGCTCCCCACACCGCACAGGTTAAAGTAGGTTAAATTTTCGTCTGATTCTCAATTCAGTTAGTAAAACACAGAGATAAGAAACAGAACCTGCTCTTTCCTCTGTGTGTGGATGCGTATCTATAATTAAGGAGAGGCTGCCACTCAGGCTGGAAGTCAACAGGATTCTCTTTGTTGAGCAATGTCGCTCCGGCAGCAGATCTCACAACTTCAGTTGTCATGTTGGTCCCGGACATGACCTTAAACTGTGTCCAGAAAGGGAAGCGAAGATTACCATCCAGAGAAGATCCTTGTTATCATAAGTGTTATGATTTTGTAACGTCCCATTTTTGTTAACAAACTTGGTCTCACTCATTTCCTCGAACTGTTTCTCTACCTTGATGCTTCTCACTAATGTGCCCAATTTTTTACTCATTTTTGTGTATTCTTGCAATGATTCATTTTGTCTTTCTTGTTCTCATTATAGTTTCCATTCTTGTTCTCATTATTGTTTCCATTCTTGTTCTCATTATAGTTTCCATTCTTGTTCTCATTATAGTTTCCATTCTTGTTCTCATTATAATTTCCATTCTTGTTCTCATTATAGTTTCCATTCTTGTTTTCATTATAGTTTCCATTCTTGTTCTCATTATAGTTTCCATTCTTGTTCTCATTATAGTTTCCATTCTTGTTCTCATTATAATTATTTTCCATTCTTGTTCTCATTATAGTTTCCATTCTTGTTCTCATTATAGTTTCCATTCTTGTTCTCCTTATAGTTTCCATTCTTGTTCTCCTTATAGTTTCCATTCTTGTTCTCATTATATTTTCCATTCTTGTTTTCATTATGGTTTCCATTTTTGTTCTCATTATAGTTTCCATTCTTGTTCTCATTATAGTTTCCATTCTTGTTCTCATTATAGTTTCCATTATTGCGCATCGGAGCTTCAAGCTTCGATATAACAGTGTATTGCCTATGACGTCATAAATATCCAACCGGAACTTCACAGCATGAAAAAATAAAATCACGAAACCACATCACTACAGTTGCTAGCTCCTAGCACAACTCCCACTTCCCGTCACAATGTACCATTGCTAGCGAAATGGGAAATTGTTCTCATTA
>NC_088647.1:31563810-31578810 GCF_964019385.1 Sycon ciliatum
AGTTTCCATTCTTGTTCTCATTATAGTTTCCATTCTTGTTCTCATTATAGTTTCCATTCTTGTTCTCATTATAGTTTCCATTCTTGTTCTCATTATAGTTTCCATTCTTGTTCTCATTATAGTTTCCATTCTTGTTCTCATTATAGTTCCATTCTTGTTCTCATTATGGTTTCTCTTCTTGTTCTCACTATTGTGCCTATTCCTTTTCTCACGATAGATCCTATTCTTGTTCTCATTATAGTTCCATTCTTGTTCTCATTATAGTTCCATTTTTGCTCTCATTATAATTTCTATTCCTGTTCTCATTATAGTTTCCATTCTTATTCTCACTATAGTTTCCATTATTGTTCTCACTATAGCTCCTATTCTTGTTCTCATCATAGTTTCCATTCTTGTTTTCATTCTTGGTCACATTCTAGTTCCCATTTATGGTCTCATTCTTGTTCTCATTTCCTTTCTCTCTATCTAGTTCTAATTTCTGTTCTTATTTCTCTTTGTTCTCCTTCAGTACCGTATATTGGTGCTTCTAGTTCATTTTCCCATCCTGTTGCTGTTGCTGTTCGCTAGCTGCACGCTGGCCCCTCTCTTGGCCGCTCGTCTGGCCGCTCACCTGGCCGCTCGCCTGGCTACTCGCCTGGCCGCTCGCCTAGCCGCTCGCCTGGCCGCTTGCCTGGCCGCTCGGCATAGAGCGCCGGCTCTGAGTGCCGGCTCTGAGCGCCGGCTCTGAGCGCTTTTGTTGCTGTTGTTTTTGCTGTTTTTGCTGTTGCTGCTGCTGTTGCTGCTGTTCTTGTTGTGGAGATTTCATGTCGATAGAAGTCAACAGGATTCTCTCTGTTGAGCAATGTCGCTCAGGCATCAGATCTCACAACTTCAGTTGTCATGTTGGTACCGGACATGACCTTTAAATGTGTCCAGAAAGGTAAGCGAAGATTACCAACCAGAGAATATCCTTGTTATGATAAGTGTTATGATTATGTAAGGGTCCCATTGTTTACAAACTTCGTCTCACTCATTTACTCGAACCTTTTCTCTTCCTTGATGCTTCTCACTAATGTGCCCAATTTTTTACTCTTTCTTGTCGATATTCTTGCTATGATTCATCTTGTCTTTATTGTTCTCATTATAGTTTACATTCTTGTTCTAATTATAGTTTCCATTCTTGTTCTCATTATAGTTCCATTCTTGCTCTCATTATAGTCCCATTCTTGTTCTCATTATAGTTCCATTCTTGTTCTCATTCATGATAGTTTCCATTCTTGTTCTCGTTCTTGTTCTCATTCTAGTTCCCATTCTTGTTCTCATTCCTGTTCTCAATTCTTTTCTCTCTTTCTAGTTCTAATTTCTGTTCTGATTTCTCTTTATTCTCCTTCATTATCGTATTTTGGTGCTTCTAGTTCTATTTCCCATCCTGTTGCTGTTGCTGATCGCTGGCTGCTCGCTTTCCACTCGGCTGGCCTCTCTCCTGGCCGCTCGACTGGCCGTTCGCCTGGCCCCTCGCCTGGCCGCTCGCCTGGCCCCTCGCCTGGCCGCTCGCCTGGCCGCTCGCCTGGCCGCTCGCCTGGCCGCTCGCCTGGCCGCTCGCCTGGCCGCTCGCCTGGCCGCTCGCCTGGCCGCTCGCCAGGGTGCTCGCCTGGCCGCTCGCCTGGCCGCTCGCCTGGCCGCTCGCCTGGCCGCTCGACAGGCCGCTCGCCAGGCCGCTCGCCCCGCCGCTCGCTTTGCCGCTCGCCTGGCCGCTCGCCTGGCCGCTCTGCTCTGAGCGCCGGGTCTGACCGCCGGGTCTGATATCCGGCTCTGAGCGCCGGCTCTTAGCGCCGGCTTTGAGCGCGGGGTCTGAACGCCGACTCTGAGCGCCGGCTCTGAGCGCCGGCTCTGAGCGCCGGCTCTGAGCGCCGGCTCTGAGCGCCGGCACTGAGCGCCGGCTCTGAGCGCTTTTGTTGCTGTTGTTGTTGTTGCTGTTGCTGTTGCTGCTGCTTTTGTTGCTGTTGTTGTTGTGGAGATGTGATGTCGATAGAACGGTCAACAGGATTCTCTGTGTTGAGCAATGTCGCTCCGGCAGCAGATCTTACAACTTCAGTTGTCATGTTGGTCCCGGACATGACCTTAACCTGTGTCCAGAAGGGTAAGCGAAGATTACCATCCAGAGAAGATCCTTGTTATCATCAGTGTTATCATTTTGTAACGTCCCATTTTTGTTTACAAACTTGGTCTTACTCATTCACTCGAACTTTTTCTCTTTCTTGATGCTTCTCACTAATGTGCCCAATTTTTATACTCCTTCTTGTCGATAGTCTTGCTATGATTCATTTTGTCTTTCTTGTTCTCATTATAGTTTCCATTCTTGTTCTCATTACTTCCTCCGCGTCATCGAAATTGTCGCAGTTTGACTTTTGATATAAAACGGGGTATTTACTCACCACCACTCGTACCAGAGGCAAGGAATCGGACATAGGCGATAGTCATCAGTATAGGGTGACAGCAAAGTTCTATTTTCTGTTATTGAAAGCGGGAATTTTTGAACTAGACGCAATTTCTTCGCTGGTGTCGCTGCGATGGTAATTTCGACTCGCTGAGATCAGTCAGGCGTTGAAGCCTGCACATTTCTCGCGCTTATGGCCATTCACTCAAGCCTCATCACTGTTTTACCTTAGCTGGGGTGAGAATGACTTCGTTGAACAAGTGGCAGCGCTTGGAGAAACATCGAGGGGTCAGCAAACTAATTGCCTGCAACAGCGATAAAATTTGTCGCTCTGGCTGAGACACTCAGTACAAGATTGTCCTTGCAAGAGCCGTGTAGACTCTACACGTATTGCTAGTGATGCACGCGCAGGTGCGGGACCATGGTATACCAGTGATGCTGAAAAAGAGGGCGCGCTGGACGTGATAGTACACTTACCTGCATGAGCTGTGACCACACAGCTACGGTAAAATAAATGGGCATGCCCCGGCTAAAAAATGTTCGTTTCAAGATCGAGGTGATTTCGCCGACGGTAATCAACCGACCTCGCAACGATCGTGTATTCTTACTAGGCTTCGTTGGTGGTGAAGAAAAAATCATCCAGAGCTAGCAGACAAGCATAGCAGCTCTTGTCCTGTGGAGAAAGTCAAAGCGTTTGAGATGAGGCGCGACCAACTTTCAACCTTCCTTGAAATATTTCGGAACGATATTTTTGCGTCCATTGACATCAGCGACGACGAGGACTTCATCTCTGCATGAAAACTCTCAGTCCAACTGTCCTGGAACGTTACTCTAGTCTTCAGACTATCATACTGTGTAATAAGTTTTGAATGGCTTAGGTTATGGAGTTGTCAGTACCAAGTGACAAGTCACTAGTCAAACTGCAACAATTCCGATGACGCGGAGGAAGTATATTTTCCATTCTTGTTCTCACTATAGTATCCATTCTTGTGTTCATTATATTTTCCATTCTAGTTCTCTTTTTAGTTTCTATTCTTGTTCTCATTATAGTTCCTATTCTTGTTCCCATTATAGTTTCCATTCTTGTTCTCATTATAGTTCCATTCTTGTTCTCATTATAGTTCCATTCTTGTTCTCATTATACTTCCATTTTTGCTCTCATTATAGTTTCTATTCCTGTTCTCATTATAGTTTCCATTCTTATTCTCACTATAGTTTCCTTTATTGTTCTCACTATAGCTCCTATTCTTGTTCTCATCATAGCTTCCATTCTTGTTTTCATTCTTGGTCACATTCTAGTTCCCATTTATGGTCTCATTCTTGTTCTCATTTCCTTTCTCTCTATCTAGTTCTAATTTCTGTTCTTATTCCTCTTTGTTCTCCTTCAGTATCGTATATTGGTGCTTCTAGTTCATTTTCCCATCCTGTTGCTGTTGCTGTTCGCTAGCTGCTCGCTGGCCCCTCTCTTGACCGCTCGCCTGGCCGCTCACCTGGCCGCACGCCTGGCCACTCGCCTGGCCGCTCGCCTAGCCGCTCGCCTGGCCGCTTGCCTGGCCGCTCGGCATAGAGCGCCGGCTCTGAGCGCTTTTGTTGCTGTTGTTTTTGCTGTTTTTGCTGTTGCTGCTGCTGTTGCTGCTGTTGTTGTTGTGGAGATTTCATGTCGATAGAAGTCAACAGGATTCTCTCTGTTGAGCAATGTCGCTCCGGCAGCAGATCTCACAACTTCAGTTGTCATGTTGGTACCGGACATGACCTTTAAATGTGTCCAGAAAGGTAAGCGAAGATTACCAACAAGAGAAGATCCTTGTTATGATAAGTGTTATGATTTTGTAAGGGTCCCATTGTTTACAAACTTCGTCTCACTCATTTACTCGAACCTTTTCTCTTCCTTGATGCTTCTCACTATTGTGCCCAATTTTTTACTCTTTCTTGTCGATATTCTTGCTATGATTCATCTTGTCTTTATTGTTCTCATTATAGTTTCCATTCTTGTTCTCATTATATTTTCCATTCTTGTTCTCATTATAGTTTCCATTCTTGTTCTCATTCATGATAGTTTCCATTCTTGTTCTCGTTCTTGTTCTCATTCTAGTTCCCATTCTTGTTCTCATTCTTGTTCTCAATTCCTTTCTCTCTTTCTAGTTCTAATTTCTGTTCTGATTTCTCTTTATTCTCCTTCATTATCGTATTTTGGTGCTTCTAGTCCTATTTCCCATCCTGTTGCTGTTGCTGATCGCTGGCTGCTCGCGGGCCACTCGGCTGGCCTCTCTCCTGGCCGCTCGACTGGCCGCTCGCCTGGCCCCTCGCCTGGCCGCTCGCCTGGCCCCTCGCCTGGCCGCTCGCCTGGCCGCTCGCCTGGCCGCTCGCCTGGCCGCTCGCCTGGCCGCTCGCCTGGCCGCTCGCCTGGCCGCTCGCAAGGGCGCTCGCCTGGCCGCTCGCCTGGCCGCTCGCCTGGCCGCTCGCCTGGCCGCTCGACAGGCCGCTCGCCAGGCCGCTCGGCCCGCCGCTCGCCCTGCCGCTCGCCTTGCTGCTCGCCTGGCCGCTCGCCTGGCCGCTCTGCTCTGAGCGCCGGGTCTGACCGCCGGGTCTGATATCCGGCCGGCTCTGAGCACCGGCTTTTAGCGCCGGCTTTGAGCGCGGGGTCTGAACGCCGACTCTGAGCGCCGGCTCTGAGCGCCGGCTCTGAGCGCCGGCTCTGAGCGCCGGCTCTGAGCGCCGGCTCTGAGCGCCGGCACTGAGCGCCGGCTCTGAGCGCTTTTGTTGCTGTTGTTGTTGCTGTTGCTAATGCTGCTGCTTTTGTTGCTGTTGTTGTTGTGGAGATGTGATGTCGATAGAACGGTCAACAGGATTCTCTGTGTTGAGCAATGTCGCTCCGGCAGCAGATCTTACAACTTAAGTTGTCATGTTGGTCCCGGACATGACCTTAACCAGTGTCCAGAAGGGTAAGCGAAGATTACTATCCAGAGAAGATCCTTGTTATCATAAGTGTTATGATTTTGTAACGTCCCATTTTTGTTTACAAACTTGGTAATACTCATTCACTCGAACCTATTCTCTTTCTTGATGCTTCTCACTAATGTGCCCGATTTTTATACTCCTTCTTGTCGATACTTTTGCTATGATTCCTCTTGTCTTTCTTGTTCTCATTATAGTTTCCATTCTTGTTCTCATTATAGTTTCCATTCTTGTTCTCATTATAGTTTCCATTCTTGTTCTCACTATAGTTTCCATTCTTGTTCTCATTATAGTTTCCATTCTTGTTCTCATTATAGTTTCCATTCTTGTGTTCATTATATTTTCCATTCTTGTTCTCATTTTAGTTTCTATTCTTGTTCTCATTATAGTTCCTATTCTTGTTCCCATTATAGTTTCCATTATTGTTCTCATTATAGTTCCATTCTTGTTCTCATTATAGTTTCCATTCTTGTTCTCATTATGGTTTCTCTTCTTGTTCTCACTATTGTCCCTATTCCTTTTCTCACTATAGATCCTATTCTTGTTCTCATTATAGTTCCATTCTTGATCTCATTATAGTTCCATTTTTGCTCTCATTATAGTTTCTATTCCTGTTCTCATTATAGTTTCCATTCTTATTCTCACTATAGTTTCCATTATTTTTCTCACTATAGCTCCTATTCTTGTTCTCATCATAGTTTCCATTCTTGTTTTCATTCTTGGTCACATTCTAGTTCCCATTTATGGTCTCATTCTTGTTCTCATTTCCTTTCTCTCTATCTAGTTCTAATTTCTGTTCTTATTTCTCTTTGTTCTCCTTCAGTATCGTATATTGGTGCTTCTAGTTCATTTTCCCATCCTGTTGCTGTTGCTGTTCGCTAGCTGTTCGCTGGCCCCTCTCTTGGCCGCTCGCCTGGCCGCTCACCTGGCCGCTCGCCTGGCCACTCGCCTGGCCGCTCGCCTAGCCGCTCGCCTGGCCGCTGGCCTGGCCGCTCGGCATAGAGCTCCGGCTCTGAGTGCCGGCTCTGAGCGCCGGCTCTGAGCACTTTTGTTGCTGTTGTTTTTGCTGTTTTTGCTGTTGTTGCTGTTGTTGTTGTGGAGATTTCATGTCGATAGAAGTCAACAGGATTCTCTCTGTTGAACAATGTCGCTCCGGCAGCAGATCTCACAACTTCAGGTGTCATGTTGGTCCCGGACATGACCTTAAACTGTGTCCAGAAAGGTAAGCGAAGATTCCATCCAGAGAAGATCCTTGTTATCAAAAGTGTTATGATTATGTACCATCCGATTTTTGGTTACAAACTTGGTCTCATTCCATTACTCGAACTTTTTCTCTTCCTGGATGCTTCTCACTAATGTGCCCAATATTTTACTCTTTCTTGTCGATATTCTTGCTATGATTCATCTTGTCTTTCTTGTTCTCATTATAATTTCCATTCTTGTTCTCATTATAGTTTCCATTCCTGTTCTCATAATAGTTTCCATTCCTGTTTCATTATAGTTTCCATTCTTGTTCTCATTATAGTTTCTATTCTTGTTCTGATTATTGTTCCCATTCTAATTCTCATTCTTGGTCACATTCTAGTTCCCATTCTTGTTCTCATTCTATTTCTGATTTCCTTTCTCTCTTTCTAGTTCCAATTTCTGTTCTGATTTCTCTTTGTTCTCCTTCATTATCGTATTTTGGTGCTTCTAGTTCTTTTACCATCCTGTTGCTGTTGCTGTTGCTGATCGCTGGCTGCTCACTGGCCGCTCGGCTGGCCGCTCTCCTTGCCGTTCGCCTGGCTGCTCGCCTTGCCGCTCGCCTGGCCGCTCGCATGGCCGCTCGCCTGGCCGCTCGCCTGGCCGCTCGCCTGGCCGCTCGCCTGGCCGCTCGCCTGGCCGCTCGCCTGGCCGCTCGCCTGGCCGCTCGCCTGGCCGCTCGCTTGGCCGCTCGGCTGGACGCTCGGCACTGAGCGCCGGCTCTGAGCGCCGGCTCTGAGCGCCAGCTCTGAGCGCCGGCTGTAAGCGCTGGCTCAGAGTGCCCTCTCTAAGCGCCGACTCTGAGCGCCGGATCTGAGCGCCGGCTCTGAGCGCCGGCTCTGAGCGCCGACTCTGAGCGCCGGCTCTGAGCGCCGGCTCTGAGGGCCGGCTCTGAGCGCCGGCTCTGAGCGCCGGCTCTGAGCGCCGGCTCAGAGCGCCGGCTCTGAGCGCCGAGTCTGAGCGCCTGGTCTGATCACCGGCTATGAGCGCCCTGAGAGCCGGTTATGAGCGTTTTTATTGCTGGTGTTGTTGTTATTGTTGTTGTTGTTGTTGTTGTTGTTGCTGTTGCTGTTGCTGTTGCTGTTGTTGCTGTTGTTGTTGTTGTTGTTGTGGAGCCGGCTCTGGGCGCCGGCTGTAAGTGCCGGCTCTGAGCGCCGGCTCTGAGCGCCGGCTCTGAGCGCCGACTCTGAGCGCCGGCTCTGAGCGCCTGCTCTGACCGCCGGCTCTGAGCGCCGGCTCTGAGCGCCGACTCTGAGCACCGGCTCAGAGCGCCAGCTCAGAGCCGACTCTGAGCGCCTGGTCTGATCACCGGCTCTGAGCGCCCTGAGAGTCGGTTATGAGCGTTTTTGTTTCTGTTGCTGTTGTTGTTGTTGTTGTTGTTGCTGCTGTTGCTGTTGCTGCTGCTGTTGTTGCTGTTGTTGTTGTTGTTGTTGTGGAGATGTCATGTCGATAGAAGTCAACAGGATTCTCTCTGTTGAGCAATGTCACTCCGGCAGCAGATCTCACAACTTCAGTAATTCACATGTTGGTCCCGGACATGACCTTAAACTGTGTCCAGAAAGGTAAGCGAAGATTACCATCCAGAGAAGATCCTTGTTATCAAAAGTGTTATGATTATGAACCATCCGATTTTTGGTTACAAACTTGGTCTCATTCCATTGCTCGAACTTTTTCTCTTCCTTGATGCTTCTCACTAATGTGCCCAATTTTTTACTCTTTCTTGTCGATATTCTTGCTATGATTCATCTTGTCTTTCTTGTTCTCATTATAGTTTCCACTCTTGTTCTCATTATAGTTTCCATTCTTGTTCTCATTATAGTTTCTATTCTTGTTCTGATTATTGTTCCCATTCTTGTTCTCATTCTTGGTCACATTCTAGTTCCCATTCTTGTTCTCATTCTATTTCTGATTTCCTTTCTCTCTTTCTAGTTCCAATTTCTGATCTGATTTCTCTTTGTTCTCCTTCATTATCGTATATTGGTGCTTCTAGTTCTTTTCCCATCCTGTTGCTGTTGCTGTTACTGATCGCTGGCTGCTCACTGGCTGCTCGGCTGGCCGCTCTCCTGGCCGTTCGCCTGGCCGCTCGCCTTGCCGCTCGCTTGGCCGCTCGCATTGCCGCTCGCCTGGCCGCTCGCCTGGCCGCTCGCCTTGCCGCTCGCCTGGCCGCTCGCCTGGCCGCTCGCCTGGCCGCTCGCCTGGCCGCTCGGCTGGACGCTCGGCACTGAGCGCCGGCTCTGAGCGCCGGCTGTGAGCGCCAGCTCTGAGCGCCAGCTGTAAGCGCTGGCTCTGAGTGCCGGCTCTAAGCGCCGGCTCTGAGCGCCGGCTCTGAGCGCCGGCTCTGAGCGCCGACTCTGAGCGCCGGCTCTGAGCGCCGGCTCTGAGCGCCGGCTCAGAGCGCCGGCTCTGGGCGCCGACTCTGAGCGCATGGTCTGATCACCGGCTATGAGCGCCCTGAGAGCCGGTTATGAGCGTTTTTATTGCTGGTGTTGTTGTTGTTGTTGTTGCTGTTGCTGTTGCTACTGCTGCTGTTGCTGCTGTTGTTGTTGTTGTTGTTGTTGTTGTTGTGGAGCCGGCTCTGAGCGCCGGCTCTAAGCGCCGGCTCTGAGCGCCGACTCTGAGCGCCTGGTCTGATCACCGGCTCTGAGCGCCCTGAGAGTCGGTTATGAGCGTTTTTGTTGCTGTTGCTGTTGCTGTTGTTGTTGTTGTTGTTGTTGCTGTTGCTGTTGCTGCTGCTGTTGTTGCTGTTGTTGTTGTTGTTGTTGTTGTGGATATGTCATGTCGATAGAAGTCAACAGGATTCTCTCTGTTGAGCAATGTCACTCCGGCAGCAGATCTCACAACTTCAGTTGTCATTTTGGTCCCGGACATGACCTTAAACTGTGTCCAGAAATGTAAGCGAAGATTACCATTCAGAGAAGATCTTTGTCATGATAAGTGTTATGATTATGTACTGTCCCATTTTTGGTTACAAACTTTGTCTCACTCATTTGCTCGAACTTTTTCTCTTCCTTGATGCTTCTCGCTAATGTGCCCAATTTTTTACTCTTTCTTGTCGATATTCTTGCTATGATTCATCTTGTCTTTCTTGTTCTCATTATAGTTTCCATTCTTGTTCTCATTATAGTTTCCATTCTTGTTCTCATTATAGTTTCCATTCTTGTTCTCATTATTGTTCCATTCTTGGTCTCATATTAGTTTCCATGGAGTAGCGCATAATTTGGCGTTCAAAGTTGTGTATAGTAAATGACCATGTCACACGTGCATACTCTCATGTCCTTCATATTTTGCTTTCTTTCGAAACAATGCATTTTTGAGTGCATGCCTGCTCAAATTCGGTGAAATGGGCTGTCGGTGAAATGGGCTGTCGGTGAAATGGGCTGTCGGTGAAATGGGCTGTCGGTGAAAACAGTGCTCTGTGAACTGTCTTTCGGTGAATTGGTTATCCTGTGAAATGGGCTGTCTGTCAAAAAGGTAGTCTGTGAAATGTCATTCAGTGAACTGTCGTTCTGTGAAAAATCAGCGAGTGCGACAAAATGGCAAAAAAACTGACAAGGAGTACTGAGACATTCGGCGACCTGACACCTAGCTCTAACACTTCTCCAAGGCACAAACCAACAACCTTCCAACTTGGAAGGCTCAGGTTCGGAAAGATCCAGGTAAGGTTTAAGCCATTTTGTCGCACTCGCTGACTGTGCATGATCTGTGTGCGTTGGTGAACAGTTTGTCATAACTCGTAACATTTTTCCTTTTCCTTTTTCACCAAATATACAATCATGTAATTGATTTACTAGTTGCTACATAAATCCGTTGATCCCCGGAGCTGCAGAGAGTGCTCAATGTCAGAGGCTGAGCTTAGTACACAGCAGACTCAGCCGAGTTGTAACTCTGAGTTTCATGCCGCTAGGCAATCATCAGAGACAACGGACACTAGGATCTACCCTGCCGTATGCTAAAATACATTATGCCACAAGCATAAATAAATTTAGCGCTAAATCGGGTGATCGGAGGAATTTGTTTGGTTGAGTTGGGTAACTCCGCTCTTCTTCCTCGCTCACCGGAGTAATTTCTCTAGTCTCCTCGCGCAACTGGGGAGCACTCCAATGGAGAGAGAAAGGTTTTCACTGAGCGGCTTGCTGTGAGAGGTGGACTGAGACTTGAGGGCACTAACGGCGAATTTCAAGACCTTACGGCCACGGAGATGCGGGACTCTGCGTTGGTCGTCTATCCGTGTGGAGGCAACGCAAACGCGTTCAACATTCTGCTGAAGCGAGCTCGGAGCTGAAGCTGGATTGGTGACTGACGTACCTGCCTACTCCACAACACCGGCGCATAATGATGTACATGTACAAGACTTCGTGTGCATTCAACTCAAATTCGTGTTCCGTCAGCGTCAGTGTCAGCAAGTACCTGTAGTACAATTTGTTCCCAAAATGACTTCGGGACAGTCTGTTCATGGTTTTCATTAATTTTGTACATTGTATTGGACTCGTTCTTGCGATAATTTAGCGGCAATTCTTATGTTGTAGCGTAGTTCTCTTGTAATTTAGTGGAACCTGTATTGAGTAAATGAGTTTTATGTTTCGTTAGATTGTCGACAGGTCTCCTGTGTACCGGTTTTGTGGCACAATGATTATAGCCATTTGTCGTCTCCATTCTTGTGCAATCATGCATATGTCGGTTGGTTCTCTTCATGTTCTTGCGACCTATTTCATAGATGTTGGTTGCCTTGTTGCTTTCTCTCCCCTCTCCTCTCAACCAAACCATTCTGTATATGCGAAGCTGTGGACGCAGCATACTGCTGCTTCACTTCAAATCGGGAATGCGTATAATAATAATAATAATACAAAAGAGAGAGAGAGAGGTTGGAAGCTTTGTTTCAACTCTGAGTTTCACGTATACAAAAGAGAGAGAGAGATTGGAAGCTTTGTTACAACTCTGAGTTTCACGTACTACTACGATCATCAGGCAACCCCCCTGCCTGATGATCATAGTATTATGTGAAACCTGAGTTGTAACAAAGCTTCCAATCTCTCTCTTGTGTACAAGGCTCTGCCCTACATGGGTATTCATTGACTCTTCAGAAAGTGAATTGAAGCAAACCACTTGACTACAAATAATAATAATAAATCTGGTGACGTTGCCTGAGCCAGCATTCTCCCCATAAATTACGTCTCCAGATTTAGCGCTGAATTTGTTTATGGCCCTATTATGTGTCGATATTCGACGATAAGCATACTGCTGGGTAGATGCGCGAGTATCAGTTCAAGTGTCTGATGATTGCCTAGCAGCAGGAAGCACAGAGTTCAAGTACACTGTACAAACAACCTTTACGTCATCCGCTTAGTCTGCTATGTACCGTAGTTGGAAGATATGTGGGCGCCGCGCTCCCCCGCACATCAGCTCTCAATACGTGCTACAGCTGGGAGTATTAGTAGCTGGAAACGCACCCGTGGCACCATAACTACATTCGTCGCGTTGAGAAAGGTTAGCTCTGCTCTCTGTATTTCTTTGACTTTTTTGGAAGGCGCACAGCTATTTTGTGTCTACATGTATGTTTGTTTGTTTGTTTGTTTATTTACGGATTCTCCAGAGGTACATGGATACCTATCATGGGAGTCTCACCAAACCAATAAAGTAATGAAAATAAAATCATGTATGGAGTGTAAAAAACTCAAAATCTTAGATTTTCTAAGTCAAATGTATCAGTGTATTGTAGCGTACAGGCCACTTACTTTCAAGTTTCAACACCATTATTTACGAAAGGAAACAGTAGAACTTTGAGGCGAAAGTAGAAGGAGAAAAAGCCACACGGGTTGTTCAAATGGAGATTTTGAGTATTCCAAGATGGCGGAAGACAAGTGCCGCTACTTGTATGTACATTCAATTTCTATTACTGGTTAAATTTTCGTCTAATGATCGATTCAGTTCGTGAAACTCAAAGTTACGAAACAGCAACTGCTCGTTCTTCTGTCTGTGCATGTACAGGTTTATGAAGGATAGGCTGGACGTTCCTTGACACTGGAAGAACTGAAGGACTACTGAACAGCTGCAGTGAATACGCTCTGTTTGTTTTCTCCTTCACTAGGAAGTCCTCAGAATTTCTTTTCCAACTGGCTGTAACCGTGTGCTTCAGTTGAGTGAGTTCTATTATCACAACACACACTTAGCGAGATCCACTAGAAATATCTTAGATGGAAAGGTGTACCTAAAACTCACTACATGTAGGAGCAGTCGCTCTGCGAACGTCTTCAGAACGTTTGACGGCATTTGATATCAGCTATACTGCCCTATACTAGTTGGGAGACGTGTGGGCGTACATTGCAGTAATGTCTGGCGCCACATAATGTAGCGCGGAAGAGCGAATAGCGTAGAATCAAGCTCATCAAGCTCAGTACATGACAGTGTGTGGGCGTACAAGTACAGTGCAGTAGTTTTGGACGCCACACAATTTAGCGGTAGAATGACCAGCCTAGCACCGAGCTTAATCATTATGAGTAGTACTCTTTCATAACCGCCTAAAGGTTTCTCGTCTTGTTCTCAGGTACACGTTTCCTACTAGTATAAGGACGCTTTCGAGACTGCATACGGATTTCTCTGTCTTATTCGCAGGTAAGTTTCCTATATTGCTCTTCCTTGGCTGCACACAGTTTTCTCGTCTTGTTCTCAGTTACGTTTTCTGTATGCTCTTTCGTTACTGCATACAGGTTTCTAGCCTTTTTCGCGGACAAGGTTCCAATTTCACTCGCTTCTCGTCTTGTTCACAGGTAAGCTTCTTATAATTATTGTATTTTATTGACTGCCTACAGGTCTCCTGTTTTCTCGCAGGTACGTTTACTATACAGCTTTTCTGGACTGGAAATAGGAGCCTACGGTGTCTCGTCTTGTTCACAGGTAAGTTTCCTTTCCAGCTCTTTCTTGAATGCACAGAGTGTTTCGTAATGTTCTCAGTTCAGAGTGCTATAATTCTTTTTCCTTACTGAATACAAGTGTCTTGCCTTGTGTGCAGGCAGATGTTTCCTATAAATGTTCATATTTCATACCTGTATACAAGTTTCGAGTCTTGTCCATGGGCAAGTTCCATTAAATTTATCCATTCATTGATCTTTCATGACTGCAAATACCTTTCCCGTCTTGATTTAAGTTGAGCTCTCTATATGCTCTACTGCTCTTTCCTTACTGCATGCAGGGGTATCGCCTTTTTCGCTGTTGAGATTCCTTGTTACTAGTACTCTTTCCTGACTGCGTGCAGATTTCTCGTCACGTTCACAGGTAAGCTTCCTATTATGCATTTTCCGAACTGCATACAAGTGTCTCGTCTTGTGTGCAGGCAAAATTTTCCTATTTTCAATATTATTTCATGGCTCCAAACAGGATTCGTGTCTTGCTCACAGGTAAGTTCCCTTCATTGATCTTTCATGACTGTATACAGGTGTCTTGTGTTGTTGGCAGGACAGTTTCCTATTTTGCTCTTCCTACATTGAATACAGGCTTCTTATCTTGTTCGCAGCTAGAGGTTTTCACATATTACTCTTGCTTGACTTAATACTGGTATATTTGTCTTGTTTACAGGTAGAAGTTTCCAATGATGTCTCTTTCGAGACTCCATAAAGATGTTACGCCTTTTGACAGGTAAGATCCTATAATAGCTCCTGTTGGCCTGCATACACTTTCCCCGTCTCGTTGTGAGCTAAGTTATCATTAATTTGTTGATGTCAACACTGGCCACTGCACTAGTAGTTGGTGGTGGACGTGTGGGGGCGCAGTAGCCCTGATGATTCCATCTGAGATACTATGGCTGAGCAAGGCGTAAAAGAGGAGTGATAGAAAGTAATAGAAAATGCAAGTACAGTTCTGTACCAACTATTACTCCAGTGGCACTAAGCATTCGTAAGTGACGTCGACAATGGTTCTGGATACTTGCCATAACGTGCGTTCTACTGCCTGAGAAAGAACAGTGAAGGGTAGGTCACTAGGTGTCACTGCAGGAATCCACAGCTAAACGTGACGACTGTGAATGTGGGGCTCAGTGCAGGTAGCTGCTTTGTTCTCCGCTGGAGGTCGATTATTCTCTTTGTTCTTGCTGAGTGAACTCCAATGATGGCACGCAAATTTGCGCCTTGCACCATTTTGGAGTACCCAGGTGTAGGGCTTCACGACTCCCTGCGCAGAATCAAGCACCTACACACATGACTGTACATTGCCAACACTTTCGTGGACTATGTCATAAGAGGCCTACGTGTGCTGCTGGAATACATAATTGTAATGAGACTTCGGGTGTAAGGACACTTCGCGTAGGACACGTTCCTGATGTCGCGCCGCGCCGAGGGTCTTTTTAAGCAAAGGCGACTGTATATAATAGCTCCTTTTTTGACTGCATACCGTTGTCC
>NC_088647.1:31583810-31603810 GCF_964019385.1 Sycon ciliatum
CATTATCGTATTTTGGTGCTTCTAGTTCTTTTCCCATCCTGTTGCTGTTGCTGTTGCTGATCGCTGGCTGCTCACTGGCCGCTCGGCTGGCCGCTCTCCTGGCCGTTCGCCTGGCCGCTCGCCTTGCCGCTCGCCTGGCCGCTCGCCTGGCCGCTCGCCTGGCCGCTCGCCTGGCCGCTCGCCTGGCCGCTCGCCTGGCCGCTCGCCTGGCCGCTCGACTGGACGCTCGACACAGAGCGCCGGCTCTGAGCGCCGGCTCTGAGCGCCAGCTCTGAGCGCCGGCTGTAAGCGCTGGCTCTGAGTGCAGGCTCTAAGCGCCGGCTCTGAGCGCCGGCTCTGAGCGCCGGCTCTGAGCGCCGGCTCTGAGCGCCGACTCTAAGCGCCGGCTCTGAGCGCCGGCTCTGAGCGCCTGGTCTGATCACCGGCTATGAGCGCCCTGAGAGCCGGTTATGAGCGTTTTTATTGCTGGTGTTGTTGTTGTTGTTGTTGTTGTTGTTGTTGTTGTTGTTGTTGTTGTTGTTGCTGTTGCTGCTGCTGCTGTTGTTGTTGTTGTTGTTGTTGTGGAGCCGGCTCTGAGCGCCGACTCTGAGCGCCGGCTCTGAGCGCCGGCTCTGAGCGCATGCTCAAAGCGCCGACTCTGAGCGCCGGCTCAGAGCCGGCGCTCTGAGCGCCGGCTCTGAGCGCCGACTCTGAGCGCCTGGTCTGATCACCGGCTCTGAGCGCCCTGAGAGTCGGTTATGAGCGTTTTTGTTGCTGTTGCTGTTGTTGTTATTGTTGTTGTTGTTGTTGTTGCTGTTGCTGTTGCTGCTGCTGTTGTTGCTGTTGTTGTTGTTGTTGTGGAGATGTCATGTCGATAGAAGTCAACAGGATTCTCTCTGTTGAGCAATGTCACTCCGGCAGCAGATCTCACAACTTCAGTTGTCATGTTGGTCCCGGACATGACCTTAAACTGTGTCCAGAAAGGTAAGCGTTATTTACCATCTAGAGAAGATCCTTGTTATCAAAAGTGTAATGATTATGTACCATCCGATTTTTGGTTACAAACTTGGTCTCATTCCATTACTCGAACTTTTTATCTTCCTTGATGCTTCTCACTAATGTGCCCAATTTTTTACTCTTTCTTGTCGATATTCTTGCTATGATTCATCTTGTCTTTCTTGTTCTCATTATAGTTTCCATTCTTGTTCTCATTATAGTTTCCGTTCTTGTTCTCATTATAGTTTCCATTCTTGTTCTCATTATAGTTTCTATTCTTGTTCTGATTATTGTTTCCATTCTTGTTCTCATTCTTGGTCACATTCTAGTTCCCATTCTTGTTCTCATTCTATTTCTGATTTCCTTTCTCTCTTTCTAGTTCAAATTTCTGTTCTGATTTCTCTTTGTTCTCCTTCATTATCGTATTCTGGTGCTTCTAGTTCTTTTCCTATCCTGTCGCTGTTGCTGTTGCTGATGGCTGGCTGCTCGGCTGGCCGCTCGGCTGGCCGCTCGGCTGGCCGCTCGTCTGGCGGCTCGCCTGGCGGCTCGCCTGGCGGCTCGCATGGCGAGGGCGGCTCGCCTGCTGGCGGCTCGCCTGCTGGCGGCTCGCCTGCTGGCGGCTCGCCTGCTGGCGGCTCGCCTGCTGGCGGCTCGCCTGCTGGCGGCTCGCCTGCTGGCGGCTCGCCTGCTGGCGGCTCGCCTGCTGGCGGCTCGCCTGCTGGCGGCTCGCCTGCTGACGGCTCGCCTGCTGGCGGCTCGCCTGCTGGCGGCTCGCCTGCTGGCGGCTCGCCTGCTGGCGGCTCGCCTGCTGGCGGCTCGCCTGCTGGCGGCTCGCCTGCTGGCGTCTCGCCTGCTGGCGGCTCGCCTGCTGGCGGCTCGCCTGCTGGCGGCTCGCCTGCTGGCGGCTCGCCTGCTGGCGGCTCGCCTGCTGGCGGCTCGCCTGCTGGCGGCTCGACTGCTGGCGGCTAGCCTGCTGGCGGCTCGCCTGCTGGCGGCTCGCCTGCTGGCTGCTCGCCTGCTGGCGGCTCGCCTGCTGGCGGCTCGCCTGCTGGCGGCTCGCCTGCTGGCGGCTCGCCTGCTGGCGGCTCGCCTGCTGGCGGCTCGCCTGCTGGCGGCTCGCCTGCTGGCGGCTCGCCTGCTGGCGGCTCGCCTGCTGGCGGCTCGCCTGCTGGCGGCTCGCCTGCTGGCGGCTCGCCTGCTGGCGGCTCGCCTGCTGGCGGCTCGCCTGCTGGCGGCTCGCCTGCTGGCGGCTCGCCTGCTGGCGGCTCGCCTGCTGCCGGCTCGCCTGCTGGCGGCTCGCCTGCTGGCGGCTCGCCTGCTGGCGGCTCGCCTGCTGGCGGCTCGCCTGCTGGCGGCTCGCCTGCTGGCGGCTCGCCTGCTGGCGGCTCGCCTGCTGGCGGCTCGCCTGCTGGCGGCTCGCCTGCTGGCGGCTCGCCTGCTGGCGGCTCGCCTGCTGGCGGCTCGCCTGCTGGCGGCTCGCCTGCTGGCGGCTCGCCTGCTGGCGGCTCGCCTGCTGGCGGCTCGCCTGCTGGCGGCTCGCCTGCTGGCGGCTCGCCTGCTGGCGGCTCGCCTGCTGGCGGCTCGCCTGCTGGCGGCTCGCCTGCTGGCGGCTCGCCTGCTGGCGGCTCGCCTGCTGGCGGCTCGCCTGCTGGCGGCTCGCCTGCTGGCGGCTCGCCTGCTGGCGGCTCGCCTGCTGGCGGCTCGCCTGCTGGCGGCTCGCCTGCTGGCGGCTCGCCTGCTGGCGGCTCGCCTGCTGGCGGCCCGCCTGCTGGCGGCTCGCCTGCTGGCGGCTCGCCTGCTGGCGGCTCGCCTGCTGGCGGCTCGCCTCCTGGCGGCTCGACTGCTGGCGGCTCGCCTGCTGGCGGCTCGCCTGCTGGCGGCTCGCCTGCTGGCGGCTCGCCTGCTGGCGGCTCGCCTGCTGGCGGCTCGCCTGCTGGCGGCTCGCCTGCTGGCGGCTCGCCTGCCGGCGGCTCGCCTGCCGGCGGCTCGCCTGCCGGCGGCTCGCCTGCCGGCGGCTCGCCTGCCGGCGGCTCGCCTGCCGGCGGCTCGCCTGCCGGCGGCTCGCCTGCCGGCGGCTCGCCTGCCGGCGGCTCGCCTGCCGGCGGCTCGCCTGCCGGCGGCTCGCCTGCCGGCGGCTCGCCTGCCGGCGGCTCGCCTGCCGGCGGCTCGCCTGCCGGCGGCTCGGCTGCTGGCGGCTCGCCTGCTGGCGGCTCGCCTGCTGGCGGCTCGCCTGCTGGCGGCTCGCCTGCTGGCGGCTCGCCTGCTGGCGGCTCGCCCTCGCCTGCTGGCGGCTCGCCTGCTGGCGGCTCGCCTGCTGGCGGCTCGCCGGCTGGCGGCTCGCCGGCTGGCGGCTCGCCCGCTGGCGGCTCGCCCGTTGGCGGCTCGCCAGCTGGCGGCTCGCCCGCTGTCGGCTCGCCCGCTGGCGGCTCGCTCGCTGGCGGCTCGCCCGCTGGCGGCTCGCCCGCTGGCGGCTCGCCCGCTGGCGGCTCGCCCGCTGGCGGCTCGCCCGCTGGCGGCTCGCCCGCTGGCGGCTCGCCCGCTGGCGGCTCGCCCGCTGGCGGCTCGCCCGCTGGCGGCTCGCCCGCTGGCGGCTCGCCCGCTGGCGGCTCGCCCGCTGGCGGCTCGCCCGCTGGCGGCTCGCCCGCTGGCGGCTCGCCTGCTGGCGGCTCGCCTGCTGGCGGCTCGCCTGCTGGCGGCTCGCCTGCTGGCGGCTCGCCTGCTGGCGGCTCGCCTGCTGGCGGCTCGCCTGCTGGCGGCTCGCCTGCTGGCGGCTCGCCTGCTCGCGGTCCGCCTGCTGGCGGCCCGCCTGCTGGCGGCTCGCCTGCTGGCGGCTCGCCTGCTGGCGGCTCGCCTGCTGGCGGCTCGCCTGCTGGCGGCTCGCCTGCTGGCCGCTCGCCTGCTGGCGGCTCGCCTGCTGGCGGCTCGCCTGCTGGCGGCTCGCCTGCTGGCGGCTCGCCTGCTGGCGGCTCGCCTGCTGGCGGCTCGCCTGCTGGCGGCTCGCCTGCTGGCGGCTCGCCTGCTGGCGGCTCGCCTGCTGGCGGCTCGCCTGGCGGCGGCTCGCCTGCCGGCGGCTCGCCTGCCGGCGGCTCGCCTGCCGGCGGCTCGCCTGCTGGCGGCTCGCCTGCTGGCGGCTCGGCTGCTGGCGGCTCGCCTGCTGGCGGCTCGCCTGCTGGCGGCTCGCCTGCTGGCGGCTCGCCTGCTGGCGGCTCGCCTGCTGGCGGCTCGCCTGCTGGCGGCTCGCCCGCTGGCGGCTCGCCCGCTGGCGGCTCGCCCGCGGGCGGCTCGCCCGCTGGCGGCTCGCCCGCGGGCGGCTCGCCCGCTGGCGGCTCGCCCGCTGGCGGCTCGCCCGCTGGCGGCTCGCCCGCTGGCGGCTCGCCCGCTGGCGGCTCGCCCGCTGGCGGCTCGCCCGCTGGCGGCTCGCCCGCTGGCGGCTCGCCCGCTGGCGGCTCGCCCGCTGGCGGCTCGCCCGCTGGCGGCTCGCCCGCTGGCGGCTCGCCCGCTGGCGGCTCGCCCGCTGGCGGCTCGCCCGCTGGCGGCTCGCCCGCTGGCGGCTCGCCCGCTGGCGGCTCGCCCGCTGGCGGCTCGCCTTCTGGCGGCTCGCCTGCTGGCGGCTCGCCTGCTGGCGGCTCGCCTGCTGGCGGCTCGCCTGCTGGCGGCTCGCCTGCTGGCGGCTCGCCTGCTGGCGGCTCGCCTGCTGGCGGCTCGCCTGCTCGCGGTCCGCCTGCTGGCGGCCCGCCTGCTGGCGGCCCGCCTGCTGGCGGCTCGCCTGCTGGCGGCTCGCCTGCTGGCGGCTCGCCTGCTGGCCGCTCGCCTGCTGGCGGCTCGCCTGCTGGCGGCTCGCCTGCTGGCGGCTCGCCTGCTGGCGGCTCGCCTGCTGGCGGCTCGCCTGCTGGCGGCTCGCCTGCTGGCGGCTCGCCTGCTGGCGGCTCGCCGGCTGGCGGCTCGCCTGCTGGCGGCTCGCCTGCTGGCGGCTCGCCTGCTGGCGGCTCGCCTGCTGGCGGCTCGCCTGCTGGCGGCTCGCCTGCTGGCGGCTCGCCTGCTGGCGGCTCGCCTGCTGGCGGCTCGCCTGCTGGCGGCTCGCCTGCTGGCGGCTCGCCTGCTGGCGGCTCGCCTGCTGGCGGCTCGCCTGCTGGCGGCTCGCCTGCTGGCGGCTCGCCTGCTGGCGGCTCGCCTGCTGGCGGCTCGCCTGCTGGCGGCTCGCCTGCTGGCGGCTCGCCTGCTGGCGGCTCGCCTGCTGGCGGCTCGCCTGCTGGCGGCTCGCCTGCTGGCGGCTCGCCTGCTGGCGGCTCGCCTGCTGGCGGCTCGCCTGCTGGCGGCTCGCCTGCTGGCGGCTCGCCTGCTTGCGGCTCGCCTGCTTGCGGCTCGCCTGCTGGCGGCTCGCCTGCTGGCGGCTCGCCTGCTGGCGGCTCGCCTGCTGGCGGCTCGCCTGCTGGCGGCTCGCCTGCTGGCGGCTCGCCTGCTGGCGGCTCGCCTGCTGGCGGCTCGCCTGCTGGCGGCTCGCCTGCTGGCGGCTCGCCTGCTGGCGGCTCGCCTGCTGGCGGCTCGCCTGCTGGCGGCTCGCCTGCTGGCGGCTCGCCTGCTGGCGGCTCGCCTGCTGGCGGCTCGCCTGCTGGCGGCTCGCCTGCTGGCGGCTCGCCTGCTGGCGGCTCGCCTGCTGGCGGCTCGCCTGCTGGCGGCTCGCCTGCTGGCGGCTCGCCTGCTGGCGGCTCGCCTGCTGGCGGCTCGCCTGCTGGCGGCTCGCCTGCTGGCGGCCCGCCTGCTGGCGGCCCGCCTGCTGGCGGCTCGCCTGCTGGCGGCTCGCCTGCTGGCGGCTCGCCTGCTCGCGGTCCGCCTGCTGGCGGCTCGCCTGCTGGCGGCTCGCCTGCTGGCGGCTCGCCTGCTGGCGGCTCGCCTGCTGGCGGCTCGCCTGCTGGCGGCTCGTTTGCTGGCGGCTCGCCTGCTGGCGGCTCGCCTGCTGGCGGCTCGCCTGCTGGCGGCTCGCCTGCTGGCGGCTCGCCTGCTGGCGGCTCGCCTGCTGGCGGCTCGCCTGCTGGCGGCTAGCCTGCTGGCGGCTCGCCTGCTGGCGGCTCGCCTGCTGGCGGCTCGCCTGCTGGCGGCTCGCTTGCTGGCGGCTCGCCTGCTGGCGGCTAGCCTGCTGGCGGCTCGCCTGGCGGCGGTTGGCCTGCCTGCGGCTCGCCTGCCGGCGGCTCGCCTGCCCGCGGCTCGCCTGGCGGCCGCTCGCCTGGCCGCTCGCCTGGCCGCTTGCCTGGCCGCTCGCCTGGCCGCTTGCCTGGCCGCTCGCCTGGCCGCTCGCCAGGCCGCTCGCCTGGCCGCTCGCCTGGCCGCTCGCCTGGCCGCTCGCCTGGCCGCTCGCCTGGCCGCTCGCCTGGCCGCTCGCCTGGCCGCTCGCCTGGCCGCTCGGCACTTAGCGCCGGCACTGAGCGCCGTCACTGAGCGCCGGCACTGAGCGCCGGCACTGAGCGCCGGCACTGAGCGCCGGCACTGAGCGCCGGCACTGAGCGCCGGCTCTGAGCGCCGGCTCTGAGCGCCGGGTCTGAGCGCCGGCTCTGAGCGCCGGCTCTGAGCGCCGGCTCTGAGCGCCGGCTCTGAGCGCCGGCTCTGAGCGCCGGCTCTGAGCGCCGGCTCTGAGCGCCGGCTCTGAGCGCCGGCTCTGAGCGCCGGCTCTGAGCGCCGGCTCTGAGCGCCGGCTCTGAGCGCCGGCTCTGAGCGCCGGCTCTGAGCGCCGGCTCTGAGCGCCGGCTCTGAGCGCCGGCTCTGAGCGCCGGCTCTGAGCGCCGGCTCTGAGCGCCGGCTCTGAGCGCCGGCTCTGAGCGCCGGCTCTGAGCGCCGGCTCTGAGCGCCGGCTCTGAGCGCCGGCTCTGAGCGCCGGCTCTGAGCGCCGGCTCTGAGCGCCGGCTCTGAGCGCCGGCTCTGAGCGCCGGCTCTGAGCGCCGGCTCTGAGCGCCTCGTCGGATCACCGGCTATGAGCGCCCTGAGAGCCGGTTATGAGCGTTTTTATTGCTGGTGTTGTTGTTGTTGTTGTTGCTGTTGCTGTTGCTGCTGTTGTTGCTGTTGTTGTTGTTGTTGTTGTTGAGCCGGCTCTGAGCGCCGGCTCTGAGCACCGGCTCTAAGCGCCGGCTCTGAGCGCCGGGTCTGAGCGCCGGGTCTGAGCGCCGGCTCTGAGCGCCGGCTCTAAGCGCCGGCTCTGAGCGCCGGCTCTGAGCGCCGGCTCTGAGCGCCGGCTCTGAGCGCCGGCTCTGAGCGCCGGCTCTGAGCGCCGGCTCTGAGCGCCGGCTCTGAGCGCCGGCTCTGAGCGCCGGCTCTGAGCGCCGGCTCTGAGCGCCGGCTCTTAGCGCCGGCTCTGAGCGCCGGCTCTGAGCGCCGGCTCTGAGCGCCGGCTCTGAGCGCCGGCTCTGAGCTCTGAGCGCCGGCTCTGAGAGCCTGGTCTGATCACCGGCTATGAGCCCCCTGAGAGCCGGTTATGAGCGTTTTTATTGCTGGTGTTGTTGTTGTTGTTGTTGCTGTTGCAGTTGCTGCTGTTGTTGCTGTTGTTGTTGTTGTTGTTGTTGTTGTGGAGCCGGCTCTGAGCGCCGGCTCTGAGCGCCGGCTCTGAGCGCCGACTCTGAGCGCCGGCTCTGAGCGCCGGCTCTGAGCGCCGGCTCTTAGCGCCGGCTCTGATCGCCGGCTCTGAGCGCCGGCTCTGAGCGCCGGCTCTGAGAGCCGGCTCTGAGCGCCGGCTCTGAGCGCCGGCTCTGAGCGCCGGCTCTGAGCGCCGGCTCTGAGCGCCGGCTCTGAGCGCCGGCTCTGAACGCCGGCTCTGAGCGCCGGCTCTGAGCGCCGGCTCTGAGCGCCGGCTCTGAGCGCCGGCTCTGAGCGCCGGCTCTGAGCGCCGGCTCTGAGCGCCGGCTCTGAGCGCCTGGTCTGATCACCGGCTATGAGCGCCCTGAGAGCCGGTTATGAGCGTTTTTATTGCTGGTGTTGTTGTTGTTGTTGTTGCTGTTGCTGTTGCTGCTGTTGTTGCTGTTGTTGTTGTTGTTGTTGTTGTGGAGCCGGCTCTGAGCGCCGGCTGTAAGTGCCGGCTCTGAGCGCCGGCTCTGAGCGCCGGCTCTGAGCGCCGGCTCTGAGCGCCGGCTCTGAGCGCCGGTTTTGAGCGCAGGCTCTGAGCGCCGGCTCAGAGCGCCGGCTCTGAGCGCCGACTCTGAGCGCCTGGTCTGATCACCGGCTCTGAGCGCCCTGAGAGTCGGTTATGAGCGTTTTTGTTGCTGTTGCTGTTGTTGTTGTTGTTGTTGTTGTTGTTGTTGTTGTTGTTGTTGTTGTTGTTGTTGTTGTTGTTGTTGTTGTTGTTGTTGTTGTTGTTGTTGTTGTCGTTGTTGTTGTTGTTGTTGTTATTGCTGTTGCTGTTGCTGCTGCTGTTGTTGCTGTTGTTGTTGTTGTTGTGGAGATGTCATGTCGATAGAAGTCAACAGGATTCTCTCTGTTGAGCAATGTCACTCCGGCAGCAGATCTCACAACTTCAGTTGTCATTTTGGTCCCTAACATGACCTTAAACTGTGTCCAGAAATGTAAGCGAAGATTACCATTCAGAGAAGATCCTTGTTATGATAAGTGTTATGATTATGTACTGTCCCATTTTTGGTTACAAACTTTGTCTCACTCATTTGCTCGAACTTTTTCTCTTCCTTGATGCTTCTCGCTAATGTGCCCAATTTTTTACTCTTTCTTGTCGATATTCTTGCTATGATTCATCTTGTCTTTCTTGGTCTCATTATAGTTTCCATTCTTGTTCTCATTATAGTTCTCATTCTTGTTCTCATTATTGTTCCATTCTTGTTCTCATATTAGTTTCCATGGAGTAGCGCATAATTTGGCGTTCAAAGTTGTGTATAGTAAATGACAATGTCACACGTGCATACTCTCATGTCCTTCATATTTTGCTTTCTTTCGAAACAATGCATTTTTGAGTGCATGCCTGCTCAAATTCGGTGAAATGGGCTGTCGGTGAAATAGGCTGCCGGTGAAAACAGTGCTCTGTGAACTGTCTTTCGGTGAATTGGTTATCCTGTGAAATGGGCTGTCTGTCAAAAAGGTAGTCTGTGAAATGTCATTCAGTGAACTGTCGTTCTGTGAACAATCAGCGAGTGCGACAAAATGGCAAAAAAACTGACAAGGAGTACCGAGACATTCGGCGACCTGACACCTAGCTCTAACACTTCTCCAAGGCACAAACCAACAACCTTCCAACTTGGAAGGCTCAGGTTCGGAAAGATCCAGGTAAGGTTTTATGCCATTTTGTCGCACTCGCTGACTGTGCATGATCTGTGTGCGTTGGTGAACAGTTTGTCATAACTCGTAACATTTTTCCTTTTCCTTTTTCACCAAATATACAATCATGTAATTTATTTACTAGTTGCTACATAAATCCGTTGATCCCCGGAGCTGCAGAGAGTGCTCAATGTCAGAGGCTGAGCTTAGTACACAGCAGACTCAGCCGAGTTGTAACTCTGAGTTTCATGCCGCTAGGCAATCATCAGAGACAACGGACACTAGGATCTACCCTGCCGTATGCTAAAACACATTATGCCACAAGCATAAATAAATTTAGCGCTAAATCGGGTGATCGGAGGAATTTGTTTGGTTGAGTTGGGTAACTCCGCTCTTCTTCCTCGCTCACCGGAGTAATTTCTCTAGTCTCCTCGCGCAACTGGGGAGCACTCCAATGGAGAGAGAAAGGTTTTCACTGAGCGGCTTGCTGTGAGAGGTGGACTGAGACTTGAGGGCACTAACGCAGTAACGGCGAATTTCAAGACCTTACGGCCACGGAGATGCGGGACTCTGCGTTGGTCGTCTATCCGTGTGGAGGCAACGCAAACGCGTTCAATATTCTGCTGAAGCGAGCTTGGAGCTGAAGCTGGATTGGTGACTGACGTACCTGCCTACTCCACAACACCGGCGCATAATGATGTACAATCATGTACAAGACTTCGTGTGCATTCAACTCAAATTCGTGTTCCGTCAGCGTCAGTGTCAGCAAGTACCTGTAGTACAATTTGTTCCCAAAATGACTTCGGGACAGTCTGTTCATGGTTTTCATTAATTTTGTACATTGTATTGGACTCGTTCTTGCGATAATTTAGCGGCAATTCTTATGTTGTAGCGTAGTTCTCTTGTAATTTAGTGGAACCTGTATTGAGTAAATGAGTTTTATGTTTGGTTAGATTGTCGACAGGTCTCCTGTGTACCGGTTTTGTGGCACAATGATTATAGCCATTTGTCGTCTCCATTCTTGTTCAATCATGCATATGTCGGTTGGTTCTCTCGGTTGGTTCTCTTCATGTTCTTGCGACCTATTTCATAGATGTTGGTTGCCTTGTTGCTTTCTCTCCCCTCTCCTCTCACCCAAACCATTCTGCATATGCGAAGCTGTGGACGCAGCATACTGCTGCTTCACTTCAAATCGGGAATGCGTATAATAATAATAATAATAATACAAAAGAGAGAGAGGTTGGAAGCTTTGTTACAACTCTGAGTTTCACGTATACAAAAGAGAGAGAGAGAGATTGGAAGCTTTGTTACAACTCTGAGTTTCACGTATTACTACGATCATCAGGCAACCCCCCTGCCTGATGATCATAGTATTATGTGAATCTCAGAGTTGTAACAAAGCTTCCAATCTCTCTCTTGTGTACAAGGCTCTGCCCTACATGGGTATTCATTGACTCTTCGGAAAGTGAATTGAAGCAAACCACTTGACTACAAATAATAATAATAATAATAAATCTGGTGACGTTGCCTGAGCCAGCATTCTCCCCATAAATTACGTCTCCAGATTTAGCGCTGAATTTGTTTATGGCCCTATTATATGTGTCGATATTCGACGATAAGCATACTGCTGGGTAGATGCGAGTATCAGTTCAAGTGTCTGATGATTGCCTAGCAGCAGGAAGCACAGAGTTCAAGTACACTGTACAACCAACCTTTACGTCATCCGCTTAGTCTGCTATGTACCGTAGTTGGAAGATATGTGGGCGCCGCGCTCCCCCGCACATCAGCTCTCAATACGTGCTACAGCTGGGAGTATTAGTAGCTGGAAACGCACCCGTGGCACCATAACTACATTCGTCGCGTTGAGAAAGGTTAGCTCTGCTCTCTGTGTTTCTTTGACTTTTTTGGAAGGCGCACAGCTATTTTGTGTCTACATGTATGTTTGTTTGTTTGTTTGTTTATTTACGGATTCTCCAGAGGTACATGGATACCTATCATGGGAGTCTCACCAAACCAATAAAAGAATGAAAATAAAATTATGTATGGAGTGTAAAAAACTCAAAATCTTAGATTTTCTAAGTCAAAAAAACTCTAGTGATCCGTCGAAGGCGCGTTCCGAAGCCAAGTTGTCATCGGCACTGGAGATACTAAACAACCACCTTGGCTCCATTGGTATGCAGATAAATACCGACAAAACCGTTGTCATGCAAATCCATCCCAAACGTGCCACAGGGACTCAGCAACAACAACAAAGGCAACAACTGCAAATCACCTTGTCAAATGTTACGCTAGGGGAAGTGGAAAGCACCAGATGCTTAGGAGTCGTTGTTGACAATAAGCTGTCCTTTGACCAACACATTAACAATGTCGTCCGGAAAGCCTCACGGAAGATCGGTGTACTGCGTCGATCTTTCCGCCAGATGAACCTGTTTGCCCGCCGTACTTTCGTTGTCGGTGTTATTCAGCCTGATCTAGAATATGCTCTCCCTGTATACCTTTCGTTTATATCCGCTAAAAATAGAAACAAGCTAGCCTCACTCCACCGGCGCGCTGTACGAGTTGCTTGTGGCGCATCACCCCAAGCTAATATCACGCCACTTCTTCACCACCTCAATGTTTCCTCCTTCCAATATCGATCAGTATTTTTGTTCCTTGTATTCATTTTCCACTGTTACTGTATTAAGCCGGCTGTTTGCTTGCAGTCCCTCTTTCCCATCTGTACGTCTACCCGAACTACTCGCGGCTCTACAACTCATAACATGAGTATCAATCGCTATAGATCTATGTCTGGCTTTCTGTCCTTTTCAAGTAAATCGGCTCTTGTTTGGAATTATTTACCAGACGACCTGAAGTCCTGCACTACTATCGCAGATTTCCGCGTCAAATTGGCTATTTGGCTAAAAGACAGCTTAACTCTTAATCATAGTTGTGATTTGCTTTCAAGCAATGTGCATAATCAGTAACTTGATGTTGCTGTTTTTTTGTTGTTTTTGTTTTGTTTTTTGGTTTCCCGTTCTCGGGGCCTTCTATTCGGTACTCTTTGTAGTTGTACTTCTGTACTGTTGAGCTATCCGAATTCAAATAAACATTAAAAAAAAAAAAATGTATCAGTGTATTGTAGCGTACAGGCCACTTACTTTCAAGTTTCAACACCATTATTTACGAAAGGAAACAGTAGAACTTTGAGGCAATAAGAGAAGGAGAAAAAAGCCACACGGGTTGTTCAAATGGAGATTTTGAGTATTCCAAGATGGCGGAAGACAAGTGCCGCTACCTGTATGTACATTCAATTTCTATTACTGGTTAAATTTTCGTCTAATGATCGATTCAGTTCGTGAAACTCAAAGTTACGAAACAGCAACTGCTCGTTCTTCTGTCTGTGCATGTACAGGTTTATGAAGGATAGGCTGGACGTTCCTTGACACTGGAAGAACTGAAGGACTACTGAACAGCTGCAGTAAATACGCTCTGTTTGTTTTCTCCTTCACTAGGAAGTTCTCAGAATTTCTTTTCCAACTGGCTGTAACCGTGTGCTTCAGTTGAGTGAGTTCTATTATCACAATACACACTTAGCGAGATCCACTAGAATTACCTTAGATGGAAAGGTGTACCTAAAACTCACTACATGTACGAGCAGTCGCTCTGCGAACGTCTTCAGAACGTTTGACGGCATTTGATATCAACTATACTGCCCTGTACTAGTTGGGAGACGTGTGGGCGTACATTGCAGTAATGTCTGGCGCCACATAATGTAGCGCAGAAGAGCGAATAGCGTAGAATCAAGCTCATCAAGCTCAGTACATGACAGTGTGTGGGCGTACAAGTACAGTGCAGTAGTTTTGGACGCCACAAAATTTATCGGTAGAATGACCAGCCTAGCACCGAGCTTCTTGATTATGAGTAGTACTATTTCATACCCGCCTAAAGGTTTCTCGTCTTGTTCTCAGGTACACGTTTCCTACTACCGGTAGTATAAGGACGCTTTCGAAACTGCATACGGATTTCTCTGTCTTATTCGCAGGTAAGTTTCCTATACTGCTCTTCCTTGGCTGCACACAGTTTTCTCGTCTTGTTCTCAGTTACGTTTTCTGTATGCTCTTTCGTTACTGCATACAGGTTTCTAGCCTTTTTCGCGGACAAGGTTCCAATTTCACTCTTTCTTGATTGCACACGGGCTTCTCGTCTTGTTCACAGGTAGAAGCTTCTTATAATTATTGTATTTTCTTGACTGCCTACAGGTCTCCTGTGTTTCTCGCAGGTACGTTTACTATACAGCTTTTCTGGACTGGAAATAGGAGCCTACGGTGTCTCGTCTTGTTCACAGGTAAGTTTCCTTTCCAGCTCTTTCTTGAATGCACACAGTGCTTCGTAATGTTCTCAGTTCAGAGTGCTATAATTCTTTTTCCTGACTGAATACAAGTGTCTTGCCTTGTGTGCAGGCAGATGTTTCCTATAAATGTTCATATTTCATAGCTGTATACAAGTTTCGAGTCTTGTCCATGGGCAAGTTCCATTAAATTGATCCATTCATTGATCTTTCATGACTGCAGATACCTTTCCCGTCTTGATTTAAGTGGAGCTCTCTATATGCTCTACTGCTCTTTCCTTACGGCATGCAGGGGTATCGTCTTTTTCGCTGTTGAGATTCCTTATTACTAGTACTCTTTTCTGACTGCGTGCAGATTTCTCGTCACGTTCACAGGTAAGCTTCCTATTATGCATTTTCCGAACTGCATACAAGTGTCTCGTCTTGTGTGCAGGCAAAAGTTTCCTATTTTCAATAATATTTCATGGCTCTTAACAGGATTCGTGTCTTGCTCACAGGTAAGTTCCCTTCATTGATCTTTCATGATTGTATACAGGTGTCTTGTGTTGTTGGCAGGACAGTTTGCTATTTTGCTCTTCCTACATTGAATACAGGCTTCTTGTCTTGTTCGCAGCTAGAGGTTTTCACATATTACTCTTGCTTGACTTAACACTGGTATATTTGTCTTGTTTACAGGTAGAAGTTTCCAATGATGTCTCTTTCGAGACTCCATAAAGATGTTACGCCTTTTGACAGGTAAGATCCTATAATAGCTCCTGTTGGCCTGCATACACTTTCCCCGTCTCGTTGTGAGCTAAGTTATCATTAATTTGTTGATGTCAACACTGGCCACTGCACTAGTAGTTGGTGGTGGACGTGTGGGGGCGCAGTAGCCCTGATGATTCCATCTGAGATACTATGGCGGAGCAAGGCGTAAAGGAGGAGTGATAGAAAGTAATAGAAAAATTTAATGCAAGTACAGTTCTGTACCAACTATTACCCCAGTGGCACTTAGCATTCGTAAGTGACGTCGACAATGGTTCTGGATACTTGCCATAACGTGCGTTCTACTGCCTGAGAAAGAACAGTGAAGGGTAGGTCACTAGGTGTCACTGCAGGAATCCACAGCTAAACGTGACGACTGTGAATGTGGGGCTCAGTGCAGGTAGCTGCTTTGTTCTCCGCTGGAGGTCCATTATTCTCTTTGTTCTTGCTGAGTGAAATCCAATGATGGCACGCAAATTTGCGCCTTGCACCATTTTGGAGTTCCCAGGTGTAGGGCTTCACGACGCCCTGCGCAGAGTCAAGCACCCACACACATGACTGTACATTGCCAACACTTTCGTGGACTATGTCATAAGAGGTCTACCTGTGCTGCTGGAATAAATAATTATGAGACTTCGGGTGTAAGGACACTTCGCGTAGGACACGTTCCTGATGCCGCGCCGAGGGTCTTTATAAGCAAAGGCGACTTTATAATAGATCTTTTTTTGACTGCATACCGTGGTCCGGTCTTGTTCTCAGTTCAGTTTTCACCATGCTCTCTCGTTACTGCATACAGGTATTTCGCCTGTTTGGGAGAGAAGGTTCCTATAACTATTACTCCTTCCCAACTTCTTACAGGTCCCCGTCATGTTCAAACGTAAGCTTCCTATAATTATTGTATTTTCTTGACTGCATAGTATTTACAAGTGTTTTGTTTCTGTGCAGGCAGAGGTTTCCTATTTTCATATTTGATGGCTACATACAAGTTTCATGGCTTGCTCCCAGGTGAGTTCCCCTCATTGATTTTTCATGAGTGTCTACAGGTGCCTTGTCTTGTTCGCATGTAAGTATCCTATATTGCCCTGTCTTGACCTCATACAGGTTTTTTTGTCTTGTTCGCTGGTGAATGTTTCCTATTACAAGTCTTTCGAGACTGCATACAGATTACACGTCCCTTTTGCAGCTAAGTAGTATGGCTTATGCATGACTGCATATAGTTTTCCCGTCTCGGTACCAGTTAGTATTCCTATATGCTCTTTCTTTTGAACTGAATAATACAGGTATTTCGTCTGTTTCGCAGAGAATGATCCTATATGTCTCCTTCCTGACTGCACTAGGCCTTTGCGGATAGTGCCGGCAGAAAAATTGGCAGAATTCGGTACTTTTTCTGGTGCGTTTCATGCATGTTTGGTATGTGGATAAAGAAATGGAGCAGAATTCGAGGAATTGCCCGCCATAAGGTTTGTATGGTTCTGCCAATTTCACTGCTTTTCGATCAGAATCTGCCAACTTTTCGAGCATTACCCGCCAATGCCTAGACTGCACACAGGGTCTCTGCTCATGTTCAAAAGTAAGCTTCTTATACTGTATAGTCTTGACTGAATACAAGTTTCGTTTCTAGTGTGTATTTACAAGTACACCATTTCATATTGCATGGCTCCAATCAGGTTTCTTGTCTTGCTTACAGGTGAGTTCCCTTCATTGACCGTTGAAGATTGTGTCCATGTGTCTTGCCTTGTTCGCATATAAGTTTACTATATTTCTCTTTCTTGAATTCACACAGGTAATTTTGTTTTGTTTCCAGGTCGCAGTTTCCGGTTTGACTCTTTACAGACTGGATTCAGATTTCACGTCTTATTCACAAGACTGCATAGAGG
This sequence comes from Sycon ciliatum, assembly GCF_964019385.1. Classification (NCBI taxonomy): domain Eukaryota; kingdom Metazoa; phylum Porifera; class Calcarea; order Leucosolenida; family Sycettidae; genus Sycon; species Sycon ciliatum. Next base: position 31,599,975 of record NC_088647.1, read on the forward strand.
ACGTATTATGTTCTTTTTCGGAGGTAAGTCTCCTATACTGCTAATTCTCGACTTCAGACAGGACATTTTAGTTTAAATTGCAGTTAGAAGGTTTCTGTTTGACTCTTCTGAGCCTGGATAGAGATTATATGTCGTATGTACAGGTGTCTTGTCTTGTTCGCAGGTAAGTTTCATTGCCTTTTCTTGACTTCATTCAGTTTTTGTTGTTGTTTCACTTGCAGGTGGAAGTTTCCTGTTTGACTCTTTCGAGGCTGGATACAGATTGTACGTATTTTGTGCAGGTAAGTTCCTATCGCTCCATGTGGACTGCTTCCTGGTTTCCCGTCTTGTTCTCAGCTAAGTTTTCTATTATTATATTCTTTCTTCTCGCTCCAAATATACTGGCACACACAGAGACATAGACAGCAATAGCGACAACACACAAAGTGAAGGGTAGTTGGCCGCAGCCAGATGTGAACCGGATAACGAGTGAGGTATGGAAGCATGGACTGAGAACAGAGTGTCTCAGATAGAATAGGCGTGCCAGTGAAAAGCAGAAATAGGCCATGATGCAGAACCACTTGGGACCGTCAGATTAAATTTTCTGGACCGATCCAGACGGGGAAAAAACCCTCGCGTCGACGGACGCAGTTGCGAGGGAAAAAACCGGGTGTATATCCCCAATGGCGATTAGGCATCATGTAGGCATGGCAAGCACCTCACGGCAAAAAGTGATAAAAAAGCAACGATAATATGCACAGAAATGAAGGATGGGAGGGCAGGGAAACTGGTGAGACTGAAAACTGACTGAAGAAGTCAGGAAAAAAAGCGACAATAAGGAACACACCAGATGCCATATTTGCAACTAAAAATATTTCGCGAGAAATCATTTCTCGCCTATCTTGCTGCGCTCGGCCGGCAAGAAGTACAACGTTACTGCACACAGGTGTTTCGCATGTTTCACAGTGAAAGTTCCTATATTACTTCTTTCTGACAGAATACAGGTTCTTGTCATGTTCAAGCGTAAACTTGCTTTCTTGTGTTCTCTTGACTGCATACAAGTTTTCTTGTTCTGTGTACAGGTTGAAGTTTCCTATTTCATGGCTCCATACGGGTTTCGTGTCTTGCTCAGAGGTAAGTCCCTTCATTGATCTTTCATGATTGTATACGGGTGTCTTGTCTTCTTCACAGGTTGGTTTTTGGTATGGCTCTTTATTGACTTCGTACAGGGTTTTATGTTTTTTTTTGCGGGTAGAAGTTTCTTATTATGACTTATTCCAGACTGAATAGAGATTGCACGTCCTATTTACATGTAAACTTAGATATGACTTACGCAGAACTGCATACAGTTATCACGTCTTCTTATCAATTAGGATTTCTTGATGCTCTTTCTTCACTGCATGCAGGTGCTTCGCCTGTTTCGGAGAGAAGGTTCCTTTCCTGACTTCCCGCAGGTTCTCATCATCTTCAAAGGTAAGCGTGCTTCAGAATATGTTACGAGAGATAGGAGAGTCTCCAGCAGGCAGCGCATCCATCGTCAGGAAGTGGAAAGAGCAAACAGCATGGCCCTTGGTTGAGGTAAATGCTGAACGTTTGATTCGCCCCAACCAAGATTTCAGCACTTGGTTCGTCACGATTTTCGCTTGCCAGCTAAGGCTGTACTCACACTACTTGAAAGTTTGACGCGAATGTCGCGTTCAAAACTAGACAAAAGTACTTGAAAAAGCCTTTCCAAGCACACTGCACTCCATGATCCAGTGACGACTTGAAACATTTTTGTCAGCAAATTACCATGGAGAAACATGATTGTCATGTGGTAGTTTTGCAAATCCCGAGGCTGCGTTCCTTCAATTTTTTTTCGCTTGATCAACTTATTTGAAATTTTCAGTTCATGAGAAAAATAGAAACAGTTATATCTTGCTTGGATCGTGGAGTTCATTCGCCATGCCTCGCGAAGAAGTAGCACATCGTCGACGTCGACGGATGAAGAGGTTTCTCTCCATAGCTCGATGAGCGTCTTCTCCAAGTCGTCAGAAAACACTGCGCGAGGCATGATGTCGGTACAAAAGCAATGGTACAAAAGAAATGCGACAGAAACGGCAATCAAAACAACGGGAAGCTACTGGAAGAAAGAAGACGGAAAATACTCGGAAAAAAACACCACAGAATTCAGAAATGGCAGGCAAAAAAAGGAAACTACAAGTATATGTACAGGAGCAGTACGACCACGAGGAAACAAAGCATGAAAGATATTCTGGAGCCTTTCAACGTACAATAGTACTCCGGCCTCCTGACCTCACACAGCTTTCCAAACGGCTTGAAAGCAAAATACCTCGTAGAAGAGGGTTCCGTTTCCGCTGAAACCTTTCAAGCGGCTTTCAAGGGCTTTTTTCATTTTCGCAACCGTCACCGTGGCAACATTCACACGTAAGTCACTTGTATGCGGTTTTTCAAGTAGTGTGAGTACAGCCTAACGTCTCCGCACTCCAGCTTTCCCCTGTCGGTGTCACGTCCCAGTACACAACGGAGAGGACTACTAATAAACAGTTCACGGCACTAACAGCATTGAACACAGCACTTCTTTCACTTCGTGAATACAATAAGACAACTGAAAATGACACAATTCTGCAGTGATCGACCTTCTAGTTCTCTCTCACGGAGCTAAGCAGAATGCGCGTCATCACCTGTAGTCGCCATGGAAACGCAATCAGAAAACCGGCGATATGGCAAGTTTGCCATATCGTACGGAGGCGAGAGATATTGTGCATTCATACTTCAAAGTGCCTTTTGTCGAAAGACAGATCATTAATTTTGTTCGGCTTCCTCGTGTACAGCATTCACGTAAATGTCTCTCGATCCGGATCGACGCTCGATCTCGTGCTTTTCGCTCGTTTCCAATGTTGACTCGCGTACGTATTTTCGATAGGATGGAGGAGAGACCGATGCTGCAGTGCTTTGGTGGAAGGTGAGGTCGTGCATTGAACGATCCTAGTCACAAGTCCAAGTCCTGACCCTCTGAAATTTTTTACACCGGTTTTTCATGAACCAGGTGGACCATCCAGCTGGGAAAAGTGGTCCGGCCATGGCCGGACCAGCCGGACCGGTTCCGGCAGTGCTGAGTTTAACGCTCATTTTGAGTTGCGAGACTAGCAACTATTGTGCTTTTTCTGAAAATATGGATGCGATTTCAGCAACTTTCACTTGTTTTGGCATGGTTGCGAAGAGCATAAGTTGCGAAATATTTTGGCATCTTTGGGAAAGGGCTACACGTGACTGACTCACGACTGCGTGGTTCGTGTACACTGTATGATTGCCTGGCCGCTCGCCTGGCCGCTCGCCTGGCCGCTTGCCTGGTCGCTCGCCTGGCCGCTCGCCTAGCCGCTCGCCTGGCCGCTTGCCTTGCCGCTCGAAAATAGAGCGCCGGCTCTGAGTGCCGGCTCTGAGCGCCGGCTCTGAGCGCTTTTGTTGCTGTTGTTGTTGCTGTTTTTGCTGTTGCTGCTGCTGTTGTTGTTGTGGAGATGTCATGTCGATAGAAGTCAACATGATTCTCTCTGTTGAGCAATGTCGCTCCGGCAGCAGATCTCACAACTTCAGTTGTCATGTTGGTACCGGACATGACCTTTAAATGTGTCCAGAAAGGTAAGCGAAGATTACCAACCAGAGAAGATCCTTGTTATGATAAGTGTTATGATTTTGTAAGGGTCCCATTGTTAACAAACTTCGTCTCTATCATTTACTCGAACCTTTTCTCTTCCTTGATGCTTCTCACTAATGTGCCCAATTTTTTACTCTTTCTTGTCGATATTCTTGCTATGATTCATCTTGTCTTTATTGTTCTCATTATAGTTTCCATTCTT
>NC_088647.1:31608810-31621310 GCF_964019385.1 Sycon ciliatum
GAGAAGAGTAAATGACGTGGTGTGTGGACGGGAAAAGTCAGACAGAGCATTCATTGCAAGGTGTAGGGGATGGAGGCAAGCTTAAATTGCTGGGCAGCCTTGATCTCCCTTACACTCCTTGGGAGAGCGTTCCAGGCCAAGGCTGCCTGAAAGGCCAGGCGAGATCTGCCGGCTTCTGACTGTGCCGAGGGGACAGTGAGGCCCCTGGAAACCTGGTGCCGGGTGGTGCTGCCAGCTGATGGTGAGAATAGGTCCTGGAGGACACTGCTGGCTTTCCCATTGACACAGCGCCACACCAGGACGAGCCGCTTCTGGGCTTAGCACTCCCGAACTCTGTACAGGGACATCCGTTCGAGCAGAGGCTGAGCCGAGGTGTGAGGCGGCAAACCGTATACCGCTCTCGCCGCTCGGTTCTGCAGGACCTGAAGGCGATCAAGCTGCGAAACCTTGAGGGAGGAAGAGAAGGCGTTAGACCCATATAGGAGGTCAGGCATGATGACTGACCTCACATACTGGATGCGACTACTGAGGCTCAGACATCTGCGGGACCGCCACAATGCTCCAATCTTCTGCACAACTTTCTTCGCCATCGCGTCAACATGGGGGTCCCACTTCACAGCGGCGTCAAGGGTCACGCCGAGGTACCTTGCTGTTGGGCTCAGGGGAAGCTCTGTCTGGTTGCAGCGGACAGCGACATGCTGACCCGCATTGCGTTGTTCTCGTTCTTGTTCTCATTCTAGTTCCCATTCTTGTTCTCATTCCTGTTCTCAATTCTTTTCTCTCTTTCTAGTTCTAATTTCTGTTCTGATTTCTCTTTATTCTCCTTCATTATCGTATTTTGGTGCTTCTAGTTCTATTTCCCATCCTGTTGCTGTTGCTGATCGCTGGCTGCTCGCTTTCCACTCGGCTGGCCTCTCTCCTGGCCGCTCGACTGGCCGTTCGCCTGGCCCCTCGCCTGGCCGCTCGCCTGGCCGCTCGCCTGGCCGCTCGCCTGGCCGCTCGCCTGGCCGCTCGCCTGGCCGCTCGCCTGGCCGCTCGCCTGGCCGCTCGCCAGGGTGCTCGCCTGGCCGCTCGCCTGGCCGCTCGCCTGGCCGCTCGCCTGGCCGCTCGACAGGCCGCTCGCCAGGCCGCTCGCCCCGCCGCTCGCTTTGCCGCTCGCCTGGCCGCTCGCCTGGCCGCTCTGCTCTGAGCGCCGGGTCTGACCGCCGGGTCTGATATCCGGCTCTGAGCGCCGGCTCTTAGCGCCGGCTTTGAGCGCGGGGTCTGAACGCCGACTCTGAGCGCCGGCTCTGAGCGCCGGCTCTGAGCGCCGGCTCTGAGCGCCGGCTCTGAGCGCCGGCACTGAGCGCCGGCTCTGAGCGCTTTTGTTGCTGTTGTTGTTGTTGCTGTTGCTGTTGCTGCTGCTTTTGTTGCTGTTGTTGTTGTGGAGATGTGATGTCGATAGAACGGTCAACAGGATTCTCTGTGTTGAGCAATGTCGCTCCGGCAGCAGATCTTACAACTTCAGTTGTCATGTTGGTCCCGGACATGACCTTAACCTGTGTCCAGAAGGGTAAGCGAAGATTACCATCCAGAGAAGATCCTTGTTATCATCAGTGTTATGATTTTGTAACGTCCCATTTTTGTTTACAAACTTGGTCTTACTCATTCACTCGAACTTTTTCTCTTTCTTGATGCTTCTCACTAATGTGCCCAATTTTTATACTCCTTCTTGTTGATACTCTTCCTATGATTCATTTTGTCTTTCTTGTTCTCACTATAGTATCCATTCTTGTGTTCATTATATTTCCCATTCTAGTTCTCTTTTTAGTTTCTATTCTTGTTCTCATTATAGTTCCTATTCTTGTTCCCATTATAGTTTCCATTCTTGGTCTCATTATAGTTCCATTCTTGTTCTCATTATAGTTCCATTCTTGTTCTCATTATACTTCCATTTTTGCTCTCATTATAGTTTCTATTCCTGTTCTCATTATAGTTTCCATTCTTATTCTCACTATAGTTTCCTTTATTGTTCTCACTATAGCTCCTATTCTTGTTCTCATCATAGCTTCCATTCTTGTTTTCATTCTTGGTCACATTCTAGTTCCCATTTATGGTCTCATTCTTGTTCTCATTTCCTTTCTCTCTATCTAGTTCTAATTTCTGTTCTTATTCCTCTTTGTTCTCCTTCAGTATCGTATATTGGTGCTTCTAGTTCATTTTCCCATCCTGTTGCTGTTGCTGTTCGCTAGCTGCTCGCTGGCCCCTCTCTTGACCGCTCGCCTGGCCGCTCACCTGGCCGCACGCCTGGCCACTCGCCTGGCCGCTCGCCTAGCCGCTCGCCTGGCCGCTTGCCTGGCCGCTCGGCATAGAGCGCCGGCTCTGAGCGCTTTTGTTGCTGTTGTTTTTGCTGTTTTTGCTGTTGCTGCTGCTGTTGCTGCTGTTGTTGTTGTGGAGATTTCATGTCGATAGAAGTCAACAGGATTCTCTCTGTTGAGCAATGTCGCTCCGGCAGCAGATCTCACAACTTCAGTTGTCATGTTGGTACCGGACATGACCTTTAAATGTGTGCAGAAAGGTAAGCGAAGATTACCAACAAGAGAAGATCCTTGTTATGATAAGTGTTATGATTTTGTAAGGGTCCCATTGTTTACAAACTTCGTCTCACTCATTTACTCGAACCTTTTCTCTTCCTTGATGCTTCTCACTATTGTGCCCAATTTTTTACTCTTTCTTGTCGATATTCTTGCTATGATTCATCTTGTCTTTATTGTTCTCATTATAGTTTCCATTCTTGTTCTCATTATATTTTCCATTCTTGTTCTCATTATAGTTTCCATTCTTGTTCTCATTCATGATAGTTTCCATTCTTGTTCTCGTTCTTGTTCTCATTCTAGTTCCCATTCTTGTTCTCATTCTTGTTCTCAATTCCTTTCTCTCTTTCTAGTTCTAATTTCTGTTCTGATTTCTCTTTATTCTCCTTCATTATCGTATTTTGGTGCTTCTAGTCCTATTTCCCATCCTGTTGCTGTTGCTGATCGCTGGCTGCTCGCGGGCCACTCGGCTGGCCTCTCTCCTGGCCGCTCGACTGGCCGCTCGCCTGGCCCCTCGCCTGGCCGCTCGCCTGGCCCCTCGCCTGGCCGCTCGCCTGGCCGCTCGCCTGGCCGCTCGCCTGGCCGCTCGCCTGGCCGCTCGCCTGGCCGCTCGCCTGGCCGCTCGCAAGGGCGCTCGCCTGGCCGCTCGCCTGGCCGCTCTCCTGGCCGCTCGCCTGGCCGCTCGACAGGCCGCTCGCCAGGCCGCTCGGCCCGCCGCTCGCCCTGCCGCTCGCCTTGCTGCTCGCCTGGCCGCTCGCCTGGCCGCTCTGATCTGAGCGCCGGGTCTGACCGCCGGGTCTGATATCCGGCCGGCTCTGAGCGCCGGCTTTTAGCGCCGGCTTTGAGCGCGGGGTCTGAACGCCGACTCTGAGTGCCGGCTCTGAGCGCCGGCTCTGAGCGCCGGCTCTGAGCGCCGGCTCTGAGCGCCGGCTCTGAGCGCCGGCACTGAGCGCCGGCTCTGAGCGCTTTTGTTGCTGTTGTTGTTGCTGTTGCTAATGCTGCTGCTTTTGTTGCTGTTGTTGTTGTGGAGATGTGATGTCGATAGAACGGTCAACAGGATTCTCTGTGTTGAGCAATGTCGCTCCGGCAGCAGATCTTACAACTTAAGTTGTCATGTTGGTCCCGGACATGACCTTAACCTGTGTCCAGAAGGGTAAGCGAAGATTACTATCCAGAGAAGATCCTTGTTATCATAAGTGTTATGATTTTGTAACGTCCCATTTTTGTTTACAAACTTGGTAATACTCATTCACTCGAACCTATTCTCTTTCTTGATGCTTCTCACTAATGTGCCCAATTTTTATACTCCTTCTTGTCGATACTTTTGCTATGATTCCTCTTGTCTTTCTTGTTCTCATTATAGTTTCCATTCTTGTTCTCATTATAGTTTCCATTCTTGTTCTCATTATAGTTTCCATTCTTGTTCTCACTATAGTTTCCATTCTTGTTCTCATTATAGTTTCCATTCTTGTTCTCATTATAGTTTCCATTCTTGTGTTCATTATATTTTCAATTCTTGTTCTCATTTTAGTTTCTATTCTTGTTCTCATTATAGTTCCTACTCTTGTTCCCATTATAGTTTCCATTATTGTTCTCATTATAGTTCCATTCTTGTTCTCATTATAGTTTCCATTCTTGTTCTCATTATGGTTTCTCTTCTTGTTCTCACTATTGTCCCTATTCCTTTTCTCACTATAGATCCTATTCTTGTTCTCATTATAGTTCCATTCTTGATCTCATTATAGTTCCATTTTTGCTCTCATTATAGTTTCTATTCCTGTTCTCATTATAGTTTCCATTCTTATTCTCACTATAGTTTCCATTATTGTTCTCACTATAGCTCCTATTCTTGTTCTCATCATAGTTTCCATTCTTGTTTTCATTCTTGGTCACATTCTAGTTCCCATTTATGGTCTCATTCTTGTTCTCATTTCCTTTCTCTCTATCTAGTTCTAATTTCTGTTCTTATTTCTCTTTGTTCTCCTTCAGTATCGTATATTGGTGCTTCTAGTTCATTTTCCCATCCTGTTGCTGTTGCTGTTCGCTAGCTGTTCGCTGGCCCCTCTCTTGGCCGCTCGCCTGGCCGCTCACCTGGCCGCTCGCCTGGCCACTCGCCTGGCCGCTCGCCTAGCCGCTCGCCTGGCCGCTTGCCTGGCCGCTCGGCATAGAGCGCCGGCTCTGAGTGCCGGCTCTGAGCGCCGGCTCTGAGCACTTTTGTTGCTGTTGTTTTTGCTGTTTTTGCTGTTGTTGCTGTTGTTGTTGTGGAGATTTCATGTCGATAGAAGTCAACAGGATTCTCTCTGTTGAACAATGTCGCTCCGGCAGCAGATCTCACAACTTCAGGTGTCATGTTGGTCCCGGACATGACCTTAAACTGTGTCCAGAAAGGTAAGCGAAGATTCCATCCAGAGAAGATCCTTGTTATCAAAAGTGTTATAATTATGTACCATCCGATTTTTGGTTACAAACTTGGTCTCATCCCATTACTCGAACTTTTTCTCTTCCTTGATGCTTCTCACTAATGTGCCCAATATTTTACTCTTTCTTGTCGATATTCTTGCTATGATTCATCTTGTCTTTCTTGTTCTCATTATAATTTCCATTCTTGTTCTCATTATAGTTTCCATTCTTGTTCTCATAATAGTTTCCATTCCTGTTTCATTATAGTTTCAATTCTTGTTCTCATTATAGTTTCTATTCTTGTTCTGATTATTGTTCCCATTCTAATTCTCATTCTTGGTCACATTCTAGTTCCCATTCTTGTTTTCATTCTATTTCTGATTTCCTTTCTCTCTTTCTAGTTCCAATTTCTGTTCTGATTTCTCTTTGTTCTCCTTCATTATCGTATTTTGGTGCTTCTAGTTCTTTTACCATCCTGTTGCTGTTGCTGTTGCTGATCGCTGGCTGCTCACTGGCCGCTCGGCTGGCCGCTCTCCTTGCCGTTCGCCTGGCTGCTCGCCTTGCCGCTCGCCTGGCCGCTCGCATGGCCGCTCGCCTGGCCGCTCGCCTGGCCGCTCGCCTGGCCGCTCGCCTGGCCGCTCGCCTGGCCGCTCGCCTGGCCGCTCGCCTGGCCGCTCGGCTGGACGCTCGGAACTGAGCGCCGGCTCTGAGCGCCGGCTCTGAGCGCCAGCTCTGAGCGCCGGCTGTAAGCGCTGGCTCTGAGTGCCCTCTCTAAGCGCCGGCTCTGAGCGCCGGATCTGAGCGCCGGCTCTGAGCGCCGACTTTGAGCGCCGGCTCTGAGCGCCGGCTCTGAGGGCCGGCTCTGAGCGCCGGCTCTGAGCGCCGGCTCTGAGCGCCGGCTCAGAGCGCCGGCTCTGAGCGCCGAGTCTGAGCGCCTGGTCTGATCATCGGCTATGAGCCCTGAGAGCCGGTTATGAGCGTTTTTATTGCTGGTGTTGTTGTTATTGTTGTTGTTGTTGTTGTTGTTGTTGTTGCTGTTGCTGTTGCTGTTGCTGTTGTTGCTGTTGTTGTTGTTGTTGTTGTGGAGCCGGCTCTGGGCGCCGGCTGTAAGTGCCGGCTCTGAGCGCCGGCTCTGAGCGCCGGCTCTGAGCGCCGGCTCTGAGCGCCGACTCTGAGCGCCGGCTCTGAGCGCCGGCTCTGAGCGCCTGCTCTGACCGCCGGCTCTGAGCGCCGGCTCTGAGCGCCGACTCTGAGCACCGGCTCAGAGCGCCAGCTCAGAGCCGACTCTGAGCGCCTGGTCTGATCACCGGCTCTGAGCGCCCTGAGAGTCGGTTATGAGCGTTTTTGTTGCTGTTGCTGTTGTTGTTGTTGTTGTTGCTGCTGTTGCTGTTGCTGCTGCTGTTGTTGCTGTTGTTGTTGTTGTTGTTGTGGAGATGTCATGTCGATAGAAGTCAACAGGATTCTCTCTGTTGAGCAATGTCACTCCGGCAGCAGATCTCACAACTTCAGTAATTCACATGTTGGTCCCTGTCATGACCTTAAACTGTGTCCAGAAAGGTAAGCGAAGATTACCATCCAGAGAAGATCCTTGTTATCAAAAGTGTTATGATTATGAACCATCCGATTTTTGGTTACAAACTTGGTCTCATTCCATTGCTCGAACTTTTTCTCTTCCTTGATGCTTCTCACTAATGTGCCCAATTTTTTACTCTTTCTTGTCGATATTCTTGCTATGATTCATCTTGTCTTTCTTGTTCTCATTATAGTTTCCACTCTTGTTCTCATTATAGTTTCCATTCTTGTTCTCATTATAGTTTCTATTCTTGTTCTGATTATTGTTCCCATTCTTGTTCTCATTCTTGGTCACATTCTAGTTCCCATTCTTGTTCTCATTCTATTTCTGATTTCCTTTCTCTCTTTCTAGTTCCAATTTCTGATCTGATTTCTCTTTGTTCTCCTTCATTATCGTATATTGGTGCTTCTAGTTCTTTTCCCATCCTGTTGCTGTTGCTGTTACTGATCGCTGGCTGCTCACTGGCTGCTCGGCTGGCCGCTCTCCTGGCCGTTCGCCTGGCCGCTCGCCTTGCCGCTCGCTTGGCCGCTCGCATTGCCGCTCGCCTGGCCGCTCGCCTGGCCGCTCGCCTTGCCGCTCGCCTGGCCGCTCGCCTGGCCGCTCGCCTGGCCGCTCGCCTGGCCGCTCGGCTGGACGCTCTGCACTGAGCGCCGGCTCTGAGCGCCGGCTGTGAGCGCCAGCTCTGAGCGCCAGCTGTAAGCGCTGGCTCTGAGTGCCGGCTCTAAGCGCCGGCTCTGAGCGCCGGCTCTGAGCGCCGGCTCTGAGCGCCGACTCTGAGCGCCGGCTCTGAGCGCCGGCTCTGAGCGCCGGCTCAGAGCGCCGGCTCTGGGCGCCGACTCTGAGCGCATGGTCTGATCACCGGCTATGAGCGCCCTGAGAGCCGGTTATGAGCGTTTTTATTGCTGGTGTTGTTGTTGTTGTTGTTGCTGTTGCTGTTGCTACTGCTGCTGTTGTTGCTGTTGTTGTTGTTGTTGTTGTTGTTGTGGAGCCGGCTCTGAGCGCCGGCTCTGAGCGCCGGCTCTGAGCGCCGACTCTGAGCGCCTGGTCTGATCACCGGCTCTGAGCGCCCTGAGAGTCGGTTATGAGAGTTTTTGTTGCTGTTGCTGTTGTTGTTGTTGTTTTTGTTGTTGTTGTTGTTGCTGTTGCTGTTGCTGCTGCTGTTGTTGCTGTTGTTGTTGTTGTTGTTGTGGATATGTCATGTCGATAGAAGTCAACAGGATTCTCTCTGTTGAGCAATGTCACTCCGGCAGCAGATCTCACAACTTCAGTTGTCATTTTGGTCCCGGACATGACCTTAAACTGTGTCCAGAAATGTAAGCGAAGATTACCATTCAGAGAAGATCTTTGTCATGATAAGTGTTATGATTATGTACTGTCCCATTTTTGGTTACAAACTTTGTCTCACTCATTTGCTCGAACTTTTTCTCTTCCTTGATGCTTCTCGCTAATGTGCCCAATTTTTTACTCTTTCTTGTCGATATTCTTGCTATGATTCATCTTGTCTTTCTTGTTCTCATTATAGTTTCCATTCTTGTTCTCATTATAGTTTCCATTCTTGTTCTCATTATAGTTTCCATTCTTGTTCTCATTATTGTTCCATTCTTGGTCTCATATTAGTTTCCATGGAGTAGCGCATAATTTGGCGTTCAAAGTTGTGTATAGTAAATGACCATGTCACACGTGCATACTCTCATGTCCTTCATATTTTGCTTTCTTTCGAAACAATGCATTTTTGAGTGCATGCCGTCTCAAATTCGGTGAAATGGGCTGTCGGTGAAATGGGCTGTCGGTGAAAACAGTGCTCTGTGAACTGTCTTTCGGTGAATTGGTTATCCTGTGAAATGGGCTGTCTGTCAAAAAGGTAGTCTGTGAAATGTCATTCAGTGAACTGTCGTTCTGTGAACAATCAGCGAGTGCGACAAAATGGCAAAAAAACTGACAAGGAGTACTGAGACATTCGGCGACCTGACACCTAGCTCTAACACTTCTCCAAGGCACAAACCAACAACCTTCCAACTTGGAAGGCTCAGGTTCGGAAAGATCCAGGTAAGGTTTAAGCCATTTTGTCGCACTCGCTGACTGTGCATGATCTGTGTGCGTTGGTGAACAGTTTGTCATAACTCGTAACATTTTTCCTTTTCCTTTTTCACCAAATATACAATCATGTAATTGATTTACTAGTTGCTACATAAATCCGTTGATCCCCGGAGCTGCAGAGAGTGCTCAATGTCAGAGGCTGAGCTTAGTACACAGCAGACTCAGCCGAGTTGTAACTCTGAGTTTCATGCCGCTAGGCAATCATCAGAGACAACGGACACTAGGATCTACCCTGCCGTATGCTAAAACACATTATGCCACAAGCATAAATAAATTTAGCGCTAAATCGGGTGATCGGAGGAATTTGTTTGGTTGAGTTGGGTAACTCCGCTCTTCTTCCTCGCTCACCGGAGTAATTTCTCTAGTCTCCTCGCGCAACTGGGGAGCACTCCAATGGAGAGAGAAAGGTTTTCACTGAGCGGCTTGCTGTGAGAGGTGGACTGAGACTTGAGGGCACTAACGGCGAATTTCAAGACCTTACGGCCACGGAGATGCGGGACTCTGCGTTGGTCGTCTATCCGTGTGGAGGCAACGCAAACGCGTTCAACATTCTGCCGAAGCGAGCTCGGAGCTGAAGCTGGATTGGTGACTGACGTACCTGCCTACTCCACAACACCGGCGCATAATGATGTACATGTACAAGACTTCGTGTGCATTCAACTCAAATTCGTGTTCCGTCAGCGTCAGTGTCAGCAAGTACCTGTAGTACAATTTGTTCCCAAAATGACTTCGGGACAGTCTGTTCATGGTTTTCATTAATTTTGTACATTGTATTGGACTCGTTCTTGCGATAATTTAGCGGCAATTCTTATGTTGTAGCGTAGTTCTCTTGTAATTTAGTGGAACCTGTATTGAGTAAATGAGTTTTATGTTTCGTTAGATTGTCGACAGGTCTCCTGTGTACCGGTTTTGTGGCACAATGATTATAGCCATTTGTCGTCTCCATTCTTGTGCAATCATGCATATGTCGGTTGGTTCTCTTCATATTCTTGCGACCTATTTCATAGATGTTGGTTGCCTTGTTGCTTTCTCTCCCCTCTCCTCTCAACCAAACCATTCTGTATATGCGAAGCTGTGGACGCAGCATACTGCTGCTTCACTTCAAATCGGGAATGCGTATAATAATAATAATAATACAAAAGAGAGAGAGAGAGGTTGGAAGCTTTGTTTCAACTCTGAGTTTCACGTATACAAAAGAGAGAGAGAGATTGGAAGCTTTGTTACAACTCTGAGTTTCACGTACTACTACGATCATCAGGCAACCCCCCCTGCCTGATGATCATAGTATTATGTGAAACCTGAGTTGTAACAAAGCTTCCAATCTCTCTCTTGTGTACAAGGCTCTGCCCTACATGGGTATTCATTGACTCTTCAGAAAGTGAATTGAAGCAAACCACTTGACTACAAATAATAATAATAAATCTGGTGACGTTGCCTGAGCCAGCATTCTCCCCATAAATTACGTCTCCAGATTTAGCGCTGAATTTGTTTATGGCCCTATTATATGTGTCGATATTCGACGATAAGCATACTGCTGGGTAGATGCGAGTATCAGTTCAAGTGTCTGATGATTGCCTAGCAGCAGGAAGCACAGAGTTCAAGTACACTGTACAACCAACCTTTACGTCATCCGCTTAGTCTGCTATGTACCGTAGTTGGAAGATATGTGGGCGCCGCGCTCCCCCGCACATCAGCTCTCAATACGTGCTACAGCTGGGAGTATTAGTAGCTGGAAACGCACCCGTGGCACCATAACTACATTCGTCGCGTTGAGAAAGGTTAGCTCTGCTCTCTGTATTTCTTTGACTTTTTTGGAAGGCGCACAGCTATTTTGTGTCTACATGTATGTATGTTTGTTTGTTTGTTTGTTTATCTACGGATTCTCCAGAGGTACATGGATACCTATCATGGGAGTCTCACCAAACCAATAAAATAATGAAAATAAAATTATGTATGGAGTGTAAAAAACTCAAAATCTTAGATTTTCTAAGTCAAATGTATCAGTGTATTGTAGCGTACAGGCCACTTACTTTCAAGTTTCAACACCATTATTTACGAAAGGAAACAGTAGAACTTTGAGGCAATAGTAGAAGGAGAAAAAGCCACACGGGTTGTTCAAATGGATATTTTGAGTATTCCAAGATGGCGGAAGACAAGTGCCGCTACCTGTATGTACATTCAATTTCTATTACTGGTTAAATTTTCGTCTAATGATCGATTCAGTTCGTGAAACTCAAAGTTACGAAACAGCAACTGCTCGTTCTTCTGTCTGTGCATGTACAGGTTTATGAAGGATAGGCTGGACGTTCCTTGACACTGGAAGAACTGAAGGACTACTGAACAGCTGCAGTGAATACGCTCTGTTTGTTTTCTCCTTCACTAGGAAGTTCTCAGAATTTCTTTTCCAACTGGCTGTAACCGTGTGCTTCAGTTGAGTGAGTTATATTATCATAATACACACTTAGCGAGATCCACTAGAAATATCTTAGATGGAAAGGTGTACCTAAAACTCACTACATGTACGAGCAGTCGCTCTGCGAACGTCTTCAGAACGTTTGACGGCATTTGATATCAACTATTGCCCTGTACTAGTTGGGAGACGTGTGGGCGTACATTGCAGTAATGTCTGGCGCCACATAATGTAGCGCGGAAGAGCGAATAGCGTAGAATCAAGCTCATCAAGCTCAGTACATGACAGTGTGTGGGCGTACAAGTACAGTGCAGTAGTTTTGGACGCCACAAAATTTATCGGTAGAACGACCAGCCTAGCACCGAGCTTAATGATTATGAGTACATAGTCTTTCATAACCGCCTAAAGGTTTCTCGTCTTGTTCTCAGGTACACGTTTCCTACTAGTATAAGGACGCTTTCGAGACTGCATACGGATTTCTCTGTCTTATTCGCAGGTAAGTTTCCTATACTGCTCTTCCTTGGCTGCACACAGTTTTCTCGTCTTGTTCTCAGTTACGTTTTCTGTATGCTCTTTCGTTACTGCATACAGGTTTCTAGCCTTTTTCGCGGACAAGGTTCCAATTTCACTCTTTCTTGATTGCACACGGGCTTCTCGTCTTGTTCACAGGTGAGCTTCTTATAATTATTGTATTTTCCTGACTGCCTACAGGTCTCCTGTTTTTCTCGCAGGTACGTTTACTATACAGCTTTTCTGGACTGGAAATAGGAGCCTACGGTGTCTCGTCTTGTTCACAGGTAAGTTTCCTTTCCAGCTCTTTCTTGAATGCACACAGTGTTTCGTAATGTTCTCAGTTCAGAGTGCTATAATTCTTTTTCCTGACTGAATACAAGTGTCTTGCCTTGTGTGCAGGCAGATGTTTCCTATAAATGTTCATATATTATAGCTGTATACAAGTTTCGAGTCTTGTTCATGGGCAAGTTCCATTAAATTGATCCATTCATTGATCTTTCATGACTGCAGATACCTTTCCCGTCTTGATTTAAGTTGAGCTCTCTATATGCTCTACTGCTCTTTCCTTACTGCATACAGGGGTATCGTCTTTTTCGCTGTTGAGATTCCTTGTCGTTGTCGTTGTCGTTGTCGTTGTCGTTGTCGTTGTCGTTGTCGTTGTCGTTTGGTCTTGTTGGTGTAGGTGTTGGTGTTGGTGTTGGTGTTGGTGTTGTTGTTGGTGTTGTTGTTGGTGTTGGTGTTGTTAATGGTGTTGTTTTTGGTGTTGTTTTTGGTGTTGTTGTTGTTGGTGTTGTTGTATTCGTTGGTGTTGTTGTCGTTGTTGTCGTTGTCGTTGTTGTTGTTGTTGTTGTTGTTGTTGTCGTTGTTGTTGTTGTCGTTGTTGTTGTTGTTGTCGTTGTTGTCGTTGTCGTTGGTGTTGTTGTTTTTGTCGCTG
>NC_088647.1:31648810-31653810 GCF_964019385.1 Sycon ciliatum
GGGATGATGGGATGCTTCATCCTCGAACAATAATGCGAACAGTTATGCGCAGCATGGTGAGTGAATGGAATCACGTATAGAGTTCTCAGTTATTGGGATTAGTCAGCCATGACAACAAATCGTCGGCAAAGTACTGCGGCACACCCGCAGGAGACACCAAAAAAATTCAAGGCAGGAGACACCATGCCCTGCACGAAACTGCTAAAGCGTGGCCTCAAGAGACCCCAGAAGAGGCAGAACAAAGGCAAAGTGGAAACCCAATGCAAGGAAGCCATAGGTCACTGGAGACGCAAGGGAAGGAGGTTCGGTAGGCAGTTGGATCAGAGGAAGCTGCAGGTAACAGAGATCTTACAGGGACAAATACAATGGTTATGGAGACTCCCCCTCCCCTCCCCCCTCCCCCAAAGCATGGTGTTGTTAGGTCCAAACCAACAACCTTCAGGGACTGCCCTTGGGACTTGTTTAAGGTCATGCAAAAGCAGACATGGAGTGGGAACTGGACACGTCGAAGTTGGAATGGCAGATTGGTGGATGTCGTGGGTATTTTCAGTATGTACACCGGTTCTCCTGCACCCGACCCAGTCAAAATCTCAGCTTCAATTACATGTCGCTGGATGCGCTTCACAATTAATCTTGTGCCATTGCACAACTTCGGCGCATCCAGGTTCCTGAGAAGCATGACCGGCACACCCACTTTGAGGTGAAGCAGGTGACTTGGTAAGCCTGAGGGGTTACAGGAGTTCAGGAATTCAACAGGGTAATCACCAGAGTCGTCATCTTCGACAGTGTCAACAGACTCGTACTGGACCAAGTCACCTGGCAGTTTGTGCATGAGTATCCCATTCATGTCAGTGACAGTGTCATTCAAAGGTGCAAGGATAGCTCTTTCTTTCAACCAAGTGGGATCGAAAAATTGTCCGCGACATCAGGGTAGATTATTCGTACAATGTCTTCTTGGGAAGCAGCAATCTGTGCGAGATCACTCGGAACCGCAATTTTGCCTGAAGGCAGAACGGGTATTGCACCGTTGCCGACTTTAAGGAGCTGCGCAGAGAATTGACCCGCATTGGTATCACTGCTACGCAGAACTCGCATGTTTGTGGTAAGTGTGTACTTCACCACGGAACGCCAGAATGCCGAAGACTTGATGCAGGCATTGATCTCATCAGCAGAAGTGCCTCTAGGAACAATAGGCAACGTTTGGCGAAAGTCACCGGACATCACAACCGTCACACCACCCATCAAGGAATTAGAGCTGCGCAGGTCTCGCAAAGTCCTGTCGACAGCCTCGAAAGCATGCTTGTATGACATCGTGCATTCGTCCCACACGATCAGCACAGCCTCACGAAGGAGCGCTGCTTTCTCAGAATCTTTGGCGATCGAGCAGGTTGGCTCCTCAAGGCGGTGCAGATCTAAGGGCAAAGCGAACGTGGAGTGAGCAGTCAGACCACCAGCCAAGATTGTGGCTGTTATTCCGGAAGAGGCAACAGCCAAGGCAACGTGTCCACCTGATCTAACCTTTGCAAGAAGTACGTTTGTGACGTACGTCTTACCTGTACCACCGGGTGCGTCGAGGAAAATCAACCCACCGTCACTTGCCTGTACCTGGTCACAAATTGCGTCATACGCCGAACGTTGATCGTCGGTTAGTGTCGGTTCTTGTTGTCGTACTTGCTCAAGCAACGCGGCACGGTCGTAGTTGGTCTCCCTTGCAAGAGGCTGGTCGGACAGAGTTGAACTTGCCTGTGATGGGTCTGGAAGGCCTGCACTTACCAAGGTTCTACCGCACATGGTGAGAAGGTGTGTCTGGATGGCGCAAAGGCACTGATCGAACTCCATCTGAGAAAATGTTCGCGCCTCATTCCCTTCCTGTCGACGCGCCGCCTGCAAGTAATCTTCTGACATTGCCTCACGGTATTCATTCCATAGTCGCAAAGGATCACTAACTTCTCAGAAGGACATCATGATGGAAAAGAGGTGCCTGATCGCAGCTGGATGGCTGGACTCGGCAGCCTGAAGCAAGGCACTGAGCCAATGCTCGTCGTCCTGCAGCAGACCCCGAAGCTGACTGGCTTGCCTGTACGTTTCGCAAACTTGGTCATCTACTGTCCTGACATCATCGAACGAAGTCGGCCCGTGAACAGTGTGCAGAAGGAGTCGCAAGTAATAGCACTCTGCCTGCCTTGGGTGCACAGCGTACACTCGGCCGAGAGCATCACTTTTCCTGACCCCCTCGTAGCCTGGGACAAGAGTGCCGACTTTGCGTCTCTTGAATTTCTTCCGTTGGGCATCCCACACGAAGTAGGAAGGCACGCTGTTGTACAGAAGAGTTCTCGCGAAGGCATCAGTGGCACAAAGCTTGAAGAAAGCAGTGAGAGTAGTCTCTGGCGGACTCTCACTTACCGCATGGGCGGTCTCTTCTGTGAAGTAGACTCGCTGGCCATTCTCCAAGTGAACCGCAAGGTGGGTGACTGTTGGATACCTGCCATGAATCGGGAAGCCAAAAATGCGCCAGACTGCCTCGCTACTGGAAACATACCGACCTGTCTGGTACCTGCTGACCTCATCGTTCTCATTCTGGACACCGAAGACTGCCTGATCCGAACCTTTGTTGATGTACTTTGTGATGTACTTGATGGCCTTTACAGAGTTGCACACCTCCACATTGATGTGCGCACTGAACAATCGAAGGAGGACTGGGTTGTAAGGCACAACCGATCTGTTGTCGACTTCGACTTCTTCATTTCTAATTTTCAACACCGTGAATGACCCGCCATCTTCCCCGGAGCGCCTGCGGTAAAGAGGGTATCCATCCCTGTCCGTCTGGGTGTGTTTCACCATTGGTTTGGGGTACCCTTTGCTGCACTTCCCATCTTTCATGCATGGCGCGCTTGTGATTAGTGCACCGCAAGGTCCATGGTTCATATGCTTTTTGACCAAGTCATGGAGGACAGGGTCATCCTCCGCCGAGGGAATTTCCGCACGAACAACATCATCCACATCAGCAGATGGAATTGAATGCTGGAGCCACAGTAGTGCATGCATGTGTCTGCTAGCTACACTGTTCGCACGCTTCGCGTGCTCAGCACGTGGTGGTGGCTACACGATTCGCACGCTTTGCGTGCTCAGTGTGCATGGCCTGCTATCAGAACGGCAACTTCATTGACCGTGGGTGTGTTCACCTTGTGGTGCTCGGTCTGCGCTCAACTTCACTGCGTCTTCAGTCGCAAGTCTGGGACATTGCCAACATCCAATGCCGTCTTGATGTTGACGATGTGCGGATTGTGCGCATGGAGCATCGCCTGCAGGTCAGCAACAGTGACGTGGTGGAGGTTGTGAATAACTTCGCACCGCCTGCTAGTTTCTCGCTCGCTGTCACCCATGAAATAAATTTGCAAGAACCTGTGCTCTTCGCCTGCCGGGGAAGGATTGACCCAAGTCTGTGGTAGATTTGCCCTTTCACCTTGAACGTTGGAATGTAGCCGTCCATGTACTGCTCATTCGCACCAAATGATGTCATTTGGAATGCACTGTTGTATTTGCGAATGCTCTGGAGGAAGTGCTTATATTCCTGAGTTGTAAGGCCAGAAAGCAGGTTTTTGAGCGGCTGAGGTGGCTCTGCATAGTCTGGGAGATCAATATTTCCACTTGAGCAACATATACCTGGCGGCTCATTTTTCCACGTTCTGGCCTTGCAATGCTTACACAGGACGTTCATGCCACCTAATGTGATGGACCTGTTAGTGGGAGTCCAAGTTGCTGTCGTAATGGAAGCCCAGTTTACCCCAGATATCTGGTTTAATGGTCTGTATGTTACGGGTGAAATTACCAGTACGCTCACCTGCTCTTGTAGTGGCCATAGGCTGTTCGTGGGGATCTGGCCCTGTGGCGGATGCATTTTCATCCGGGGGTGCTCCCTGCCGCTGAGCATTTTGGCTTTTTCGTACCTCCGTGTCCCCTTGCGTCTCGAGTGACCTCGCTCTGGCAACTTGCATACGGCTTTGACTTCGGCGATTGTCTGCCTGCTCAGGTGTCTCATGCGAACGTGCCTCAGCAGTTCGGCGGCAGTCACGGTCTCTGCGTTCCAGAGTTCGTTCATGCGTCTCCTGAGAGTGTGTCGCAGCAGTTTGTCGACGATTTAGAAGTCTGCGGCGATCAGCCTGTTCTTCAATTTCCCGTGACCTTGCCCTCTGCATTCGAACCCTGGCTTGTTCCCGTCTGCGGGCAATGACCTCTTCAACGTCGGACGACGTTATTGATGAGAACCGGCGGCGTCTTTTCCCAGACCGCTGAAGTCCTGGTGAGGGAGGTTCTTCATCGTTGGAAGGAGAAGGAGGGACGTCTGTTACGCCTTCGGGAGGCTGGTCAGGGTTGTCCATCACCTGGTGGCGGATGAAGCGGCTCAAAACATGAAAAAGTGCAAAGCGTCGCCTAGGTCAAGTCTTCAAGTTTTTTGTATTTGCAGAGAACGGTTCACGTGGAAAAGGAAGCTGTAGATCTTTTGTATCATTTTTTTGGAGATCTTTCTATTTGCAGAGAACGGTTCACGTGGTCCGCGGGAAAGGTAGCTGCACGATGCGCTCTTCACTGCAGATCAGATGCACAGTGCAGTCAGTGCAGATCTTTTGTATCCTTTTTTTGCAGATGTTTCTATTTGCAGAGAACGGTTCACGTGGTCCGCAGAGCGCTTGTGCGGCTGCTAGTGCTACCTATGGCCTAGGGTAGGTGGCTACACGATTCGCACGCTTCGCGTGCTCAATGCTTCTGCGCGCGGCTGCTACTGCTACTCGTACTGATCGTGTCTGCTAGCTACACTGTTCGCACGCTTCGCGTGCTCAGCACTTGGTGGTGGCTACACGATTCGCACGCTTCGCGTGCTCAGTGCTTCTGTGGCTGCTTCCGCTAGCTACACGATTCGCACGCTTCGCGTGCTCAGTGCTTCTGCGGCCGCTAGCTACACTGTTCGCACGCTTCGCGTGCTCAGGGCAGCGCTGCTCCTC
>NC_088647.1:31666310-31676310 GCF_964019385.1 Sycon ciliatum
TTGTTGTTGTTGTTGTTGTTGTTGTTGTTGTTATTGATGTTGTTGTCGGTGTGGTTGTTGGTGCTGTTGTTGGTGTTGTTGTTGGAGTTGTCATTGTCGTTGTCGTTGGTTTTGTTGTTGATGTTGGCGTTGGTGTTTTTGTTGGTGTTGTTGTTGGTGTGGCTGTTGGTGTTGTTGTTGTTGTTGGTGGTGGTGGTGTTGTTTTTGTTGGTGGTGGTGGTGTGGTTGTTGGTGCTTTTGTTGGTGTTGAGGGCAAGCTTTGAGCCCCGGGTTTGAGCGCCGGCTGTGAACGCCGGCTTTGAGCGCTGGCTTTAAGCGCCGGCTCTGACAGCCGGCTTTGAGCGCCGGTTCTGAGCGCCGGCTCTGGGCGCCGGCTCTGAGCACCGGCTCTGAGCGCCGGCTCTGAACGCCGGCTCTGAGCGCCGGCTCTGAGCACTTTTGGTGCTGTTGTTGTTGCTGTTGTTGTTGCTGTTGTCGGCTCTGAGGGCTTTTGGTGCTGTTGTTGTTGCTGTTGTTGCTTTTGCTGTTGCTGTTGATGCTGTTGTTGCTGTTGTTGTTGTGGAGATGTCTTGTCGATAGAAGTGAACGGGATTCTCTTTGTTGAGCAATGTCGCTCCGGCAGCAGATCTCACAACTTCAGGAGTCATGTTGGTCCCGGACATGACCTTAAACTGTGTCCAGAAAGGTAAGCCAAGATTAGTAAAACATCCTTGTTATCATTAGTGTTATGATTTTGTAACGTCCCATTTTTTGTTTACAAACTTGGTCTCACTCATTTTCTCGAATTTTTCTCCTCCTTGATGCTTCTCACTAATGCGCTCAATTTTTTACTCTTTCTTGTCGATATTCTTGCTATGATTCACCTTGTCTTTCTTGTTCTCGTTATAGTTTCCATTCTTGTTCTCATTATAGTTTCCATTCTTGTTCTCATAATAGTTCCCATTCTTGTTCTCATTCTTGTTCTCATTTCCATTCTGTCTTTCTAGTTCTAATTTCTGTTCTCATTTCTCTTTGTTCTCCTTCATTTTCGTATTTTGGTGGTTCTAGTTCTTTTTCCCATCCTGTTGCTGTTGCTGATCGCTGGCTGCTCGCTTGCCGCTCGCCTCGCAGCTCGCTTGGCCACTCGCCTGGCCACTCGCCTGGCCGCTCGTCGTTCCTATTCTTGTTCTCATTCTTGTTCTCATTCTAGTCCCTATTCTTGCTCTCATTCTTGTTCTCATTTCCTTTCTCTCTTTCTAGTTCTAATTTCTGTTCTCATTTCTCTTTGCTCTCCTTAATTATCGTTTTTTGATGCTTCTAATTCTTTTTCCCATCCTGTTGCTGTTGCTGATAGCTAGCTGCTAGCTGGCCGCTCGCCTGGCCGCTCGCCTGGCCGCTCGCTCGCCTGGCCGCTCGCTCGCCTGGCCGCTCGCTCGCCTGGCCGCTCGCTCGCCTGGCCGCTCGCCCGCCTGGCCGCTCGCCCGCCTGGCCGCTCGCCCGCCTGGCCGCTCGCCCGCCTGGCCGCTCGCCCGCCTGGCCGCTCGCCCGCCTGGCCGCTCGCCCGCCTGGCCGCTCGCCCGCCTGGCCGCTCGCTCGCCTGGCCGCTCGCTCGCCTGGCCGCTCGCTCGCCTGGCCGCTCGCTCGCCTGGCCGCGCGCCTGGCCGCTCGCCTGGCCGCGCGCCTCGCCGCGCGCCTGGCCGCTTGCCTGGCCGCTCGCCTGGCCGCTCGCCTGGCCGCTCGCCTGGCCAGGCGAGCGGCCAGGCGAGCGGCTCAAAGGCTTTGAGCTCCGGCTATGAGCGCCGGCTTTGAGCGCCGGCTCTGAGCACCGTCTCCGAGCGACAGCTCTGAGCGCCGGCCAGGCGAGCGGCCAGGGGAGCGGCCAGGCGAGCGGCCAGGCGAGCGGCCAGGCGAGCGGCCAGGGGCGAGCAGCCAGGCGAGCGGCCAGGCGAGCGGCCAAGCGAGCGGCCAGGCGAGCGGCCAGGCGAGCGGCCAGGCGAGCGGCCAGGCGAGCGGCCAGGCGAGCGGCCAGGCGAGCGGCCAGGCGGGCGGCCAGGCGGGCGGCCAGGCTGGCGGCCAGGCGGGCGGCCAGGCGGGCGGCCAGGCGGGCGGCCAGGCGGGCGGCCAGGCGGGCGGCCAGGCGGGCGGCCAGGCGGGCGGCCAGGCGGGCGGCGAGGCGGGCGGCCAGGCGGGCGGCCAGGCGGGCGGCCAGGCGGGCGGCCAGGCGGGCGGCCAGGCGGGGGGCCAGGCGGGCGGCCAGGCGGGCGGGCGGCCAGGCGGGCGGCCAGGCGGGCGGCCAGGCGGGCGGCCAGGCGGGCGGCCAGGCGGGCGGCCAGGCGGGCGGCCAGGCGGGCGGCCAGGCGGGCGGCCAGGCGGGCGGCCAGGCGGGCGGCCAGGCGGGCGGCCAGGCGGGCGGCCAGGCGGGCGGCCAGGCGGGAGGCCAGGCGGGCGGCCAGGCGGGAGGCCAGGCGGGCGGCCAGGCGGGCGGCCAGGCGAGCGGCCAGGCGAGCGGCCAGGCGAGCGGCCAGGCGAGCGGCCAGGCGAGCGGCCAGGCGAGCGGCCAGGCGAGCGGCCAGGCGAGCGGCCAGGCGAGCGGCCAGGCGAGCGGCCAGGCGAGCGGCCAGGCGAGCGGCCAGGCGAGCGGCCAGGCTTCCGGCCAGGCTTCCGGCCAGGCTTCCGGCCTGGCGAGCGGCCAGGAGAGCGGCCAGGCGAGCGGCCAGGCGAGCGGCCAGGCGGGCGGCCAGGCGGGCGCCAGGCGGGCGGCAAGGCGGGCGGGCGGCCAGGCGGGCGGCCAGGCGGGCGGCCAGGCGGGCGGCCAGGCGGGCGGCGAGGCGGGCGGCCAGGCCGGCGGCCAGGCGGGCGGCCAGGCGGGCGGCCAGGCGAGCGGCCAGGCGAGCGGCCAGGCGAGCGGCCAGGCGGGCGGCCAGGCGGGCGGCCAGGCGGGCGGCCAGGCGGGCGGCCAGGCGGGCGACCAGGCGGGCGGGCGGCCAGGCGGGCGGCCAGGCGGGCGGCCAGGCGGGCGGCCAGGCGGGCGGCCAGGCGGGCGGCCAGGCGGGCGGCCAGGCGGGCCAGGCGGGCGGCCAGGCGGGCGGCCAGGCGGGCGGCCAGGCGGGCGGCCAGGCGGGCGGCCAGGCGGGCGGCCAGGCGGGCGGCCAGGCGGGCGGCCAGGCGGGCGGCCAGGCGGGCGGCCAGGCGGGCGGCCAGGCGGGCGGCCAGGCGGGAGGCCAGGCGGGCGGCCAGGCGGGCGGCCAGGCGGGCGGCCAGGCGAGCGGCCAGGCGAGCGGCCAGGCGAGCGGCCAGGCGAGCGGCCAGGCGAGCGGCCAGGCGAGCGGCCAGGCGAGCGGCCAGGCGAGCGGCCAGGCTTCAGGCCAGGCTTCAGGCCAGGCTTCAGGCCAGGCTTCCGGCCAGGCTTCCGGCCAGGCTTCCGGCCAGGCTTCCGGCAAGGCTTCCGGCCAGGCGAGCGGCCAGGAGAGCGGCCAGGCGAGCGGCCAGGCGAGCGGCCAGGCGAGCGGCCAGGCGGGCGGCCAGGCGGGCGGCCAGGCAGGCGGCCAGGCGGGCGGGCGGCCAGGCGGGCGGCCAGGGGGGCGGCCAGGCGGGCGGCCAGGCGGGCGGCCAGGCGGGCGGCGAGGCGGGCGGCGAGGCGGGCGGCCAGGCGGGCGGCCAGGCGGGCGGCCAGGCGGGCGGCCAGGCGGGCGGCCAGGCGGGCGGCCAGGCGGCCGGCCAGGCGGGCGGCCAGGTGAGCGGCCAGGCGAGGCCGCTCGCCTGGCCGCTCGCCTGGCCGCTCGCCTGGCCGCTCACCGAGCCGAGCGCCGGGCCGCTCGCCTGGCCGCTCGGCTTTGAGCGCCGGCTCTGAGCGCCGGTTTTGAGCGCCGGCTTTGAGCGCCGGCTTTGAGCGCCGGCTTTGAGCGCCGGCTTTGAGCTCCGGCTATGAGCGCCGGCTTTGAGCGCCGGCTTTGAGCGCCGGCTCTGAGCACCGGCTCTGAGCGACAGCTCTGAGCGCCGGCTCTGAGTGCCGGTGTTTGAACGCCGGCTCTGAGCGCCCGCTCTGTCTCTCTCTCGCTCTCGGATCTCTCTCTCTCTCTCTCTCTCTGTTTTCGGTGGACAAAAATATCTCTGGCGTTGATTGCTTTCTTGCTTCGACTTCTGCAGCGCCTTTGTTCTCGTACTCCCCTTTATGTACAAGTGTTGTGCAGACCCTCCCTTAATATAGTCTGTCTCATTTTGTCCTGAGATGTTTTGATGCATAGTGATTATGACGCTCATCATTCGCTCCCTTGTCACTGGACAGTTCTGTCCGTTTGGTTTTAGCGAATTCAAATAAAGAAAACAAACAAACAACAAACTCTGAGTGCCGGCTCTGAGCGCTTTTGTTGCTGTTGTTGTTGCTGTTGCTGTTGCTGCTGTTGTTGTTGTTGTTGTTGTTGTGGAGATGTCTTGTCGATAGAAGTCAACAGGATTCTCTTTGTTGAGCAATGTCGCTCCGGCAGCAGCCTCTCACAACTTCAGTTGTCATGTTGGTCCCGGACATGACCTTAATCTGTGTCCAGAAAGGTAAGCCAAGATTACTATGCAGAGAAGATCCTTGCTATCATAAGTGTTATGATTTTGTACTGTCCCATTTTTGTTTACAAACTTGGTCTCACTCATTTTCTCGAACTTTTTCTCTTCCTTGATGCTTCTCACTAATGTGCCCAATTTTTTCCTCTTTCTTGTCGATATTCTTGCTATGATTCATCTTGTCTTTCTTGTTCTCATTATAGTTTCCATTCTTGTTCTCATTATAGTTCCTATTCTTGTTCTCATTATAGTTCCAATTCTTGTTCTCATACTTGTTCTCATTCTAGTTCCCATTCTTGTTCTCATTCTTGTTCTCATTTACTTTCTCTCTCTAGTTCTAATTTCTGTTCTCATTTCTCTCCTTCATTATCGTATTTTATTTATTTCACCGTCCAATGGCAAAAGCCAATGGAAAGGAGGGGGCGTTAGCCAGCCATGGCAAGAGAAGAAAAAAATGAAGGAAAGAAGATGATAATCGGAAGAAAATAATCCATCAGCGGGGTGAAATGTATCACTTTGTTGACCATGGTGAAGAGCGGCGAGATAAGCTAGCAAAAGAGGCGAGCGAGCCTACAACGTGGCATGACATTTAACATGGTCTATGAACTGTCTAATATTGGATATTGTCTTCATTTCCATGGACAGCTTGCGCCAATACGAGTATGCAGAGAAGATAGGAGAGTTGGTAAACATAGTTGACAAAGCTCTGGGAAGTACTATGCCATTGCGAGTGTCCCGTGCGAAAGTAAACCAATTATACTTGGTGAGATGTTCAGGGACAATGTTCAGTTTAATACGATGGACCAGAACGCATGACTGTCTCTGCGACAGGATAGAGTTGGGGCTGGTGGAGGCCAAACTGTATAGATCAGTAGAGGGGAAAAGAGAGGGTTTACGAAAAATAATTTTCAACACACGTTTATGATATATAGCAGCACACGGCCAGCGTTGCCTGGCCGAACGTAGCATGCGGGTGAAGCAAGTACATGAACAGCACATTGCTGTGTAACACCGCATGACCGGGTAGCTGTTTATCAGCAGTTATAGAACTGAGATTTACAATAGTGAAGGCTCATCCAATTATTGGGAAATTGTGCCTTAGGCATGTTGAGACATGTACGTACATGTACATGTGGCAGCTTGGACATAGAGAGTGTACTTGTGTTCAGCATATGGGATGATGGGATGCTTCATCCTCGAACAATAATGCGAACAGTTATGCGCAGCATGGTGAGTGAATGGAATCACGTATAGAGTTCTCAGTTATTGGGATTAGTCAGCCATGACAACAAATCGTCGGCAAAGTACTGCGGCACACCCGCAGGAGACACCAAAAAAATTCAAGGCAGGAGACACCATGCCCTGCACGAAACTGCTAAAGCGTGGCCTCAAGAGACCCCAGAAGAGGCAGAACAAAGGCAAAGTGGAAACCCAATGCAAGGAAGCCATAGGTCACTGGAGACGCAAGGGAAGGAGGTTCGGTAGGCAGTTGGATCAGAGGAAGCTGCAGGTAACAGAGATCTTACAGGGACAAATACAATGGTTATGGAGACTCCCCCTCCCCTCCCCCCTCCCCCAAAGCATGGTGTTGTTAGGTCCAAACCAACAACCTTCAGGGACTGCCCTTGGGACTTGTTTAAGGTCATGCAAAAGCAGACATGGAGTGGGAACTGGACACGTCGAAGTTGGAATGGCAGATTGGTGGATGTCGTGGGTATTTTCAGTATGTACACCGGTTCTCCTGCACCCGACCCAGTCAAAATCTCAGCTTCAATTACATGTCGCTGGATGCGCTTCACAATTAATCTTGTGCCATTGCACAACTTCGGCGCATCCAGGTTCCTGAGAAGCATGACCGGCACACCCACTTTGAGGTGAAGCAGGTGACTTGGTAAGCCTGAGGGGTTACAGGAGTTCAGGAATTCAACAGGGTAATCACCAGAGTCGTCATCTTCGACAGTGTCAACAGACTCGTACTGGACCAAGTCACCTGGCAGTTTGTGCATGAGTATCCCATTCATGTCAGTGACAGTGTCATTCAAAGGTGCAAGGATAGCTCTTTCTTTCAACCAAGTGGGATCGAAAAATTGTCCGCGACATCAGGGTAGATTATTCGTACAATGTCTTCTTGGGAAGCAGCAATCTGTGCGAGATCACTCGGAACCGCAATTTTGCCTGAAGGCAGAACGGGTATTGCACCGTTGCCGACTTTAAGGAGCTGCGCAGAGAATTGACCCGCATTGGTATCACTGCTACGCAGAACTCGCATGTTTGTGGTAAGTGTGTACTTCACCACGGAACGCCAGAATGCCGAAGACTTGATGCAGGCATTGATCTCATCAGCAGAAGTGCCTCTAGGAACAATAGGCAACGTTTGGCGAAAGTCACCGGACATCACAACCGTCACACCACCCATCAAGGAATTAGAGCTGCGCAGGTCTCGCAAAGTCCTGTCGACAGCCTCGAAAGCATGCTTGTATGACATCGTGCATTCGTCCCACACGATCAGCACAGCCTCACGAAGGAGCGCTGCTTTCTCAGAATCTTTGGCGATCGAGCAGGTTGGCTCCTCAAGGCGGTGCAGATCTAAGGGCAAAGCGAACGTGGAGTGAGCAGTCAGACCACCAGCCAAGATTGTGGCTGTTATTCCGGAAGAGGCAACAGCCAAGGCAACGTGTCCACCTGATCTAACCTTTGCAAGAAGTACGTTTGTGACGTACGTCTTACCTGTACCACCGGGTGCGTCGAGGAAAATCAACCCACCGTCACTTGCCTGTACCTGGTCACAAATTGCGTCATACGCCGAACGTTGATCGTCGGTTAGTGTCGGTTCTTGTTGTCGTACTTGCTCAAGCAACGCGGCACGGTCGTAGTTGGTCTCCCTTGCAAGAGGCTGGTCGGACAGAGTTGAACTTGCCTGTGATGGGTCTGGAAGGCCTGCACTTACCAAGGTTCTACCGCACATGGTGAGAAGGTGTGTCTGGATGGCGCAAAGGCACTGATCGAACTCCATCTGAGAAAATGTTCGCGCCTCATTCCCTTCCTGTCGACGCGCCGCCTGCAAGTAATCTTCTGACATTGCCTCACGGTATTCATTCCATAGTCGCAAAGGATCACTAACTTCTCAGAAGGACATCATGATGGAAAAGAGGTGCCTGATCGCAGCTGGATGGCTGGACTCGGCAGCCTGAAGCAAGGCACTGAGCCAATGCTCGTCGTCCTGCAGCAGACCCCGAAGCTGACTGGCTTGCCTGTACGTTTCGCAAACTTGGTCATCTACTGTCCTGACATCATCGAACGAAGTCGGCCCGTGAACAGTGTGCAGAAGGAGTCGCAAGTAATAGCACTCTGCCTGCCTTGGGTGCACAGCGTACACTCGGCCGAGAGCATCACTTTTCCTGACCCCCTCGTAGCCTGGGACAAGAGTGCCGACTTTGCGTCTCTTGAATTTCTTCCGTTGGGCATCCCACACGAAGTAGGAAGGCACGCTGTTGTACAGAAGAGTTCTCGCGAAGGCATCAGTGGCACAAAGCTTGAAGAAAGCAGTGAGAGTAGTCTCTGGCGGACTCTCACTTACCGCATGGGCGGTCTCTTCTGTGAAGTAGACTCGCTGGCCATTCTCCAAGTGAACCGCAAGGTGGGTGACTGTTGGATACCTGCCATGAATCGGGAAGCCAAAAATGCGCCAGACTGCCTCGCTACTGGAAACATACCGACCTGTCTGGTACCTGCTGACCTCATCGTTCTCATTCTGGACACCGAAGACTGCCTGATCCGAACCTTTGTTGATGTACTTTGTGATGTACTTGATGGCCTTTACAGAGTTGCACACCTCCACATTGATGTGCGCACTGAACAATCGAAGGAGGACTGGGTTGTAAGGCACAACCGATCTGTTGTCGACTTCGACTTCTTCATTTCTAATTTTCAACACCGTGAATGACCCGCCATCTTCCCCGGAGCGCCTGCGGTAAAGAGGGTATCCATCCCTGTCCGTCTGGGTGTGTTTCACCATTGGTTTGGGGTACCCTTTGCTGCACTTCCCATCTTTCATGCATGGCGCGCTTGTGATTAGTGCACCGCAAGGTCCATGGTTCATATGCTTTTTGACCAAGTCATGGAGGACAGGGTCATCCTCCGCCGAGGGAATTTCCGCACGAACAACATCATCCACATCAGCAGATGGAATTGAATGCTGGAGCCACAGTAGTGCATGCATGTGTCTGCTAGCTACACTGTTCGCACGCTTCGCGTGCTCAGCACGTGGTGGTGGCTACACGATTCGCACGCTTTGCGTGCTCAGTGTGCATGGCCTGCTATCAGAACGGCAACTTCATTGACCGTGGGTGTGTTCACCTTGTGGTGCTCGGTCTGCGCTCAACTTCACTGCGTCTTCAGTCGCAAGTCTGGGACATTGCCAACATCCAATGCCGTCTTGATGTTGACGATGTGCGGATTGTGCGCATGGAGCATCGCCTGCAGGTCAGCAACAGTGACGTGGTGGAGGTTGTGAATAACTTCGCACCGCCTGCTAGTTTCTCGCTCGCTGTCACCCATGAAATAAATTTGCAAGAACCTGTGCTCTTCGCCTGCCGGGGAAGGATTGACCCAAGTCTGTGGTAGATTTGCCCTTTCACCTTGAACGTTGGAATGTAGCCGTCCATGTACTGCTCATTCGCACCAAATGATGTCATTTGGAATGCACTGTTGTATTTGCGAATGCTCTGGAGGAAGTGCTTATATTCCTGAGTTGTAAGGCCAGAAAGCAGGTTTTTGAGCGGCTGAGGTGGCTCTGCATAGTCTGGGAGATCAATATTTCCACTTGAGCAACATATACCTGGCGGCTCATTTTTCCACGTTCTGGCCTTGCAATGCTTACACAGGACGTTCATGCCACCTAATGTGATGGACCTGTTAGTGGGAGTCCAAGTTGCTGTCGTAATGGAAGCCCAGTTTACCCCAGATATCTGGTTTAATGGTCTGTATGTTACGGGTGAAATTACCAGTACGCTCACCTGCTCTTGTAGTGGCCATAGGCTGTTCGTGGGGATCTGGCCCTGTGGCGGATGCATTTTCATCCGGGGGTGCTCCCTGCCGCTGAGCATTTTGGCTTTTTCGTACCTCCGTGTCCCCTTGCGTCTCGAGTGACCTCGCTCTGGCAACTTGCATACGGCTTTGACTTCGGCGATTGTCTGCCTGCTCAGGTGTCTCATGCGAACGTGCCTCAGCAGTTCGGCGGCAGTCACGGTCTCTGCGTTCCAGAGTTCGTTCATGCGTCTCCTGAGAGTGTGTCGCAGCAGTTTGTCGACGATTTAGAAGTCTGCGGCGATCAGCCTGTTCTTCAATTTCCCGTGACCTTGCCCTCTGCATTCGAACCCTGGCTTGTTCCCGTCTGCGGGCAATGACCTCTTCAACGTCGGACGACGTTATTGATGAGAACCGGCGGCGTCTTTTCCCAGACCGCTGA
>NC_088647.1:31688810-31708810 GCF_964019385.1 Sycon ciliatum
TGTTGTTGTTGTTGTTGTTGTTGTTGTTGTTGTTGTTGTTGTTGTTGTTGTTGTTTTGTTGTTGTTGTTGTTGTTGTTGTTGTTGTTGTTGTTGTTGTTGTTGTTGTTGTTGTGGTTGTTGTTGTTGTTGTTGTTGTTGGTGTTGGTGTAGTTGGTGTTGTTGTATGTCTTGTTGGTGTTGTTCTGTGTGTTGTTGTTCTTGTTGTGGTTGTTGGTGGTGGTGGTGGTGGTTTTGTTGGTGATGTTGTTTTGGTGTTGTTTTGGTGTTGTTTTGGCGTTGTCGTTGTTATTGTTTTTGTTGTTGTTGTTGTCGTTGTTGTCGTTGTTGTAGTTGTTGTTGTTGTTGTTGTTGTTGTTGTTGTTGTTGTCGTCGTTGGTGTTGGTGCTGTTGGTGTTGTTGGTGTTGTTGGAGTTGTTGTTGGTGTTGTTGTTGGTGTTGTTGTTGGTTTTTGTTGTTGTTGTTGTTGTTGTTGTTGTTGTTGTTGTTGTTGTTGTTGTTGTTGTTGTTGTTGTTGTTGTTGTTGTTGTTGTTGTTGTTGTTGTTGTTGTTGTTGTCGTGGTCCTTGTTGTTGTTGTTATTGTTAGTTTTGGGGTTGTTGTTGTTGTTGTTGTTGTAGGTGTTCGTGTTGTTGTTGTTGTTGTTGTTGTTGTTGTTGTTGTTGTTGTTGTTGTTGTTGTTGTTGTTGTTGTTGTTGTTGTTGTTGTTGTTGTTGTTGTTGTTGTTGTTGTTGTTGTTGTTGTTATTGATGTTGTTGTCGGTGTGGTTGTTGGTGCTGTTGTTGGTGTTGTTGTTGGAGTTGTCATTGTCGTTGTCGTTGGTTTTGTTGTTGATGTTGGCGTTGGTGTTTTTGTTGGTGTTGTTGTTGGTGTGGCTGTTGGTGTTGTTGTTGTTGTTGGTGGTGGTGGTGTTGTTTTTGTTGGTGGTGGTGGTGTGGTTGTTGGTGCTTTTGTTGGTGTTGAGGGCAAGCTTTGAGCCCCGGGTTTGAGCGCCGGCTGTGAACGCCGGCTTTGAGCGCTGGCTTTAAGCGCCGGCTCTGACAGCCGGCTTTGAGCGCCGGTTCTGAGCGCCGGCTCTGGGCGCCGGCTCTGAGCACCGGCTCTGAGCGCCGGCTCTGAACGCCGGCTCTGAGCGCCGGCTCTGAGCACTTTTGGTGCTGTTGTTGTTGCTGTTGTTGTTGCTGTTGTCGGCTCTGAGGGCTTTTGGTGCTGTTGTTGTTGCTGTTGTTGCTTTTGCTGTTGCTGTTGATGCTGTTGTTGCTGTTGTTGTTGTGGAGATGTCTTGTCGATAGAAGTGAACGGGATTCTCTTTGTTGAGCAATGTCGCTCCGGCAGCAGATCTCACAACTTCAGGAGTCATGTTGGTCCCGGACATGACCTTAAACTGTGTCCAGAAAGGTAAGCCAAGATTAGTAAAACATCCTTGTTATCATTAGTGTTATGATTTTGTAACGTCCCATTTTTTGTTTACAAACTTGGTCTCACTCATTTTCTCGAATTTTTCTCCTCCTTGATGCTTCTCACTAATGCGCTCAATTTTTTACTCTTTCTTGTCGATATTCTTGCTATGATTCACCTTGTCTTTCTTGTTCTCGTTATAGTTTCCATTCTTGTTCTCATTATAGTTTCCATTCTTGTTCTCATAATAGTTCCCATTCTTGTTCTCATTCTTGTTCTCATTTCCATTCTGTCTTTCTAGTTCTAATTTCTGTTCTCATTTCTCTTTGTTCTCCTTCATTTTCGTATTTTGGTGGTTCTAGTTCTTTTTCCCATCCTGTTGCTGTTGCTGATCGCTGGCTGCTCGCTTGCCGCTCGCCTCGCAGCTCGCTTGGCCACTCGCCTGGCCACTCGCCTGGCCGCTCGTCGTTCCTATTCTTGTTCTCATTCTTGTTCTCATTCTAGTCCCTATTCTTGCTCTCATTCTTGTTCTCATTTCCTTTCTCTCTTTCTAGTTCTAATTTCTGTTCTCATTTCTCTTTGCTCTCCTTAATTATCGTTTTTTGATGCTTCTAATTCTTTTTCCCATCCTGTTGCTGTTGCTGATAGCTAGCTGCTAGCTGGCCGCTCGCCTGGCCGCTCGCCTGGCCGCTCGCTCGCCTGGCCGCTCGCTCGCCTGGCCGCTCGCTCGCCTGGCCGCTCGCTCGCCTGGCCGCTCGCCCGCCTGGCCGCTCGCCCGCCTGGCCGCTCGCCCGCCTGGCCGCTCGCCCGCCTGGCCGCTCGCCCGCCTGGCCGCTCGCCCGCCTGGCCGCTCGCCCGCCTGGCCGCTCGCCCGCCTGGCCGCTCGCTCGCCTGGCCGCTCGCTCGCCTGGCCGCTCGCTCGCCTGGCCGCTCGCTCGCCTGGCCGCGCGCCTGGCCGCTCGCCTGGCCGCGCGCCTCGCCGCGCGCCTGGCCGCTTGCCTGGCCGCTCGCCTGGCCGCTCGCCTGGCCGCTCGCCTGGCCAGGCGAGCGGCCAGGCGAGCGGCTCAAAGGCTTTGAGCTCCGGCTATGAGCGCCGGCTTTGAGCGCCGGCTCTGAGCACCGTCTCCGAGCGACAGCTCTGAGCGCCGGCCAGGCGAGCGGCCAGGGGAGCGGCCAGGCGAGCGGCCAGGCGAGCGGCCAGGCGAGCGGCCAGGGGCGAGCAGCCAGGCGAGCGGCCAGGCGAGCGGCCAAGCGAGCGGCCAGGCGAGCGGCCAGGCGAGCGGCCAGGCGAGCGGCCAGGCGAGCGGCCAGGCGAGCGGCCAGGCGAGCGGCCAGGCGGGCGGCCAGGCGGGCGGCCAGGCTGGCGGCCAGGCGGGCGGCCAGGCGGGCGGCCAGGCGGGCGGCCAGGCGGGCGGCCAGGCGGGCGGCCAGGCGGGCGGCCAGGCGGGCGGCCAGGCGGGCGGCGAGGCGGGCGGCCAGGCGGGCGGCCAGGCGGGCGGCCAGGCGGGCGGCCAGGCGGGCGGCCAGGCGGGGGGCCAGGCGGGCGGCCAGGCGGGCGGGCGGCCAGGCGGGCGGCCAGGCGGGCGGCCAGGCGGGCGGCCAGGCGGGCGGCCAGGCGGGCGGCCAGGCGGGCGGCCAGGCGGGCGGCCAGGCGGGCGGCCAGGCGGGCGGCCAGGCGGGCGGCCAGGCGGGCGGCCAGGCGGGCGGCCAGGCGGGCGGCCAGGCGGGAGGCCAGGCGGGCGGCCAGGCGGGAGGCCAGGCGGGCGGCCAGGCGGGCGGCCAGGCGAGCGGCCAGGCGAGCGGCCAGGCGAGCGGCCAGGCGAGCGGCCAGGCGAGCGGCCAGGCGAGCGGCCAGGCGAGCGGCCAGGCGAGCGGCCAGGCGAGCGGCCAGGCGAGCGGCCAGGCGAGCGGCCAGGCGAGCGGCCAGGCGAGCGGCCAGGCTTCCGGCCAGGCTTCCGGCCAGGCTTCCGGCCTGGCGAGCGGCCAGGAGAGCGGCCAGGCGAGCGGCCAGGCGAGCGGCCAGGCGGGCGGCCAGGCGGGCGCCAGGCGGGCGGCAAGGCGGGCGGGCGGCCAGGCGGGCGGCCAGGCGGGCGGCCAGGCGGGCGGCCAGGCGGGCGGCGAGGCGGGCGGCCAGGCCGGCGGCCAGGCGGGCGGCCAGGCGGGCGGCCAGGCGAGCGGCCAGGCGAGCGGCCAGGCGAGCGGCCAGGCGGGCGGCCAGGCGGGCGGCCAGGCGGGCGGCCAGGCGGGCGGCCAGGCGGGCGACCAGGCGGGCGGGCGGCCAGGCGGGCGGCCAGGCGGGCGGCCAGGCGGGCGGCCAGGCGGGCGGCCAGGCGGGCGGCCAGGCGGGCGGCCAGGCGGGCCAGGCGGGCGGCCAGGCGGGCGGCCAGGCGGGCGGCCAGGCGGGCGGCCAGGCGGGCGGCCAGGCGGGCGGCCAGGCGGGCGGCCAGGCGGGCGGCCAGGCGGGCGGCCAGGCGGGCGGCCAGGCGGGCGGCCAGGCGGGCGGCCAGGCGGGAGGCCAGGCGGGCGGCCAGGCGGGCGGCCAGGCGGGCGGCCAGGCGAGCGGCCAGGCGAGCGGCCAGGCGAGCGGCCAGGCGAGCGGCCAGGCGAGCGGCCAGGCGAGCGGCCAGGCGAGCGGCCAGGCGAGCGGCCAGGCTTCAGGCCAGGCTTCAGGCCAGGCTTCAGGCCAGGCTTCCGGCCAGGCTTCCGGCCAGGCTTCCGGCCAGGCTTCCGGCAAGGCTTCCGGCCAGGCGAGCGGCCAGGAGAGCGGCCAGGCGAGCGGCCAGGCGAGCGGCCAGGCGAGCGGCCAGGCGGGCGGCCAGGCGGGCGGCCAGGCAGGCGGCCAGGCGGGCGGGCGGCCAGGCGGGCGGCCAGGGGGGCGGCCAGGCGGGCGGCCAGGCGGGCGGCCAGGCGGGCGGCGAGGCGGGCGGCGAGGCGGGCGGCCAGGCGGGCGGCCAGGCGGGCGGCCAGGCGGGCGGCCAGGCGGGCGGCCAGGCGGGCGGCCAGGCGGCCGGCCAGGCGGGCGGCCAGGTGAGCGGCCAGGCGAGGCCGCTCGCCTGGCCGCTCGCCTGGCCGCTCGCCTGGCCGCTCACCGAGCCGAGCGCCGGGCCGCTCGCCTGGCCGCTCGGCTTTGAGCGCCGGCTCTGAGCGCCGGTTTTGAGCGCCGGCTTTGAGCGCCGGCTTTGAGCGCCGGCTTTGAGCGCCGGCTTTGAGCTCCGGCTATGAGCGCCGGCTTTGAGCGCCGGCTTTGAGCGCCGGCTCTGAGCACCGGCTCTGAGCGACAGCTCTGAGCGCCGGCTCTGAGTGCCGGTGTTTGAACGCCGGCTCTGAGCGCCCGCTCTGTCTCTCTCTCGCTCTCGGATCTCTCTCTCTCTCTCTCTCTCTGTTTTCGGTGGACAAAAATATCTCTGGCGTTGATTGCTTTCTTGCTTCGACTTCTGCAGCGCCTTTGTTCTCGTACTCCCCTTTATGTACAAGTGTTGTGCAGACCCTCCCTTAATATAGTCTGTCTCATTTTGTCCTGAGATGTTTTGATGCATAGTGATTATGACGCTCATCATTCGCTCCCTTGTCACTGGACAGTTCTGTCCGTTTGGTTTTAGCGAATTCAAATAAAGAAAACAAACAAACAACAAACTCTGAGTGCCGGCTCTGAGCGCTTTTGTTGCTGTTGTTGTTGCTGTTGCTGTTGCTGCTGTTGTTGTTGTTGTTGTTGTTGTGGAGATGTCTTGTCGATAGAAGTCAACAGGATTCTCTTTGTTGAGCAATGTCGCTCCGGCAGCAGCCTCTCACAACTTCAGTTGTCATGTTGGTCCCGGACATGACCTTAATCTGTGTCCAGAAAGGTAAGCCAAGATTACTATGCAGAGAAGATCCTTGCTATCATAAGTGTTATGATTTTGTACTGTCCCATTTTTGTTTACAAACTTGGTCTCACTCATTTTCTCGAACTTTTTCTCTTCCTTGATGCTTCTCACTAATGTGCCCAATTTTTTCCTCTTTCTTGTCGATATTCTTGCTATGATTCATCTTGTCTTTCTTGTTCTCATTATAGTTTCCATTCTTGTTCTCATTATAGTTCCTATTCTTGTTCTCATTATAGTTCCAATTCTTGTTCTCATACTTGTTCTCATTCTAGTTCCCATTCTTGTTCTCATTCTTGTTCTCATTTACTTTCTCTCTCTAGTTCTAATTTCTGTTCTCATTTCTCTCCTTCATTATCGTATTTTATTTATTTCACCGTCCAATGGCAAAAGCCAATGGAAAGGAGGGGGCGTTAGCCAGCCATGGCAAGAGAAGAAAAAAATGAAGGAAAGAAGATGATAATCGGAAGAAAATAATCCATCAGCGGGGTGAAATGTATCACTTTGTTGACCATGGTGAAGAGCGGCGAGATAAGCTAGCAAAAGAGGCGAGCGAGCCTACAACGTGGCATGACATTTAACATGGTCTATGAACTGTCTAATATTGGATATTGTCTTCATTTCCATGGACAGCTTGCGCCAATACGAGTATGCAGAGAAGATAGGAGAGTTGGTAAACATAGTTGACAAAGCTCTGGGAAGTACTATGCCATTGCGAGTGTCCCGTGCGAAAGTAAACCAATTATACTTGGTGAGATGTTCAGGGACAATGTTCAGTTTAATACGATGGACCAGAACGCATGACTGTCTCTGCGACAGGATAGAGTTGGGGCTGGTGGAGGCCAAACTGTATAGATCAGTAGAGGGGAAAAGAGAGGGTTTACGAAAAATAATTTTCAACACACGTTTATGATATATAGCAGCACACGGCCAGCGTTGCCTGGCCGAACGTAGCATGCGGGTGAAGCAAGTACATGAACAGCACATTGCTGTGTAACACCGCATGACCGGGTAGCTGTTTATCAGCAGTTATAGAACTGAGATTTACAATAGTGAAGGCTCATCCAATTATTGGGAAATTGTGCCTTAGGCATGTTGAGACATGTACGTACATGTACATGTGGCAGCTTGGACATAGAGAGTGTACTTGTGTTCAGCATATGGGATGATGGGATGCTTCATCCTCGAACAATAATGCGAACAGTTATGCGCAGCATGGTGAGTGAATGGAATCACGTATAGAGTTCTCAGTTATTGGGATTAGTCAGCCATGACAACAAATCGTCGGCAAAGTACTGCGGCACACCCGCAGGAGACACCAAAAAAATTCAAGGCAGGAGACACCATGCCCTGCACGAAACTGCTAAAGCGTGGCCTCAAGAGACCCCAGAAGAGGCAGAACAAAGGCAAAGTGGAAACCCAATGCAAGGAAGCCATAGGTCACTGGAGACGCAAGGGAAGGAGGTTCGGTAGGCAGTTGGATCAGAGGAAGCTGCAGGTAACAGAGATCTTACAGGGACAAATACAATGGTTATGGAGACTCCCCCTCCCCTCCCCCCTCCCCCAAAGCATGGTGTTGTTAGGTCCAAACCAACAACCTTCAGGGACTGCCCTTGGGACTTGTTTAAGGTCATGCAAAAGCAGACATGGAGTGGGAACTGGACACGTCGAAGTTGGAATGGCAGATTGGTGGATGTCGTGGGTATTTTCAGTATGTACACCGGTTCTCCTGCACCCGACCCAGTCAAAATCTCAGCTTCAATTACATGTCGCTGGATGCGCTTCACAATTAATCTTGTGCCATTGCACAACTTCGGCGCATCCAGGTTCCTGAGAAGCATGACCGGCACACCCACTTTGAGGTGAAGCAGGTGACTTGGTAAGCCTGAGGGGTTACAGGAGTTCAGGAATTCAACAGGGTAATCACCAGAGTCGTCATCTTCGACAGTGTCAACAGACTCGTACTGGACCAAGTCACCTGGCAGTTTGTGCATGAGTATCCCATTCATGTCAGTGACAGTGTCATTCAAAGGTGCAAGGATAGCTCTTTCTTTCAACCAAGTGGGATCGAAAAATTGTCCGCGACATCAGGGTAGATTATTCGTACAATGTCTTCTTGGGAAGCAGCAATCTGTGCGAGATCACTCGGAACCGCAATTTTGCCTGAAGGCAGAACGGGTATTGCACCGTTGCCGACTTTAAGGAGCTGCGCAGAGAATTGACCCGCATTGGTATCACTGCTACGCAGAACTCGCATGTTTGTGGTAAGTGTGTACTTCACCACGGAACGCCAGAATGCCGAAGACTTGATGCAGGCATTGATCTCATCAGCAGAAGTGCCTCTAGGAACAATAGGCAACGTTTGGCGAAAGTCACCGGACATCACAACCGTCACACCACCCATCAAGGAATTAGAGCTGCGCAGGTCTCGCAAAGTCCTGTCGACAGCCTCGAAAGCATGCTTGTATGACATCGTGCATTCGTCCCACACGATCAGCACAGCCTCACGAAGGAGCGCTGCTT
The DNA here is from genome assembly GCF_964019385.1 of Sycon ciliatum. Classification (NCBI taxonomy): domain Eukaryota; kingdom Metazoa; phylum Porifera; class Calcarea; order Leucosolenida; family Sycettidae; genus Sycon; species Sycon ciliatum. The sequence goes on from NC_088647.1 coordinate 31,696,589, forward strand.
TCTCAGAATCTTTGGCGATCGAGCAGGTTGGCTCCTCAAGGCGGTGCAGATCTAAGGGCAAAGCGAACGTGGAGTGAGCAGTCAGACCACCAGCCAAGATTGTGGCTGTTATTCCGGAAGAGGCAACAGCCAAGGCAACGTGTCCACCTGATCTAACCTTTGCAAGAAGTACGTTTGTGACGTACGTCTTACCTGTACCACCGGGTGCGTCGAGGAAAATCAACCCACCGTCACTTGCCTGTACCTGGTCACAAATTGCGTCATACGCCGAACGTTGATCGTCGGTTAGTGTCGGTTCTTGTTGTCGTACTTGCTCAAGCAACGCGGCACGGTCGTAGTTGGTCTCCCTTGCAAGAGGCTGGTCGGACAGAGTTGAACTTGCCTGTGATGGGTCTGGAAGGCCTGCACTTACCAAGGTTCTACCGCACATGGTGAGAAGGTGTGTCTGGATGGCGCAAAGGCACTGATCGAACTCCATCTGAGAAAATGTTCGCGCCTCATTCCCTTCCTGTCGACGCGCCGCCTGCAAGTAATCTTCTGACATTGCCTCACGGTATTCATTCCATAGTCGCAAAGGATCACTAACTTCTCAGAAGGACATCATGATGGAAAAGAGGTGCCTGATCGCAGCTGGATGGCTGGACTCGGCAGCCTGAAGCAAGGCACTGAGCCAATGCTCGTCGTCCTGCAGCAGACCCCGAAGCTGACTGGCTTGCCTGTACGTTTCGCAAACTTGGTCATCTACTGTCCTGACATCATCGAACGAAGTCGGCCCGTGAACAGTGTGCAGAAGGAGTCGCAAGTAATAGCACTCTGCCTGCCTTGGGTGCACAGCGTACACTCGGCCGAGAGCATCACTTTTCCTGACCCCCTCGTAGCCTGGGACAAGAGTGCCGACTTTGCGTCTCTTGAATTTCTTCCGTTGGGCATCCCACACGAAGTAGGAAGGCACGCTGTTGTACAGAAGAGTTCTCGCGAAGGCATCAGTGGCACAAAGCTTGAAGAAAGCAGTGAGAGTAGTCTCTGGCGGACTCTCACTTACCGCATGGGCGGTCTCTTCTGTGAAGTAGACTCGCTGGCCATTCTCCAAGTGAACCGCAAGGTGGGTGACTGTTGGATACCTGCCATGAATCGGGAAGCCAAAAATGCGCCAGACTGCCTCGCTACTGGAAACATACCGACCTGTCTGGTACCTGCTGACCTCATCGTTCTCATTCTGGACACCGAAGACTGCCTGATCCGAACCTTTGTTGATGTACTTTGTGATGTACTTGATGGCCTTTACAGAGTTGCACACCTCCACATTGATGTGCGCACTGAACAATCGAAGGAGGACTGGGTTGTAAGGCACAACCGATCTGTTGTCGACTTCGACTTCTTCATTTCTAATTTTCAACACCGTGAATGACCCGCCATCTTCCCCGGAGCGCCTGCGGTAAAGAGGGTATCCATCCCTGTCCGTCTGGGTGTGTTTCACCATTGGTTTGGGGTACCCTTTGCTGCACTTCCCATCTTTCATGCATGGCGCGCTTGTGATTAGTGCACCGCAAGGTCCATGGTTCATATGCTTTTTGACCAAGTCATGGAGGACAGGGTCATCCTCCGCCGAGGGAATTTCCGCACGAACAACATCATCCACATCAGCAGATGGAATTGAATGCTGGAGCCACAGTAGTGCATGCATGTGTCTGCTAGCTACACTGTTCGCACGCTTCGCGTGCTCAGCACGTGGTGGTGGCTACACGATTCGCACGCTTTGCGTGCTCAGTGTGCATGGCCTGCTATCAGAACGGCAACTTCATTGACCGTGGGTGTGTTCACCTTGTGGTGCTCGGTCTGCGCTCAACTTCACTGCGTCTTCAGTCGCAAGTCTGGGACATTGCCAACATCCAATGCCGTCTTGATGTTGACGATGTGCGGATTGTGCGCATGGAGCATCGCCTGCAGGTCAGCAACAGTGACGTGGTGGAGGTTGTGAATAACTTCGCACCGCCTGCTAGTTTCTCGCTCGCTGTCACCCATGAAATAAATTTGCAAGAACCTGTGCTCTTCGCCTGCCGGGGAAGGATTGACCCAAGTCTGTGGTAGATTTGCCCTTTCACCTTGAACGTTGGAATGTAGCCGTCCATGTACTGCTCATTCGCACCAAATGATGTCATTTGGAATGCACTGTTGTATTTGCGAATGCTCTGGAGGAAGTGCTTATATTCCTGAGTTGTAAGGCCAGAAAGCAGGTTTTTGAGCGGCTGAGGTGGCTCTGCATAGTCTGGGAGATCAATATTTCCACTTGAGCAACATATACCTGGCGGCTCATTTTTCCACGTTCTGGCCTTGCAATGCTTACACAGGACGTTCATGCCACCTAATGTGATGGACCTGTTAGTGGGAGTCCAAGTTGCTGTCGTAATGGAAGCCCAGTTTACCCCAGATATCTGGTTTAATGGTCTGTATGTTACGGGTGAAATTACCAGTACGCTCACCTGCTCTTGTAGTGGCCATAGGCTGTTCGTGGGGATCTGGCCCTGTGGCGGATGCATTTTCATCCGGGGGTGCTCCCTGCCGCTGAGCATTTTGGCTTTTTCGTACCTCCGTGTCCCCTTGCGTCTCGAGTGACCTCGCTCTGGCAACTTGCATACGGCTTTGACTTCGGCGATTGTCTGCCTGCTCAGGTGTCTCATGCGAACGTGCCTCAGCAGTTCGGCGGCAGTCACGGTCTCTGCGTTCCAGAGTTCGTTCATGCGTCTCCTGAGAGTGTGTCGCAGCAGTTTGTCGACGATTTAGAAGTCTGCGGCGATCAGCCTGTTCTTCAATTTCCCGTGACCTTGCCCTCTGCATTCGAACCCTGGCTTGTTCCCGTCTGCGGGCAATGACCTCTTCAACGTCGGACGACGTTATTGATGAGAACCGGCGGCGTCTTTTCCCAGACCGCTGAAGTCCTGGTGAGGGAGGTTCTTCATCGTTGGAAGGAGAAGGAGGGACGTCTGTTACGCCTTCGGGAGGCTGGTCAGGGTTGTCCATCACCTGGTGGCGGATGAAGCGGCTCAAAACATGAAAAAGTGCAAAGCGTCGCCTAGGTCAAGTCTTCAAGTTTTTTGTATTTGCAGAGAACGGTTCACGTGGAAAAGGAAGCTGTAGATCTTTTGTATCATTTTTTTGGAGATCTTTCTATTTGCAGAGAACGGTTCACGTGGTCCGCGGGAAAGGTAGCTGCACGATGCGCTCTTCACTGCAGATCAGATGCACAGTGCAGTCAGTGCAGATCTTTTGTATCCTTTTTTTGCAGATGTTTCTATTTGCAGAGAACGGTTCACGTGGTCCGCAGAGCGCTTGTGCGGCTGCTAGTGCTACCTATGGCCTAGGGTAGGTGGCTACACGATTCGCACGCTTCGCGTGCTCAATGCTTCTGCGCGCGGCTGCTACTGCTACTCGTACTGATCGTGTCTGCTAGCTACACTGTTCGCACGCTTCGCGTGCTCAGCACTTGGTGGTGGCTACACGATTCGCACGCTTCGCGTGCTCAGTGCTTCTGTGGCTGCTTCCGCTAGCTACACGATTCGCACGCTTCGCGTGCTCAGTGCTTCTGCGGCCGCTAGCTACACTGTTCGCACGCTTCGCGTGCTCAGGGCAGCGCTGCTCCTCAGCGCTTCTGCGTAACACACAGACAAACACACGTCACAGGTGCCTCTTCTTTTAAAGGGGAAGTTAAGGCAAAAATTAAAATTTCACCAGTTGTAGTCTTCGGGGTGCTGAGTCGAATGGTCTTGGTCCGAGAAAGCTGAGACGCTCCCTTCCTACTTGAATCCCAATCGAACTCGCGCACTTCCACCGAAACTGGGTGACTGCGCCCTACTAGATGGGGATTTGTATGCAAAATGTCACTAAAAGCGCCGTTTCGTTCTTATAAAAGCACGGATGACCGCGATTGGCCCATATGTTGTAGTCTTTTGGACGCTGAGTCGACTGGTTTTGGTCCGAAAAGGCTGCGATGCAGCGTTCCTCCTTTATTCCCAATCGAACATGGTTGAACAAGTGGTCACGTGCTCTTGGGTGCCCAAATCACCTGGTCACCACGCCAGCAGGCGACAACTTTCACACCAAGGTTCAACTCGAGTTCAACTCGAGTGACAGGAGTGCACCCAAAAAAGGTCAAACAGGCTAGTAAGTTGTACCCTGCAGGCACGGTGACCAGCTGACTGGTGTACGCAGGAGCACGTGACCGCTTGTTCAACCATGTTCGATTGGGAATAAAAGAGGAACGCTGCATCGCAGCCTTTTCGGACCAAAACCAGTCGACTCAGCGTCCAAAAGGCTACAACATATGGGCCAATCGCGGTCATCCGTGCTTTTATAAGAACGAAACGGCGCTTTTAGTGACATTTTGCATACAAATCCCCATCTAGTAGGGCGCAGTCACCCAGTTTCGGTGGAAGTGCGCGAGTTCGATTGGGATTCAAGTAGGAAGGGAGCGTCTCAGCTTTCTCGGACCAAGACCATTCGACTCGGCACCCCGAAGACAACAACTGGTGAAATTTTAATTTTTGCCTTAACTTCCCCTTTAATAGCGAGGTTTTGCATTCCGAAATTCGGCAAAAAGATTCGGCACGCGCGAGCGAGGTCAAAAATGCACACGAAGATTCGGCATGTTTGTTCGGAAAAAGCTCACTTTGACGAAAATATTTTTCGGATGAATTTTCTTGTAGAAGAGCGCTAGCGCGTGATTTTTTCAAAGAGGTTTCTCATCTCGGCATCGCTTCGCGACCGTCTTTGGCGACATCAGCATCGCCAGGTACCTCTGATTGCTCCTCTCCACTGCCTGTCAACTCTCTTTGGCCTGGAGTGTCCTCACCGTCATCTGTGTGGCTGAAAGACTATGGCGATACGCATGAAATTTGACTTGGCCATGGAGTTGGTTTTTCTGAGGCGACTGGGGAGGCAGGTTTGGCCCTCGACTCTTTGGGCGATCAAAGTTCGTTGGAATCAGCAAGGAAAGGAGAACGGGACAGGACATTGCAGATGCTGGGGCTCACGAAATGAAAACACATCATTTTCGACTTGCAAAACAAAGGTTGGTGCGAATATTCGGCATTTTGATGTTCGACATATGACCGAAGAACACTGAACCGAAATTCGGAATGCAAAACCTCACTAATATAAGTATAGATTTCTAGTTATGATATATGTTGGTGCCTCTAGTTCTTTTTCCCATCCTGTTGGTGTTGCGGTTGTTGATCGCTGGCTTCTCGCTGGCCGCTCGCCTGGCCGCTCGCCTGGCCGCTCGCCTGGCCGCTCGCCTAGCCGCTCACCTGGCCGCTCGCCTGCCCGCTCGCCTGGCCGCTCGCCTGGCCGCTCGGCTTTGAGGGCCATCTTTGAGCGCCGGCTTTTAGCGCCGGCTTTGAGCGCCGGTTTTGAGCGCCGGCTTTGAGCGCCGGCTGTGAGCGCCGGCTGTGAGCGCCGGCTCGGAGTGCCGGCTCTGAGCGCCGGCTCTGAGCGACGGCTCAGAGCGCCGGCTCTGAGCGACGGCTCTGAGCGCTTTTGGTGCTGTTGTTGTTGCTGTTGCTGCTGTTATTGCTGTAGTTGTTGTGGTGATGTCTTGTCGATATAAGTCAACATGATTCTCTTTATAACCGACGAGGAGACAACAGTCGTAAAATAGCAATGAAAAATATCAATTGTGCACTCATAATCATGTATAAACAATTCAAATGAAACAATTCCAGAACGTTTTCGTGTGACCATCATCAGTGGAACATCGTCACATAGCAAGAATCACTAAAACAACCAGTTATATAGCTAGAGTAACATGAAAAGAAGCGTGAGAATGCAGCACAGCTAGCGGTTATGCATAACGCGTGTAGTGTGAACCTTTGCAGTGTATCTGAGAATGGTAGCAGTAGATGAATGTGGCAGCTGTGAGTGCGTGTGAACAAAAACTGGTGAGTGTGTATTATTTAAAAAGTGTGAGTGCTACAACATTTTCTTTTTGCTTGCATAGAACAGCTGCCACATTCATCTACTGCTACCATTCTCAGATACACTGCAAAGGTTCACACTACACGCGTTATGCATAACCGCTAGCTGTGCTGCATTCTCACGCTTCTTTTCATGTTACTCTAGCTATATAACTGGTTGTTTTAGTGATTCTTGCTATGTGACGATGTTCCACTGATGATGGTCACACGAAAACGTTCTGGAATTGTTTCATTTTAATTGTTTATACATGATTATGAGTGCACAATTGATATTTTTCATTGCTATTTTATGATTCTCTTTGTTGAGCAATGTCGCTCCGGCAGCAGATCTCATAACTTCAGTTGTCATGTTGGTCCCGGACATGACCATAAACTGTGTCCAGAAAGGTAAGCGAAGATTACCATCCAGAGAAGATCCGTGTTATCATAAGTGTTATAATTTTGTAACGTCCCATTTTTCTTTACAAACTTGGTCTCACTCATTTTCTCGAACTTTTCCTCTTCCTTGATGCTTCTCACTAATGCGCCCAATTTTTACCTCTTTCTTGTCGATATTCTTGCTATGATTCATCTTGTCTTTCTTGTTCTCATTTTAGTTTCCTTTCTTGTTCTCATTATAGTTTCCATTCTTGTTCTCATTATAGTTTCCATTCTTGTCCTCATTATAGTTTCCATTCTTGTTCTCATTCTAGTCCCTATTCTTGTTCTCATTCTTGTTCTCATTTCCTTTCTCTCTTTATTATTCTAATTTCTGTTCTCATTTCTCTTTGTTCTCGTTCATTATCGTATTTTGGTGCCTCTTATTCTTTTTCCCATCCTGTTGGTGTTGCTGTTGCTGATCGCTGGCCGCTCGCCTGGCCGCTCGCCTGGCCACTCGCCTGGCCGTTCGCCTGGTCGCTCGCCTGGCCACTCGCCTGGCCGCTCGCCTGGCCGCTCGCCTGGCCGCTCGGCTTTGAGGGCAGGCTTTGAGTTTGAGCACCGGCTTTGAGCGCTGGCTGTGAGCGCCGGCTTTGAGCGCCGGCTTTGAGCGCCGGCTTTGAGCGCGTGCGGCTCTGAGCGCCGGCTCTGAGGACCGGCTCTGAGCGCCGGCTCTGAGCGCTTTTGGTGCTGTTGTTGATGCTGTTGTTGCTTTTCCTGTTGCTGTTGCTGTTGCTGCTGTTGTTGCTGTTGTTGTTGTGGAGATGTCTTGTCGATAGAATCTCATAACTTCAGTTGTCATGTTGGTCCCGGACATGACCTTAAACTGTGTCCAGAAAGGTAAGCCAAGATTACCATCCAGAGAGGATCCTTGTTATCATAAGTGTTAGGCTTTTGTAACGTCCATTTTTGTTTACAAACTTGGTCTCACTCATTTTCTCGACCTTTTTCTCTTCCTTGATGCTTCTCACTAAGGTGCCCAATTTTTACCTCTTTCTTGTCGATATTCTTGCTATGATTCATCTTGTCTTTCTTGTTCATATTATATTTTCCAATCTTGGTCTCATTATAGTTTCCATTCTTGTTCTCACTACAGTTTCTATTCTTGTTCTCATTATAGTTCCATTCTTGTTCTCATTATAGTTCCAATTATTGTTCTCATTCTTGTTCTCATTCTAGTTCCTATTCTTGTTCTCATTCTTGTTCTCATTTCCTTTCTCCCTTTCTAGTTCTAATTTCTGTTCTCATTTCTCTTTGCTCTCCTTCATTATCGTATTTGGATGTTTCTAGTTCTTTTTCCCATTCTGTTGCTGTTGCTGTTGCTGATCGCTAGCTGCTAGCTGGCCACTCGCCTGGCCGCTCGCCTGGCCCCTCGCCTTGCCGCTCGCCTGGCCGCTCGCCTTGCCGTTCTCCCAGCAGCTCGCCTGGCCGCTCGCCGGGCCGCTCGCCTGGTCGCTCGCCTGGCCGCTCGCCTGGCTGCTCTGCTTTGAGCGCCGGCTTTAAGCGCCGGCTTTGAGCGCCGGCTCTGGGCACCGGCTTTGAGGTCCGGCTTTGAGCGCCGGCTTTGAGTGCCGGCTTTGAGCGCCGGCTTTGCGCGCCGGCTTTGAGCGCCGGCTTTGAGCGCCGGCTTGAGCGCCGGCTTTGAGCACCGGCTTTGAGCGTCGGCTCTGAGCGCCCGCTCTGAGCGCCGGCTCTGAGCGCTTTTGTTGCTGTTGTTGTTGCTGTTGCTGTTGCTGCTGTTGTTGCTGTTGTTATTGTGGAGATGTCATGTTGATAGAAGTCAACAGGATTCTCTTTGTTGAGCAATGTCGCTCCGGCAGCAGATGTCACAACTTCAGTTGTCATGTTGGTCCCGGACATGACCTTAATCTGTGTCCAGAAAGGTAAGCGAAGATTACCATCCAGAGAAGACCCATGTTATCATAAGTGTTATGATTTTGTAACATCCCATTTTTGTTTACAAACTTGGTCTCACTCATTTTCTCGAACTTTTTCTCTTCATTGATGCTTCTCACTAATGTGCCCAATTTTTTCTTCTTTCTTGTCGATATTCTTGCTATGATTCATCTTGTCTTTCTTGTTCTCATTATAGTTTCCATTCTTGTTCTCATTATAGTTTCCATTCTTGTTCTCATTCTAGTTCCTATTCTTGTTCGCATTCTTGTTCTCATTTCCTTTCTCTCTTTCTAGTTCTCATTTCTGTTCTCATTTCACTTTGTTCTCCTTCATTATCATATTTTGGTGGTTCTAGTTCTTTTTCCCATCCTGTTGCTGTTGCTGTTGCAGATCACTGGCTGCTCGCTCGCCGCTCTCCTGTCCCCTCGCCTGGCCGCTCATCTGGCCGCTCGCCTGGCCGCTCGTCTGGCCGCTCGTCTGGCCGCTCGCCTGGCCGCTCGCCTAGCCGCCCGCCTGGCCGCTCGCCTGGCCGCTCACCTGGCCGCTCGCCTGGCCAATCGGCTTTGAGGGACGGCTTTGAGCGCCGGCTTTGAGCGCCGGCTCTGAGCGCCGGCTGTGAGCGCCAGCTGTGAGCGCCGGCTGTGAGCGCCGGCTGTAAGCGCCAGCTCTGAGCGCCGGCTCTGAGCGCCAGCTCTTAGCGCTTTGGTTGTTGTTGTTGTTGTCGTTGTCGTTGTCGTCGTCGTCGTCATCGTCGTCGTTGCCGGCTCTGAGCGCCGGCTCTTAGCGCCGGCTCTGAGCGCCGGCTCTGAGCGCCGGCTCTGAGCGCCGGATCTGAGCGCTTTGGTTGTTGTTGTCGTTGTCGTTGTCGTAGTCGTCGTCGTCGTCGTCGTCGTTGCCACTCGCCTGGCCGCTCGCCTGGCCGCTCGCCTGGCCGCTCGCCTGGCCGCTCGCCTGACCGCTCGTCTGGTCGCTCGCCTGGCCGCTCGGCTTTGAGGGCCGACTTTGAGCGCCGGCTTCTAGCGCCGGCTTTCAGAGCCGGCTTTTAGCGCCGGCTTTGAATGCCAGTTTTGAGCGCCGGCTTTGAGCGCCGGCTGTGAACGCCGTCTTTGAGCGCCGGCTCTGAGTGCCGGCTCTGAGCGCCGGCTCTGAGCGCCGGCTCTGAGCGCCGGTTCTGAGCGCCGGCTCTGAGCGCTTTTGGTGCTGTTGTTGTTGCTGTTGTTGCTGTTGCTGTTGCTGTTGCTGCTGTTATTGCTGTTGTTGTTGTGGAGATGTATTGTCGATATAAGTCAACAGGATTCTCTTTGTTGAGCAATGTCGCTCCGGCAGCAGATCTCATAACTTCAGTTGTCATGTTGGTCCCGGACATGACCTTAAACTGTGTCCAGAAAGGTAAGCGAAGATTGCCATCCAGAGACGATCCCTGTTATCATAAGTGTTATGATTTTGTAACGTCCCATTTTTGTTTACAAACTTGGTCTCACTCATTTTCTCGAACTTTTCCTCTTCCGTATTGCTTCTCACTAATGCGCCCAATTTTTACCTCTTTCTTGTCGATATTCTTGCTATGATTCATCTTGTCTTTCTTGTTCTCATCATAGTTTCCTTTCTTGTTCTCATTATAGTTTCCATTCTTGTTCTCATTATAGTTTCCATTCTTGTTCTTATTATAGTTCCTATTCTTGTTCTCATTCTTGTTCTCATTCTAGTCTCTATTCTTGCTCTCATTCTTGTTCTCATTTCCTTTTTCTCTTTCTAGTCCTAATTTCTGTTCTCATTTCTCTTTGTTCTCGTTCATTATCGTATTTTGGTGCTTCTTATTCTTTTTCCCATCCTGTTGGTGTTGCTGTTGCTGATCGCTGGCCGCTCGCCTGGCCGCTCGCCTGGCCGCTCGCCTGGCCACTCGCCTGGCCGCTCGCCTGGCCGCTCGGCTTTGAGGGCAGGCTTTTAGCGCCGGCTTTGAGCGCCGGCTTTGAGCGCCGGCTCTAATCACCGGCTCTGAGTGCCGATGTTTGAACGCCGGCTTTGAGCGCCCGCTCTGAGTGCCGGGAGCGCTTTTGTTGCTGTTGTTGTTGCTGTTGCTGCTGTTGTTGCTGTTGTTGTTGTGGAGATGTCTTGTCGATAGAAGTCAACAGGATTCTCTTTGTTGAGCAATGTCGCTCCGGCAGCAGATCTAACAACTTCAGGAGTCATGTTGGTCCCGGACATGACCTTAAACTGTGTCCAGAAAGGTAAGCCAAGATTACCATCCAGAGAAGATCCGCGTTATCATAAGTGTTATGCTTTTGTTACGTCCATTTTTGTTTACAAACTAGGTCTCACTCATTTTCTCGAAATTTTTCTCTTCCTTGATGCTTCTCACTAAGGTGCCCAATTTTTACCTCTTTCCTGTCGATATTCTTGCGATGATTCATCTTGTGTTTCTTGTTCATTTTATAGTTTCCATTCTTGTTCTCATTATAGTTTTCATTCTTGTTCTCATTATAGCTTCCATTCTTGTTCTCACTACAGTTCCTATTCTTGTTCTCATTATAGTTCCATTCATGTTCCCATTATAGTTTCCATTCTTGTTCTCATTATAGTTTCCTGTCTTGTTCTCACTAAAGTTCCTATTCTTGTTCTCATTATAGTTCCATTCTTGTTTCCATTATAGTTTCGATTCTTGTTCTCATTATAGTTCCAATTCTTGTTCTCAATCTTGTTCTCATTCTAGTTCCTATTCTTGTTCTCATTCTTGTTCTCATTTCCTTTCTCCCTTTCTAGTTCTAATTTCTTTTCTCAATTCTCTTTGCTCTCCTTCATTATCGTATTTGGATGTTTCTAGTTCTTTTTCCCATCCTGTTGCTGTTGCTGTTGCTGATCGCTAGCTGCTAGCTGGCCGCTCGCCTGGCTGCTCGCCTGGCCGCTCGCCTGGCTGCTCGCCTGGCCCCTTGCCTTGCCGCTCGCCTGGCCGCTCGCCTGGCCGCTCGCCTGGCCGCTCTCCTAGCAGCTCGCCTGGCCGCTCGCCTGGCCGCTCGCCTGGCCGCTCGCTTGGTCGCTCGCCTGGACGCTCGCTTGGCTGCTCGGCTTTGAGCGCCGGCTTTGAGCGCCGGCTTTGAGCGCCGGCTCTGGGCACCGGCTTTGAGGTCCGGCTTTGAGCGCCGGCTTTGAGTGCCGGCTTTGAGCGCCGGCTTTGCGCGCCGGCTTTGAGCGCCGGCTTTGAGCGCCGGCTTTAAGCGCCGGCTTTGAGCGCTTGCTTTGAGCGCCGGTTTGGAGCGCCGGCTTGAGCGCCGGCTTGAGCGCCGGCTTTGAGCACCGGCTTTGTGCGCCGGCTCTGAGCGCCCGCTCTGAGCGCCGGCTCTGAGCGCTTTTGTTGCTGTTGTTGTTGCCGTTGCTGTTGCTGCTGTTGTTGCTGTTGTTGTGGAGATGTCATGTCGATAGAAGTCAACAGGATTCTCTTTGTTCAGCAATGTCACTCCGGCAGTAGATCTCACAACTTCAGTTGTCATGTTGGTCCCGGACATGACCTTAATCTGTATCCAGAAAGGTAAGCGAAGATTACCATCCAGAGAAGATCCCTGTTATGATTTTGTAGCGTCCCATTTTTGTTTACAAACTTGGTCTTACTCATTTTCTCGAACTTTTTCTCTTCCTTGATGCTTCTCACTAATGTGCCCAATTTTTACCTCTTTCTTGTCGATATTCTTGCTATGATTCATCTTGTCTTTCTTGTTCTCATTATAGTTACCATTCTTGTTCTCATTATAGTTCCTATTCTTGTTCTCATTATAGTTCCCATTCTTGTTCTCATTCTTGTTCTCATTCTAGTTCCCATTCTTGTTCGCATTCTTGTTCTCATTTCCTTTCTCTCTTTCTAGTTCTCGTTTCTGTTCTCATTTCTCTTTGTTCTCCTTCATTATCATATTTTGGTGGTTCTAGTTCTTTTTCCCATCCTGTTGCTGTA